>NC_138231.1:10911130-11513630 GCF_964197995.2 Scardinius erythrophthalmus | reverse complement strand
AATGATTTGTTGTAAAGCAGAGAACAGTAGCCATTCCTTTCAACATAAAAACTAGAGAGAGAGAGAGAGGTGTGTGTGTGTGTGTGTGAGTGACAGTGTATGCGCACGCTGTGTGGTTGCTGCCACTTAGGTATAGCCCCACGTGGTTGTGTATGTTTAGCAATAGGGGACAGCTGGTGAAAATCGGGCCGACTCCCCGAATTTTTTAAAGGCGGGCGTACACGGTGCGATTTTTGCTGTTTTTACGAGCTCGCAGATGATTTTTTTCACTCGGGAGAAATCGAGTGGAATCGGTGATGCTCGCATGGTCGCGGCTCGCAGCGTGTGAGAGGAATTACGAGCCGAGCCGAGCACGTTATGAGCACCTCCCCGACCTCCCGATCATTTTTAAACATGCTTAAAAAATTCGGGGAGTCGGCCCGATTTTCACCAGCTGTCCCCTATTGCTAAACATACACAACCACGTGGGGCTATACCTAAGTGGCAGCAACCACACAGCGTGCGCATACACTGTCACTCACACACACACACACACACACACACACACCTCTCTCTCTCTCTCTAGTTTTTATGTTGAAAGGAATGGCTACTGTTCTCTGCTTTACAACAAATCATTTGCACACACATTTCTGTAATTTTTTCTATCTGAAGCTTTGCCTACATGCAACATTGACGGTATCTGTGTTTAGCGCGAAAGCTCACGTGATTGCTGCCGGCTCGGGATAAAATTCGTGCAGGACAGTCGTGCCGTGTACCAGCTGCTTTGACGCGATTATCAGTTAAACTGACTTGCAACGTGTGCAATATCTCACGACCTCCCGAGTGTCCGATCCTATTCCGAACTCGCACCGTGTACGCCCGCCTTAAGCATGTTTAAAAATGATCGGGAGGTCGGGGAGGTGCTCATAACGTGCTCGGCTCGGCTCGTAATTCCTCTCACACGCTGCGAGCCGCGACCATGCGAGCATCACCGATTCCACTCGATTTCTCCCGAGTGAAAAAAATCATCTGCGAGCTCGTAAAAACAGCAAAAATCGCACCGTGTACGCCCGCCTTTAGTCTGCCTGTAAAATGTCCACCTCCACTCCATTTATTATCCTAAATTAGATGCACCTGTTTGAGGTCGTTAGCTGCATAAAGACACCTGTCCACCCCATACAATCAGTAAGAATCCAACTACTAACATGGCCAAGACCAAAGAGCTGTCCAAAGACACTAGAGACAAAATTGTACACCTCCACAAGGCTGGAAAGGGCTATGGGGAAATTGCCAAGCAGCTTGGTGAAAAAAGGTCCACTGTTGGAGCAGTCATTAGAAAATGGAAGAAGCTAAACATGACTGTCAATCTCCCTCGGACTGGGGCTCCATGCAAGATCTCACCTCGTGGGGTCTCAATGATCCTAAGAAAGGTGATAAATCAGCCCAGAACTACACGGGAGGAGCTGGTCAATGACCTGAAAAGAGCTGGGACCACCGTTTCCAAGGATACTGTTGGTAATACACTAAGACGTCATGGTTTGAAATCATGCATGGCACGGAAGGTTCCCCTGCTTAAACCAGCACATGTCAAGGCCCGTCTTAAGTTTGCCAATGACCATTTGGATGATCCAGAGGAGTCATGGGAGAAAGTCATGTGGTCAGATGAGACCAAAATAGAACTTTTTGGTCATAATTCCACTAAACGTGTTTGGAGGAAGAAGAATGATGAGTACCATCCCAAGAACACCATCCCTACTGTGAAGCATGGGGGTGGTAGCATCATGCTTTGGGGGTGTTTTTCTGCACATAGGACAGGGCGACTGCACTGTATTAAGGAGAGGATGACCGGGGCCATGTATTGCGAGATTTTGGGGAATAACCTCCTTCCCTCAGTTAGAGCATTGAAGATGGGTCGAGGCTGGGTCTTCCAACATGACAATGACCCGAAGCACACAGCCAGGATAACCAAGGAGTGGCTCCCTAAGAAGCATATCAAGATTCTGGCGTGGCCTAGCCAGTCTCCAGACCTAAACCCAATAGAGAATCTTTGGAGGGAGCTCAAACTCCGTGTTTCTCAGCGACAGCCCAGAAACCTGACTGATCTAGAGAAGATCTGTGTGGAGGAGTGGGCCAAAATCCCTCCTGCAGTGTGTGCAAACCTCGTGAAAAACTACAGGAAACGTTTGACCTCTGTAATTGCAAACAAAGGCTACTGTACCAAATATTACAGTTTTTCTCAGTCGCTTTGGTGCATTTCTCACATCACTATTTACATTTGCACAACAGTTAATGCAGTTCTCAAAACAATTAGTACAAACTGCAAAACCTAATTGATAACCTGCAAAAGCATGTCACTTACTCAAAATGGATAGCTCACTCCTCAAAAGCAAGTATTCATGTCAATGAAAGTGTCAGTGTCATCAAGATAAAAAGTCCTGACACCATTGTTTATGAACAAGATAGTCAAATGGCTTTGTCATGTTTTCATTATGACAGTTTACTCTGTAAATGTTTTCCAATGCAAAAAAGTCAGATCTTGGTGACACTACCTGAAAATGCTCAAGACAGCACTATATACTATTTGCACAGCCATTTGAAAAATACAATAAAGTTACACATTACTGTATTTAGTGAGGTAACTGAGTACAAGACACTGAATATGTATGTTTCACATTTTTACTGCATATGCTCTTTGGAATTCTAATTTGTTCACAGCATTGTGCAAAAGAAAAAATACACCCATTTTTTCAACAAACATAAACTCCCTTTGGGTAGAGCCATGCACAACTGTACACAATATTGCAGTACATATTGGAACTGAACATACAGCATACATGGTACTGTAATCATTCATACACATCCAGACGTTCCTCATCAGTGAAAGCTGAGATTCACCTGAGAGAAATTGTTCAATTTAGGAGACATTTTCAAAAAAAAAAAAAAAGATTTTAAAAAATGTGTAAAATTTGCTTGACAGATTTTGACAACTAGTTCAACATTTTTGTATGTGATGACTCAAGCAATGAAATGAGGACTATTAGTTTTATATGGAATGACTATTCAGCATTCACAAGTATAGTTAATTTTGACTGACATGACATAAGCAAATGATAATGTTATAAAACAGCAGAGTTGTATGAAAGCAATTGATGCATGTCCAAAAGCATTTGCAATTTGTTGGAAGGAATGAGAAACTGCTACTATGATGTGCACAAATGACTAAATGTTGTGGAGGTTGAACTAACTGTTGTGCAAATGTAAATAGTGATGTGAGAAATGCACCAAAGCGACTGAGAAAAACTGTAACATTGATTTTCTCAGGTGTTCAAATACTTTGCTGTATCATACAGCTGTATCATACAAATAAATAGTAAAAAAATGATACATTGTGATTTCTGGATTTTTTTTTTAAATTATTATGTCTCTCACAGTGGACATGCACCTACGATGATAATTTCAGACCCCTCCATGATTTCTAAGTGGGAGAACTTGCAAAATAGCAGGGTGTTCAAATACTTATTTTCCTCACTGTATATATATATATATATATATATATATATATATATATATATATATATATATATATATATATATATATACCATATAATATTATTGGCCACCGGGCCACGGTGGATGTCCCAGGCCAGCGAGGGGGCAATATAACTATGTGTGCTGCCATATCTGAGAATGGTGTGGCCACTCACATCCCCAGTCTTGGCCCATACAATATACAGAAGCTCCTCATCTTCTTGGACGCCTTCATTTTGATTTGATCCCTGAAAATGAGAGAGGCCTCGTAGGGCCTCACCTACCACAATATGTCATTGTGTGTCATGTGTCATATGTCATGTGACAATGTGAATTTCCACCGTGGCCTGCTCATCAGGGCCTGGTTCACTACTCATCCAAGGATGGCCATGGTGTTCCTACCACCTTACTCTCCTTTCCTCAATCCTATTGAGGAGTATTTCTCCGCTTGGAGGTGGAGAGTGTATGAGCATCAGGCTCAAGATCAGAGGTCCCTGCTCCATGCAATGGACGCTGCATGTGAGGATATTATGAGGGACATGAGGGATATTTCAATGGTCCTCTGCCATAGTGACAAACCATCTAAACATTTTGACTTGCAGTGCTTACACAATGCCAAAGGGACGAAGCATTTTGGGGGCACTGACTGTTTAAATGAGAAGGAAATTTAGTTTTGACACATGAGTGAACTGTTTTGGGAGAGGTATGAACTTTTGCAGGTGAACCATGGTGTTGTGCCGAACCATCCACGTTATTTTGGCAAAAGCACCAAGGGCCCTATTTTAACGATCTGAAACGCAAGTGTCAAAGCGCAAAGTGCAAGTAACTTTGTGGGCGGGTCTTGGCGCTGTTGCTATTTTCCCGGCGGGATAAATGACTCTTGCGCCAGGCGCAAATCTAAAATGGGTTGGTCTGAAGTAGCTTCATTATTCATAGGTGTGGTTTGGGCGTAACGTGAAATAAACCAATCAGAGAGTCATCTCACATTCCCTTTAAGAGCAGACGCGCTTTTTCTAAAGCGGATTCCTATTGTAACGGCGGATTTGCCAGGCGCGCGCCAGGAGCGGTTCACAGCCGAGGAGAGCAACGCTCTCGTCAGGGACATTGGGGATGGAGAAACCCACCCACATTAACTTCGGTTAAAAAGGCGTATGATAATTTGGGTAAATGTGTAAGCTAGATGTATGCTTTTATAATAAATTGTCTGTCTATCTATCTATCTATCTATCTATCTATCTATCTATCTATCTATCTATCTATCTATCTATCTATCTATCTATCTATCTATCTATCTATCTATCTATCTATCTATCTATCTATCTGTCTGTCTGTCTGTCTGTCTGTCTGTCTGTCTATCTATCTATCTATCTATCTATCATAATAATGTATGATTTGCAAAAATGAAAACTGCTGCTTCTGTGTAGATGAGAGAATCAAAGTGTGTGTATGCGCGTTGTGAACACGCTACATTGATAATGTCCAAGCATGCGCCCTTAAAATAGCATATGCGCAACGCGCCACTGACTTTAAACAATTTTTTTCCTGGTTAGTTGCGCAATTGTTTTCTAAACCTGCAAAATAGCATGAAGGAACGTTTGCGCCTGAACACGCCTCCTTTTTTGCGCTGAACCGCCCAGGGAGCGCAAGTTCATTCCCTAGTTTAGCGACGTGCTTCTGTGGAGGGAAAAGCGCGCTTTGCGCGGGTGCAAAATAGGAATGATACATGCGTCGGTGTACAAAGTCAATTGCGCTGGGTGCAAGATAGGGCCCCAAGAGTGTTGAGAACGTCCGGTCTGTTTCAAGAAATGAGCCAAAGCAATTGAGAAGGATCTTTGCCATTTTCGTGGCACTGACTCTTTATATGGGAAACAAATTTAGTTTTGAAGCATGAGTGAACGGTGAGCTATAGTGTTGTGCTGAACTGTAAGACTGTTTTGCCAAATGATCTTAGAGTTTTAAGAATGTAATTTCTGTTTCAAGAAATGAGCCAAACCAATGGAGAAAAACTGTAATACCACTAAGAGGCATTGTTTTTTTCACTCCACAATAGTATTAATTTCATCAGTCATGCTGTTCATGTTCCATATGTGGTTATTTCACTCAATTGCCCACAAAGCATTGGAATCCTCACCCTGGAGTGACTCTGAAAAACATCCACCTCAGACTGACGCGTGCCCTCATCTCTCAGATGTCTTCTCTTCAGGGAACGTTGCCTCCCGCTCATAGGTCGACTATTATATGCGTTTTCTGGCGCCAAGCCCTGTGTGGCAGTGACTGGCTGACAGATCGGTGACAGGCTGTCCTCCTGCTCCACCTGCTATCCGTCCAAATCACTGCCACATGCTCCGTAATTACAGTTTGTAAAGGATGCAGCTCCATTTGCCAACGATCTAACACTTTGCCACTTATAGCCGTGAAATGAACGTCATCAGATGTCTGCAGGTCCTGGCACTCGCAGAGCTTTCTGCCACCATTTCGACACCCATATCTGATCCTGGTTAGTATGCTGCGGCACAAGATAAGTGATGAATTTTGGCTCTCAAAGGGACTCATGGGACATGAAAATCTGAGATGCATAACTCAATAAACTACAATAAAAGAGTATTTTAGGGTTGATAAATAATAATCATTCTCATGAAATAACACCTTATCTTTGCTCTTAAGAGTTCCATGTGTTTCACTCTCAGAAAATATCCTTGCCCTCAAGCGAAGAGCTTTGCACATTATGTGCTTTGACAAGTGGTTGTCCCCCACACAGTGCTGGATGGGCAACCTGTCAGCTTGCCGGGTTTCTTAGATGCCCAGCCTGTCAGCACGGATTACCCATGAGGCCAGCTGAGCATGGATTTTACTTGCCTTGTCTTTCTAGGATTGGATGGCTTTTTCACCTTTCTTCCTGGCCGCACAAACAAACGCACACATTTCTGTGTAGTCTGGCTTATGTTCGCATTTTTCAAAACTTTGTACAGTCTGCGACTGCTGACACATCTAGCCAGTGTTCTGGCAACAGATCATTAAATTTAATAGTTACCCAAGAGAAGAAGGTTTTTTTTAATTTGGCAGCTGTTCACAAAGATTTTGTTCTTGACTTACTAATACATCCTCTTAGGTACCAAATAATCCTTAAAAAGCCAAATAAAGGATCCAATAAATCTTATTATCTATTGTTAGATAACAAAAACAATTAATAACATCTGTAAACCTTCATAATTCTGTTTTTTTTATAATCTTTCCAAGCTACATTTCTTTGTGGCACCTTAGCTTCAGCAAGCAAGCTTTTTTGTTTTTCTATTCTATGATTAGGACCAACTATATTTATCTATAAAACTCATTTATACTGTGTAAGAGAAATATTAGGCTTTTATATTGTCACTGTACTGAAGCAAATTGGTGGATGTAGTTCATCCAGATTGCATTCATGCTACAAAAATTCATACAATACAAAACATACTTTTTTAGTAATTGCAAAGCAATTACTTGATAAAAAAAAAAACAAAAAAAACCTTATCAAGAGAGTGTGCCATTTTGGATGCAGCCTCACCCCGGATTTCCACCAATTGCGGAACGGCTGCAGATCGGCTCCGCTGCGTGTCGGCTCCGTGCTCCGCCGTCCTTCAATACCCACTAGGTCCGGATTTGTTGCGGAACGGCTGCGGCCATGACTGACAGCTGAAGTCACAAGAACCCACGAGATCGCGTGAATTCACGTATGATCGCGCGATATAAGTGCAGATTGCGGAACGGCTGCGTTCCGACTCCGGCGATCCGCAGCCCTCCGGAGCAGATACGCAGAGCTTCTATTTTTGCCGGATGCCGGAGAGCTCCGCAGCAATTCAGCACTTATATCGCGCGATCATACGTGAATTCACGAGATCTCATGGGTCCTCGTGACTTCAGCTGTTAGTCATGGCCGCAGCCGTTCCGCAACAAATCCGGACCTGGTGGGTATTGAAGGACAGCGTAGCACGGAGCCGACACGCAGTGGAGCCGATCCGTAGCCGTTCCGCAGTTGGTGGAAATTGGGGGTAAGTCTTTAGTTATTGAAATGAGTCATCTTATCATTCATTTAACCGATTCATTCAAAATTAGTTGATTCATTCAGGAACAAAACAAATTTTTTTTTTTCATTGGTGGAAGCAAAAGTAGAAGAAATTAACTGGTAATATTGTGACTAAAGTGCAAGTTATGCAGTATTTACTTTTCTCCAAAACTATACACAGATTTCTTTTTTCTTTTCTTTTTTTTTAAGATTCTGCTGTCAGCTGGCATTGAAACACTTTTTGGTTTTAAGTGAAACTTTTTCTTTTTTTTAAGTGTACTATAAAAATATATATATATTTTTTCTTGCCTTATTATTGGCTATCTTGTCATATCAACTAACAGTGCTGACTGTCAAAAACCTTCAACTTCTACTCCTAAACTTTATACGGTCGTCTGTGAATCATAGCTTGGAGTTCTTAAAGGCAGATGAGCGGCAAGAAAATAAAAGCTGATCCTTGCAAAAGAGAGCAAACTCTGATCCTTTTTAGTTAGATAACAACACCGATGCCTGTATATGATGCATAAATTGGTCCACTGGGTAAACTAAAAAATGATGCTGAGAGTTCTTAGCAGACATCAGAGGATGTTGTCCTCTAAAATGATTCCCCAGCTCTCTAGTGTCTAAACCTAAAATCCATTTCAAAACACACCAGTGGGGATGTAGAAAGGCGATAACAACACCATCAGGTAGAAAGCGCAGTGTTGGCCTCTCTATTGTTTGCACAGAACATTTATTTCCTCCCATCAGCTAAAAAATATGCCAAACCTTAGGTCTCTACAATCTAACCCATTTGGCACAATACAATCGAACTTCCTTCTTTATATCTGAAAATCTGACAGAACCTAAACAACTCTCTCTGACAAACAATCTGCCCTTTGTGTAAATGTCCTTTGGCTAGATAGTTTGATATACACATATATACACTTATCAATATGCAATATATGAATATATATATATATAGTTCAGAAGCAAAAGCCTCTAAGTGCCATCTGAAATTTTCTTCTAGAATGATCATTTTTATCAAGCTCACATATTTAAGTTCAGTAATTTCACTTAAATCACAATTAATAGGTAATTTTCATTGCCATTTAAGTGAAATTACTGGACTAAAATATACAAACTTGATACAAATTATCATTCGAGAAGAAAATTTCAGATGGCACTTAGAGGCTTTTGCATCTGAACTCTTCATATATATAGCTCATTTATCACAGTAGAATTATATACATTGTTTGCAAACAGTTTTGGCTCTGATTTACCACATGATATAAATTAATCAAGGGTGAATGAGGTTGATCCAGTCATGGGTAATTCCAGTGGGTTGAGAAAGAGTCAGCCATCTGAATTTATTAAATGCATGTGAGTTCATGGGGTGATTCATTGACCGAAAGCAAAAAACTAAGGACTTTTAACTAATGAGGATGTGCATATTATAATAGCAGACAGGTCAGAGAACCTAGATTCAGTCATAAAAACAAATAATAATGTCCACAGAAATAAGCCTGTGAGTAATGTATGATACTATTACTTTTATAGCAACAGCCCACATGCAGCTCCACAGATTTTGGTGATTTCTAGTACTCTCCGCTCCATTTATGAGATTGTTTAAATGTATTCCATAGAATTCCACAGAATTTTTCTCCAAAATCAGCTCTGAAAAGAAAACACCCCACAGATTCCGTCTGGACCTTTTAATGACATGTGTGTCCTGATAAATGAGAGGTTCACGGAAAAAAATAATCTGGCATGAGAAGTAAAATGATAAAATGTTCTCATGAGGCCTTCGATTTCAATCTCAACACATTCCTCAGCTTTCTCAGCTATTAATAACAATTAGCAGTGTTAACTGACGTGCTCCCCTATAACGAGAGTGGCTGTTTGCATTAATCTTGGGTTCTTGGCTCTGGTTTGTGAGTGGATATGCCTCAGTGAATCTGGTGGAGGACTACGCTAATGCCTGAGTCTCCATGAGTCTGTTAATTCCGGTCAATTTGTGCTGTGTCTTGACCTTCAGCCTCGTCCTTTGACTGCTTCGGTCATATCGCTCATACCTGCACAGCATGTGGGAGGGCGATGGAGAGGAAACCACTTACGCAGACTGTACCGATGTCCTTTACTGTAGGAAACAGCATGCTTCCTTTAATTCATGCTGAACTGGAGATGTGTATTGAATTTACTGTAACAGCTTTGTTCTGATGGATTAAATTTTCACTACAGGACGGCATAAGACGTGTGTGTGCTGTTTTGGTTGTGCCCTTCAATGAATCTGCCAGTCTGATCTCTTGGCTGCCATACTATTGGAATGCTGCCGTTCACACCTGTGCATGGATTATAAAAGATTTTTGTGCCTTCTGTCATGCTATAACCAAGCATGTGAAAGCAAAATATGGCCCAGAATAGAATATACAAAATATTTCTTTTTTAAATATATACTTTCTATTCATCAAAGAATCCTGAAAAAAAAGTATCACAGTTTCTACAAAAATATTAAGCTGCACAACTGTTTTCAGCATTGATAATAAAAAAAAATGTTGCTTGAGCACCAAATCATTATATTAGAAGGATTTCTGAAGGATCATGTGACACTGAAGAGTTTGAAAAATTTGTCTTTGCCATCATAAGAACAAATAAATTAAATATAAATAAAAATAGAAAATTGTTATTTTTAATTGAAATAATATTTCACAATATAAAAAAAATTCTGTATTTTGATCAAATAAATGCAGACTCTTATCTTATTGATCTATATCCGGGGTACAAAACCATAGGTATATTTGTTGGAGCTAAACTTTGCAGAGCTGTGGCCCTTCAGGAGCTCAGTTTTGCACCCCGATCTATACTGACGTATACACCATATACACCGTTCTCATACCCAAGGCGTCACTTTTTAACACTTTCAACCATGCTTCAATATCTGACGCTCAAAGCAGCCTTTAGCGTCCATTTAAGACGCATAACCCTACCACAGACCTAAACCTACCCAACCGAAGCGTCACATATGGACGCTAGGGGGCGCTTTGTGCGTCGAATATTGACGCTTCCGAAAGCGTCAGTTACATGACGCCTAAAGCTACCCATAACCGAAGCGTCACATATGGACGCTAGGGGGCGCTTTGAGCGTCAGATATTGAAGCATGGTTGAAAGTGACAAAAAGTGACGCCTTGGGTGTGAGAATGTGTTGCCATATAGTATACACCGATGATCCAAAGCATTATGACCACCTGCCCAATATGCTGTTGGTCCTTTGTGTGCTGCCAAAACAGCACTGACCCACCGTGACATGGACTCTACAAGACCCCTGAAGTTGTCCTGTGGTAATTGATTCCAAGATGTTAGCAGCAGATCATTCAAGCCCTGCAGGTTGCAAGGTGGAGCCGCCAAGAATCAAACTTGCACAGCATATCCCACAGATTCTCAACTGGATTGAGATCTGGGGAATTTGGAGGCCAGGCAACTTCTTGAACTCTTCATCATATTCCTCAAACTATTCCTGAACAATGTATGCAGTGTGGCAGGGTGCTTTATCCTACTGAAAGAGGTCACTTCCACCGGCCAACACCATTGTCATTAAAATTGCAGTGATTCTGTGCAGAATTTTTTTTTTGTTGTTATGCTGGTTGAAAGTCTCCTCATATCCTGATAGCAATCACTCTGTTAAGCGGTCTAAATGTATTTTTATAAATAGATGTCGTTTGTGGGACCATAAAATGTTCATTCAGTTGTTGCGTTCGTTCCGAACGGTCCTATAGCATGTGTTCCCCGTCAGTCAACGTGTCTTTGCATACCACTGGGCAGGCTGTTCACGCAGAAATTAGTCATCAGCGCGTTCACGTATATGCTGTGCAGACATATCGAGAATGGCAGGCAAGCAGCAACAACCTAACTTTCCTTCTGAACCGTCAACAAGTGGCACTGGCAAAAGATCTACGATCTATATATCTTCAGCGCAGCCAAGCAGACTCTCATCGCCTGTCATGCAAGAAATATTATTACACACTGACAAGTTTTGCAAGCTAAACAAACCGAAAACTTGCTGCATCTAATTCTGTTTTTAAGAATTTATGTTTGGTATTGTAGTACTGTTACTCAATGTACTGTAAAGTTTTCTCACCAGTGAATGACACATGGTGTATTGCAGTAACGTTGTCTCCGGTCTTCTGGGCTGTGCGCGTTCATGCTTTCAGGATGCGTGGCTTTGGACGGCGATTTGCAGGGAGGGTGGGACGTACACTTTTACTGCTATCAGGCTAAAGTAAGCATTTTCCCAGATGTCCAACAGCACCTACTTGGTCTGCAACAATGTTTAGGTAGGTCAAATTTAAACTCAGATGAATGGGCAGACCCAGGGTTTCCCAACAGAACATTTCCCAGAGCATCACACTCCCTCCACCGGCTTGTCATTGTCCCACAGTGCATCCTGCTGCCATCACTTCCCCAGGTAAATGACGCACACATACACGGCCGTCCACGTGGTGTAAAAGTAAATCTTATCTCATCGGACAAGGCGACCTTCTTCCACTCTGCCAAGTTCCAGTTCTGACGCTTGCGTGCCCATTGTAGTTGCTCTCGACGGTGGACAGGACATCATTTTGTGTGACTTGTGCAACAGACCTTCTGTTGGCTCAGACCAGACGGGATAGCCTCCATTGCCCTTGTGCATCAATGAGCCTTGGGTGCCCAGCACCCTGTCACTGGTTTGTGGTTTGTCCCTTCTCAGGCCACTGTTGGTAAATTCTCACCACTGCTGACCAGGAGCAACCCACAAGCCTTACCATTTCAGAGATACTCTGACCCATCTTATCTACCCAAATCTTAATATTTGACCTTGTTAAGGGATGATCAATACACTTCACCTGTGACTAGTCATAATGTTTTGGCTCATCAGTGTAAACAACGTTTTAAATATTTGTAATAATATTTTTTTTCTATAATTTAAAATCTTAAGCTCTATATATTCCATAACCTTCTTTTTTTGTATTACTTGTATATTGTAGACAGAATTAAAAAAATACATAATATAAAGAATTTTATATTATTCATATAAATCTTAAAAATTAAGTTTGGGAAATTTTCCAATTTCCAATCAAAAACGTGTGAAAATAATACTTAACTGAGAGTATTTAAGAAATGCAAGAAAATAGCCATAGCAAGACAAAGTAATAGAAAATAAAAGAAGTGGGTATTTCTCTAGTTTTTAATATTCATATGAGGTGGTATCCTGGCCCAAAAACTGGCATCCCTGAGTCCAAATAAATCTCTGTCAGCTTGCCCAGAACTAAGGGCTGAAGACTGGCCAGCAGAGGGGAACAGACAAGGCGCTGGCAAGCAAACGTCACCTCCTCATGCACTGATGCACATTCAAACTCTCCATGCCCTTCTCTACTTGCACCTATTTAATATTCAAGAACATTTACCTCTGCGCTTAGCCGACACTTTAACGCACTGACTCCTTGGAAAAATATTCTGCAGAGGAATAGAACATATGTACATTTTGGTCGGTCCTATAAATCCACGTGACAAATACTATAATATTTTTGTATGTTTATATTTATATACTATTTAATAACATGACGTAACATCAGAATATAATCAAGTTTAATGCATTTTAGACATTTACATGGCTTCCAAAACAATAGGAACGCAATGAGCTCAAGGGAGGCAAGAGAGACTCTGCTACTTGAACTCAAATTTTATATTTGTTTTGTTACAGTATGCTTTTGTACTGTCAATTATTTTCTCATCCAAGTTTTATTGAGGAAGCACTGCCTCCTCAGAGAAAATGCCTCTAATGTGAGATGCTCTTGAGTTAGACCTCGGCCCTCATAACCACACAGATTCAGGGATGTTGTACTCATAAACAAATCTAATAACAAATTTTCTGTGCAGACAGCCTGATATCCTGAAATAGCTGTAAGCATGTTAGTGGCTACAGGGATCTGCAGTTCACCCCCATGTCCACACCATAACCCAGCACAGAAAACTCATCTGAGCTTGAACAAACAACCCAGCCTTCAAAGCAGCGATAAGCGAGGGATTTTAATTCCCCTGGTCCAAACCATCATCTTTGGAGCTTTCTTTCTCTCTGGCGTTTTCACAACACACTTTGCAGTATGATCAGCATTTCTTGTATCATCCTGTATTTTATGATAATCACTGAAAGTGAAAGTTTCTTGTTAAGCACAAACAAATATTTATCTCCTAAAAAAACTAAAACTCCTACTTTTCCACGTGTTAAGGACTTCAAACTGAACAGCTTTACGCAGCTTATTATGAAAATGAAATGATTTGTTAAGTTATTAATGAACCTTTTCATGGCCGTCTATAACTTACATTAATCCTGCTCTCAGTTTTTGCCTTCATACTTCAATCCATAAAGTAAGGATTCCTTATCTACCCTTCATTTCTGAGGACTCATTTTTCACACCGATGATGTTGAGAACATGTTTGTGTAGATAATGATGAGTCACCGACTGGATTCTGCCTCTTTTAATGGATTAAAAGCAACGGCAGACCAACACATTTGCATATTCACTCATTATTCATCAATTGGTTTGTTGGAAATGCAGTTTTCAGAGGGGGGAATCTTAGCTTTCATTGAGGTCGAATGAATGTCTTGAGTGATGCAGAATACATTTGGTGGCACCGGATTAGTGAAATGCGGAGAGATTAATTTAGAAACACTGAGGGACAAAAAAGCGAGGGTGTGAGAATGTGAGTTTCTGGCAGGCTTGAAAAGCCAGTTTTTGGTGGGAAAAAAAGTTCCTTTTTTCTCATTGATGTGTGTTATTGGCACCATTGCAATTTAGCTAAATAATATCTAAGCCATGTGTTGAGATATGAGAAGGGGTGGTTAGGAAATGCTCTTTAATTAGACAAGTACATGATAGAAAACTTTATTGACAGAAGAATGTAGTGTGCCTGCCTTCATGACCTTAAAGTGTCTTGACATTTCTGTGACAGGTGCCGTTTCATTGACAGATGGAGAATGACTCATCTGAAAAGACAAAATAATTGTACTGTTTGTCACTATTACGCACTGAAAAGGACATTGCATTTAGCTGATCAAAAACACAAACTACTGTGAAATATTATTACAATTTAAAACATTGTTAAATATATATTTAAAAAAAAAATTATTCATGTGATTGCAAAGCTGAATTTTCAGCATCATTTCTCCAATCTTCAGTGTCACTTGATCCTTCAGAAATCATTCTAATATGCTAATTTGCTGGTCAATAAGGATTTCTCATTACTATCAATGTTGTTAAAGTCAGAAAAGTCTTTTCTTCCCTATCGCAACATATAACATATTTATAATAAATACAGCAGTGTTCCATAAAAACAAGAATTGTCGGTTTGATGGTGACTTTAAACAGTTGCTTAATATTTTTGTGGAACCCATCATACTATTTTTTTTCTCTTTTTTTTGTCGCTCCTCCAACAATCTCCTCCTCCAAAAAAGTCCTCAACTAATCACTGTATAGCATCACAGGATTATTTGATGAATTCAAAAGAACAGCGCTCTTTAATGAAATGTCTGCCCTCTCATGCACCTGCACCTCGGTTGTCTCTCTGACAAACAAACAAACACATCCCCTTCTCATATACAAGCTGATACAATGACTCAAAGACGTTCAAAAGAGTGGCCTGGATCAATACTGCAGCTCCATTGTTGCAAGCTTTTGTCCTTGCACCTTCCACTCCCCCACACAGTCAAAGCTCGCTGTTTGCTTCAGCGGGTCCGTTTCATTCATTTCAAATGTCTCCTACTTGCAATGCTCAAAATGGAATCCGAAGCAAAGAAACAGATACTTTCTGATAGATGATTTGGTTTCAACAATACACACAAAGTTGTCAATACAAGCAAGGGAGTGATTCACGAGTTCACACTTACAAATAATCAGATGGAGTAAAAGAGTGTGTATTTGGCATGCTGTCTGAGGGGTCTAGAATTGGGTGGTGAAGGGATGCAGAAAACTTTCGAGGAACATAGATGCCCTTACAAAAAATAAGGGTAGCACTTTATTTTACAGTCCTGTTCCCCGTGTGCATACTATGTACTTATTACGGTAACTCCAATAACTGGGTAAGGGCTAACCCTGAACCTACACCTAAACCTAACCATAACCCCTGTAGTTGACACCTTATATTACCCAGCATGCAAGTACACGTACTGTAAAATAAAGTCCAAACAAAATGAATAAATGAATGAATGAGCCATTTATATAGTAAATACGTATTGTACCATTTTTTAAGTTAACAGTAGAAAATGTTGAGTGCACAACTAGTTTGAAACTAAGATTTTTGTTCGTACTGCAATACTACAAGTGAACTTACTGTAGGTATACTGATAGCACATTTTTTCGTTTATGAGAGTACACTTTGAAGAATACTCTCAGTAAACTATAATTTAGTAATAGCTTAGAACTCTTTCCATTTTAAAAACATTTTATTCTAGCTTCATGCATCCTTTTATCAACATTTGAATGTGGGTAAGTTTCATAAAAAAGCAACATTTAAAAAAAGCGCAACATTTTAAACAAAAAACGAAGAAAATCGCACTTTTGTGTGCGTCCGGATCAGATTCAAAATGATGATCAAAACATAAGATGGAGTAGATTGAGTCCATCAAAGCCCTCAAAGCTTCACAGTCGTTAATCCCTCCTGAGTCGACATTTCATTCTGTAACGTTTGGCAGTTTTGAACTTATATGCTGTTTAATGTTTGACGATAGCGTTATTTTACATTTGCGTACGCAATGTTCTATCCCTGCGTCCCAATGTCCATACTATCCATCCTATTATGAGAGATTAGAATAAGTGTGTCCCAAAGCATAGTATGTTGAAAAGAGTATGTCAAATGTCCACGGATGGTCTACTATTTCCGGTAGATTTTGGCTACAAATGGCACCCTAATCAGAGTCCGCACTTTCATGACATAAGGCCGCTTTAACTGTCAAGAAGAAGTCTGCTGTGGAGATAGCTTCAGTACGGGCTCGGCAAAAGTGCGGAGCAGGGCGGAGCAGTTCGTTCAGGAGTCCAGGGAGGAGATGACCCTTCGAATGGCAACGGCGGAGACGACCCCTCGGGCGGCCACGGCGGAGACGACCCCTCGGGCGGCCACGGCACAGGAATAGACACCGGCTCAGGAACTGGAACAGACACCGGCTCAGGAACTGGCTCAGGAACTGGAACAGACACCGGCTCAGGAACTGGAACAGACACCGGCTCAGGAACTGGAACAGACACCGGCTCAGGAACTGGAACAGACACCGGCTCAGGAACTGGAACAGACACCGGCTCAGGAACTGGAACAGACACCGGCTCAGCGGCGGCCATCTTGTCTGAAGACACTGGCTCGGCGGAGACCATCTTGTCCTGAGACACTGGCTCGGTGGTGGCCATCTTGTCCGAAGACACAGGCGCAGGAGGAGGAAGAGGAACAGATTCAGGCTCAGGAACAGATTCAGTCTCGGCGGGACGAGACTCTTGACGGCCGGACGTGACGTGAAGCTCAGTCTCTGGATCGGCAGAAGTGACGTGAAGCTCAGTCTCTGGATCGGCAGAAGTGACGTGAAGCTCAGTCTCTGGATCAGGATCAGCGCGCTCTGAGCTTGACGGGACCAGCGGCGGCGAGGGCTTTGAGCTGGGTAGGACCAGCGGCGAAGAGGACTCTGAGCTGGTTAGGACCAGCGATGAAGAGGGCTTTGAGCTGGACAGGACCAGCGATGAAGAGGGCTTTGAGCTGGACAGGACCAGCGATGAAGAGGGCTCTGAACTGGACAGAACCAGCGGCGAAGAGGGCTCTGAACTGGGCAGGACCAGTGATGAAGAGGGCTTTGAGCTGGACAGGACCAGCGGCGAAGAGGGCTCTAGGGTGGACAGGACCAGCGGCGAAGAGGGCTCTGGACTGGACAGGACCAGCGATGAAGAGGGCTTTGAGCTGGACAGGACCAGCGGCGAAGAGGGCTCTGGGCTGGACAGGACCAGCGGCGAAGAGGGCTCTGGACTGGACAGGACCAGCGATGAAGAGGGCTTTGAGCTGGACAGGACCAGCGGCGAAGAGGGCTCTGGGCTGGACAGGACCAACGGCGAAGAGGGCTCTGAGCTGGACAGGACCAGTGATGAAGAGGGCTCTGAGCTGGACAGGACCAGCGGCAATGAAGAAGGCTCTGTGCTGGACGAGACCAGCGGTGAAGAGGGCTCTGTGCTGGACGGGACCAGCGGTGAAGAGGACTCTGTGCTGGACGAGACCAGCGGTGAAGGCTCTAGCTTGGCGGGCATGTCGCTTGCTGTCTCAGGCGCGGCGGGCATGACGCTCTCAGTCTCAGGGGCGGCGGGCATGACGCATACTGCCTTGGCTTCGGCAGATTTGGCGTGAAGTGCGGACTCGGCTGGACTGGCGTGAAGTGCAGGCTCGGCTGGACTGGCGTGAAGTGCAGGCTCGGCTGGACTGGCGTGAAGCTCTGGCTCAGGGGATGCTGTGAGATTGTGGGACCCCTCATCCACAAAGCCCACAGTAAACGAAGAGCCGCTTATCCTTAGAGCGAGGTCGACATATTGTATAAAAGTCCATTGAGGGGTGTTGTCAGGCATGAGGTACATGTCATCAAGCCCATAGCGGAACATGTCTTTTAAGACCGCATCGTTGAGGTCCACTCCATGGCAGAGCTCACAAAACTCCTCCACATAGTTCTCAATCGGGCGGTCACCTTGGCTGAGACGGAAGAGACTGATTAGTGGGTCCATGGTGGGTCTCGGTTCTTTCTCGGCTGCTGGATCTGAAGTGGCGAAGTATTCTGTTAGGAAGTGGAGGACGCAGTAAGATCCATTTGCAGCCTTATTAGAATAATCAACAGGCAGGGTAAATCAGGGGCAGTCAGAACAATGGAGATAATCTCAAAGCAGAAACAGATAACAGGCAAGGGTCGAGGCAGGCGGCAAGAATCACAGTCCAATGAACAATCCGGGTCGAGACAGGCAGAAGAAGAATCAGAAGTCAGTATAAACAATCCAAGGTCAGTAACAGTTCAGCAAACACAGGGAAAACGCTCAGAGATTGTACGCCAGGGCAATGCAATATTTCACAGTGAACTGAAGAGTGACAGAGGTTTATATGGGTGTATGTGAATGAGCTGCAGGTGTATGAGATGAGTGTGGATGAGCTGCATGTGTATGTGCAATCAGTCCCAGGTAAGCGGCATGATGGGAAGTTGAGTTTGTGATGTGATCAGTCTGGTGTGGAGTGCCCTCTGGTGACTCTCAGAGGCACTCCAGCTGGTGATCGTTACACTCCCGAACTTTGTTAATAAAACATCTTTTAAAGAAATGAAGTCACAAAGGCTGAATAATTCAAGTAAGTGCACCAATGATGTTAGCCAGCTTCAAAAGCTTGAAAGTGTGCAGGATCATGTGGGGGAGTTTCTTTAGAAACGACTTCTCTGCAAGTCAGCCCTTCAACTACCTTTTGTGTCCCACAATTTTTCAGCTTTCTAAAATGGAAAAAACAACTCCTTTGAAATGCTTTTAATAAATTACTCTGCCATGCAGCAGTCTGTTAATGACTCGATTAAGACCCAAACTGAAACACAGCTCAAATTGCGGCGCGCAGAGCGGGGCATTTCTAACGACAATGTGTGTTACAATGGCAGTTTTTCAGTATTCCAGAGGGGGATTCAGGAATGCTAAGGCACAGTGGGAGGCGTCAAATTGCCTCTCTTAATTTGCCATTTGCAGCCGGTGAAATTGAGATCTTTATCTCCGTAGTGATGGTATTGATCCATGGGATTGATCCACGGGACGTGACATGTCACATCCCATCACCACTACAGGACACAAAGTCCTCTGCTGATTAATGACTTACAGCATAGTAAACCATGCAATTACTAGAACCTCAAGTAGGATTTAATGGAAATTTGAAAACCATTATAACAACACCAATTACAGCAAGTAATTTTTTTTAATAAAGAAGTTGGTCAAAACATTTAGGCTATATTAAAAACAATGATTGATTTTGTTTCTGAAGGTCACTGTACTTGTTCTCTTACGAGAGGTTCTCTCGTATTGCGTAAGTAGCTTACGCATCGGGAAAGTCTTCTTTCTTCGAGATCTGAAGCCAAAAAATTATCCTTAATTTTGTATTTATTGTCAACGCAGTGCAGCAGCCGACAGACCTAGGCAGGCTGTATAAGCGTGCTCATTGGCTGCTCGGCTGCAACTGCTTAAGCCTATCGGTGAGCGCTATGAACGCGGCAACCAATGAGGGCGCTTCGCGCCCTCCGCGCCCTTCTAACCGTCAGAATGGGCGTGGCCAGCGTGTATATATTCAGCGCTCACAGGCTAAAATTCTGATTTTCTTGTCTTCAGCGAAGCTCTTCGCATCGCTGGATCTGGAGAAGCCGCCGCCGTTGAAACCAGCGACCAGCAAGCCTAGGACAGCGCCTGAAGAAGCCGGCCGCCTCCGCCGCCTTCAGCCTTCCGTGCCTGCTACGCTATCCGGCGTCATATCCTTTTTCTCTGCTGTGTGTTCGCCTACTGCAACACACCCTCTTCTCTAAAAGAGCACGGGGCGTTTTTCTAAAAATGCCCCGTTTTTCTTGCGGCTCGTGCCACGCCACGCTCAGCGACGGAGACCGCCATCTCATCTGCGCTCTCTGCCTGGGCCGCGATCACGCCGCCACCGCACTCTCCACGGGCGGCTGCCCCGAGTGCGAGGAACTTTCAATGTCGACCCTGCGGGCTCGGCTTGAAGTTTTCGATCAGCATGTCTCCCCGCCCGTCCCTGCTGGGCCGCGCAAGAAGAAGCGCCGCTCACAGCGACCGCCGGAGACCAACCAGGCGCACAGAAGCTCGCCGGAGTCTCTCCCTCGAGCTTCTCCCTCGCCTTCCCCGCCCCCCCTCTCGGCCGCGCAGCCGCCGGCTCTCGCCCGCGCCTCCGCCGCTTCAGGGGATGAGGCGGATGATTGTGGTGAACGCGCCGCGGACAGCTGTTCTCTCCTGGCCTCTGACAGTGAGGAATGGTCCACTGCCTCCTCGTCAGTCCAGGATTCAGGCCGATCTCGAGCGGGCGAGGACGCGGAGCTTTTACGCCTCCTCACGCTAGCTGTCGAACAGCTGGGCCTTGACTGGTCTTCCCCGGAAGAGCCAGCCCCGAACAGACTCGACGGCTGCTTCCTTCACCACCGCCGCCGACAGCCGGCGTCCAGAAATGCACCCTTCCTGCCGGAGCTTCACAGCGAGCTCTCGAAGTCGTGGAATGCTCCATTCTCCGCGAGAGTGTCTTCACATGCCTCATCGACGCTCTCACAGGTTGACGGCGCCGCTGAGAAGGGGTATAATTCCATCCCCCCTGTGGAGGAGGCGGTCGCAGCGCACCTTTGCCCGCCCTCTCGTTGGCGCTCAAAGGCTGCCCTCCCGTCCAAAGCATGCAGGACCACTTCAGCCCTCGTCGGCCGCGCTTTCGCCGCCGCGGGGCAGGCCGCATCAGCACTCCACTCTATGGCAGTACTGCAGATTCTCCAGGCTAACCTCCTCCGTGATCTGGACGAGAAGCGCTCGGAGCCTGCTTCCCTTACGGATTTGAGGAGCGCGACGGACCTTTCCCTTCGCGCCACGAAATCCGCTGCCCAGGCCATTGGAAGGTGCATGGCCTCTCTGTCAGTTACAGAGAGGCATCTCTGGCTCACGCTCGCGGACATGAGGGAGTCTGAGCGCGCGGTGTTTCTCAACGCCCCCCTCTCCCCCACCGGCCTGTTCGGCCCAGCGGTTAGCGGGATCGTCGACCGCTTTTCGGAGGTGAAAAAGACTTCTGAGGCTATGAATTTGTTTCTGCCTCGACGCTCCAGACCCGCTGCACGCCGTCCTTCGGACCAGCCTGCACAAAGCTCTGCCCAGCGTCCAGCTCGACCTCCGTCCTCGCAGCGACGACAGGGCGGCCGCCCTCGCTCTCGCTCGACCAGCCGCGCTAGACCGCCGCCTCCCCGGGGACCCCGGCAGAGGATCGCGGTGAAGCCTGAGCCTCCAAAATCCTCCTAGCCCGAGGAGAGAAGCGACGATTAGGTCCCGCCGCGGCCGGACCGTCGTCAAAGCTTCAAGCTCTGTCAGTCCCCGTTGCCACGGTTACTGCAGACACTCATTTTGCAGCCAACGAGCCGGTGAACTCACCCTCTCGCCTGCACACAACCGCCGTTTTCACGGCGACCCAGAGAAATCTCAAAGAGAGTATTATGCCTGGTCGCGCGCCTCGCGCTGTAAGTGTTTCAAATGCAGTAAATGTGCCCACTTATCTGTGTTCACCTCTGCACACAAGCACTATAAACCCCGTGTCTCTCACAGAGCCCACTCGCATAAAGCTGGCACAAGCCGCTCGAGTGTCAAAAGTAGGTCATGTGTCCACCCCGCTGTGCCCACACCTACCCACTGCCCGCTCTGTTACACAACCCCTCTGTACCGGTCAGGTTATAAACACGGATGCTGTGCCCGCTTCTACGCGCTCACACATCCGCTCTCGTACTTCGCCCCCGACGTCGCCTTCGAGCGTCATGCTTCACACTGTATGTTCCCCGTCAAAGACCACCGGGACGCTGTGTGTAAAACGGCCGGTCACCGCTGTGAGCGACCCGCCGTATCTAAGCACCAAGAGCGCGCGCATCACGCCCGCCCCTCCGTTTCGAGCTCTCGAGCCCGCGATCAGCGGCGATCAGAGCCCGGAGGCTATTCTGCCCCTGGCCGCACACGCGAAAGCGTGGGAAGCTATTCCAGGCGCGTCAGAATGGGTGCTGAGCACAGTAAAACGAGGCTATACTCTGCAGTTCGCTCGCCGCCCTCCGCGCTTTCAAGCGCGCGTCGAGACCAGAGTGAATGGGGAAGTAGCACATCTACTTCGAGCAGAAATAGCCACACTTCTGTGCAAAAGGGCAATAGAACCGGTTTCCCCTTCCATGAGCGAGTCGGGCTTTTACAGCCGTTATTTCCTCGTTCCCAAGAAGGACGGAGCTCTCAGACCAATTCTAGATCTGAGACGTTTGAACAAGGCTCTTATGAAAAGACCGTTCAAAATGCTCACAACCAGACAAATCCTCGCGCAAATTCGCCCGAGGGACTGGTTTATATCTCTCGATCTGAAAGACGCATACTTTCAGATCCAGATTATACCCCGTCACAGGCCATTCTTGAGATTCGCCTTCGACGGTCAGGTATATCAGTACACCGTCCTGCCGTTCGGCCTGTCTTTGGCACCTCGCACATTCACGAAGTGCATGGACACGGCTATCGCTCCCCTGAGGGGTCGGGGAATGCGAATTCTGAACTACTTGGACGACTGGCTGATCCTAGCACAGTCAGAGGCCGAACTCATCGCCCACAGAACAGTGCTTTTAAGCCATCTGGACAGCCTGGGGCTTACGGTCAACTGGACCAAGAGCTCGCTCGTGCCCAGTCAATCAACCTCTTTTCTGGGTTTGGATCTGGACACTGTAGCGATGACGGCCCGCCTGTCGACACAGCGCGTGCGCTGCATTCGACGCCTGGCCGCGTCCCTCCGGCCGGGCAGCACCGTACCTCTCAAAACATTTCAGAGGCTACTGGGTTGCATGGCCTCAGCCGCAGCAGTGCTTCGGCTGGGTCTTTTACGAATGCGCCCGCTACAACGCTGGCTGAATGCCCGAGTGCCTCACAGAGCATGGGCTTCCGGCGGTATTCGCATCAGAGTGACTCAGAGCTGCGTTTCAGCTCTGAAGCCCTGGTTAGCGGCCGACTGGTACCAGCGGGGAGTGACAATGGGAGCTATCTCACACCGCAAAGTTATCTCGACGGACGCTTCCACCTCAGGCTGGGGCGCTCTGTTCGAGGGCAAGCCGGCTTTTGGCCTATGGTCAGACCGGGAAAGATGCCTCCACATAAATTGTTTGGAGATGATAGCGGTCGAGAACGCGCTCAGGCGCTTCCTCCCATTCATACGGGATCACCATGTGCTAGTCCGCTCGGACAACATGACCGTGGTATCCTATGTGAACCGACAGGGCGGTGTCAGATCCAGGAACCTGTGCAGGCTGACAGAACGCCTCCTCGTGTGGGCTTACCGCTCGCTGCGCTCGCTGAGAGCCGCGCACGTGCCGGGCCACCTGAATGTCGGTCCAGACAGACTGTCCAGGGACAACATTCCCCCGGGAGAATGGTCTCTGCACCCCCAGACAGTCCAGTTTCTCTGGCGCCTATTCGGCAGAGCGGAAATCGACCTCTTTGCGTCGAAAGACAATGCTCAATGCCCGAAGTTTTACTCGAAGAGCGAGGACGCGCTGTCCCAGACATGGCCCAGCCTCCCGCTGTATGCTTTTCCTCCAATCTCCCTGTTGCCACAGGTCATTTCGAGGATCAGAGAAACGCACCACTCAGTGCTGCTTATAGCCCCGCGATGGGAAAACCAAACTTGGTACCCAGAGCTAGTGAGGCTGTCGCACTCACCCCCATGGCCGATCCCGGTGAGAAAGGATCTCCTCTCCCAAGCCGCTGGATCGATCTGGCATCCCCATCCAGAGCGCTGGTCGCTGCATGCATGGGTGATCAACGGATACCCGTTGGCCTGTCAGAAGGGGTCGTGAACACGATCACGCAGTCTAGAGCCCCCTCCACGAGACGGCTCTACGCGTCTAAATGGTCGGTGTTTTCTAAATGGTGCGCTACTCAAAACCTGGATCCGCGCGCATGCGGGGTTCCGCGGGTGCTCTCCTTCTTGCAAGAGCTGTTGGAAAAGGGCAGATCCCCTTCCACGCTCAAAGTATATGTGGCCGCTATTACAGCGTTCGCTGAGACGACGCTCGGCCGGGCAATGGGAAGGAATGAGCTCATTATCCGCTTCCTCAGAGGAGCTAAACGGATGAACCCCCCGCGGCCCCCCTCGGTTCCCTCGTGGGATCTGTCCTTTGTCCTGGCGGCCCTAAAGGCTTTTCCCTTTGAACCGCTTGAATCTGCGGATCTAAGGTATCTGTCGCTTAAAACCGTTTTTCTGATAGCTTTGTCTTCAGTCAAACGAGTGGGTGATTTGCACGCGCTATCTGTTAGCCCTGCATGTCTCGAGTTCGGGCCGAATGACTCGAAAGTCATTCTCAGACCGAGGCACGGTTACATCCCCAAAGCGATTGGAACCCCGTTTAGGGCACAAGTTATTTCCCTCTCGGCTCTGCCAGCATCCGATGGTGGGGACAGTGATAACCTCCTATGCCCTGTCCGGGCGCTGAGAGTTTACATCACGCGCTCCGCCGCTTTCAGGCGTTCAGAGCAGCTCTTTGTTTCCTTCGGCGGACGCACCAAGGGTCTTGCCGCCTCGAAGCAGAGCTTGTCCAGGTGGATAGTGGACGCGATAGCAGCAGCTTATGCCTCCAAACACCTGCAGTGCCCTCTGGGCATCAGAGCCCATTCCACTAGAGGCATGGCCTCGTCGTGGGCCTGGTCCAGCGGAATTTCTATCCACGACATTTGTATGGCGGCGGGCTGGGCCTCCCCGTCTACATTCGTGAGGTTTTATAACCTGGAAGTTCCTGCCCTACAGGCAAAAATATTGTCAGTATAAGTGACATGTATGCTCTGCCCAGCTCCCGTGTGCAGACTACGTTCATATGCTGGCGCTATTATGGTAACTACTCAGGGTGAAGTGTTTGACTCAGACCGGCTGATCCGTTCTGTTTCCTATTTCCCGTTACGCGCTGCTATCGGTGCTGGCCCGCGCTGCTGGCCGCCCGCATTATTCTCTGCCGCGTGGGAATTTTTCTCTTCATGTGAAACCGACTATGTCGTTTTCTCCTACCCTTATGAGTGCTTATGTACTGTTTGGGCTCGCTCCGCCGGCCCTACTGCTGTACTGCTATGTTTATAGACCGGCCGCGCCGCTCTATTTCATATGCTGCATGAAGTGCATGTACTACACTGGCCCGTCTCTCGACCGGCCACATTTTCCAGCAGAATGTTTTCCCCGGTTCCCCTGGGATTCATGGGCTGGATGCTCGGCGCACACGGCGTTGACAAAGGGTTCCCGATGCGTAAGCTACTTACGCAATACGAGAGAACCTCTCGTAAGAGAACGTACTCGGTTACTAACGTAACCTCGGTTCTCTCTAGAAGAGGGAACGAGTATTGCGTACCCTGCCGTGTCGCGCCACGAGCTTTTGCGCTTCAGACTGCGAAAACCAGAATTTTAGCCTGTGAGCGCTGAATATATACACGCTGGCCACGCCCATTCTGACGGTTAGAAGGGCGCGGAGGGCGCGAAGCGCCCTCATTGGTTGCCGCGTTCATAGCGCTCACCGATAGGCTTAAGCAGTTGCAGCCGAGCAGCCAATGAGCACGCTTATACAGCCTGCCTAGGTCTGTCGGCTGCTGCACTGCGTTGACAATAAATACAAAATTAAGGATAATTTTTTGGCTTCAGATCTCGAAGAAAGAAGACTTTCCCGATGCGTAAGCTACTTAAGCAATACTCGTTCCCTCTTCTAGAGAGAACCGAGGTTACGTTAGTAACCGAGTACGTTTTCCCTAGTAGGCATTCCGACTGATTGCTTCTATTATTATTGTGATTAACAGTTGGTGGTATAAACCATATTTATATATACATAGATACCTCATTAGTGGCTGTTTCTGTGGGCCGCTGTAAGCCATCAGCCATATTGGAACTATCAAAACCTAAACATTCAAGAGCAAGTTCAATATGTGCATCTGCAACCGTTATACGCATGAATGAATATCTATATCTGCAATAGACTTCAGCAGATGATTTTGCTAAACCAACACAATACAACAAGACGAAGGCAGCTAACATGGCAATTAAAAGTTACCATTGTTTAAAACCGTAATATTGAGTTAATACATATAAAAACCAACTCATTCTCAACTGTAAAAGGATATCCCATTTTTTCGGGAATTTAAATCTTGGCAGTTTTTACAACCAGAGGCTGGCATCTTGGAAAACTCATTGATTTCACACTCAATTTTAACCAAACACCAATTAATCTGCCTTTTAAACTCAATATCTAATAATTTTCCCTCCATTTCATCTAAGCACCTAGCTGAGCATCAGCCATTATATCCAAACACGCTCTTCAGATATACTAATGATGGTCCCCTACTGTGCTGTTCCCACCGCCAAAAGAAAAGCACTCATTCTGTTGAACAGTATACGAAGATACTTTGTGAATCCCTGGAATGTATATGGCTTTTAAAAACTTGCACACCATGAGACAGCATTCAACCTCATTACCAGATAAACACACACACATACACACAAGGGGGTAGTATCATGCCAGGGAAATGACCTTATTACTGCCTTAAAGCCTTAACCCAGGCTGCTTCTAAATATTAACGTACTCGCCAGGGAATAGGGCAACAGCTACCAACACGACATGTTGATTAATGCAAGCTCTCTGAAAGGGCCATGGACAACATACTGTATGTCTGAGGCACAGAAAAAATCACTTTACTGTATAAATAATATGCTATTGATGCATTTTGAGCTGCATGTCTAATGGGCCAGAGTCTAATATTGCCTTGGGAAAGAATTAATGCGTCCGCCAACTGACACAATCCTCTGGTCAGGGTGAGAATTAGATTACTGAGGATCTGAAATTAATCTCGTCTTCAAACAATGCTGTATATTCAGAATTGTTTTCAGTAGCATTATGTCACTAATGACTTTGGCAAAGCAAGAAATGACCTTTTTTTATTTATTTGGCAATATTGGATTATTCATCATACACTAGGCTTTAGTTGAAGCATCCTCAGCCAATCAAGCTAAAGTACAAGAATCCCTTAAAGGCAGTTTTTAGGATGACTTAAAAACAGTTTGCTATTTGCAATTGCTGAGTTTTCTGTGATGGGTAGGCTTTGAACCCTTGTTAGGTTATCATCAGTCCTTCAGCTTTTTAATGTGATCATTCTCTATGCAAGTTAAGAAATAAAATCATATCAGCTGACTCTCTGGGCCTCATTTCAAGAGTGCAACATGTGCTATTTTTTGTTTGCACATTATTTATTCAATACTGTGAAACATAAAAGAAAGCAAAATAAAAAGCTTTGTTGCAAAACCTAGACTCTGCCATATAAAAATGTCTCTAAACAAGAGACTCAACTCACAATTTATTTCAGTAGAGCTTAAATTTAGCACGTTGTTAAGCTAACAGCAGTACTGTTTTTCTTTTTTTTTACAAAGCTTGACACAATGCATTCAGCGATTGCTTTCTCCATGAAGTATATGTAATGCTTACTCAGAATTGAGGTCCAAAATGAGGCAGCATAATTATTATAACTTATATAGCCTACCTTTTAGAACAGCTCTGTGCTACTGCTAGGAACATGTTGTTCACTAATGTCTTGAAAAAACACCAAAAATATAAGTGACAATGAGAAAGCAATATTCATATACTGACTCCTCACACACAGTGCTCCAGATGCTTTCAGCAACTAAACATTTTAATTAGTGCTGGATGTGGCATCTGCAGTCTCACACTGATCACCTCAGGCTGTGCATGAAGATCAATCTGAGCGCTCCTCACATCTGCTGCTCCTAGACACAACAAATAAAATACTACTTTATTCTATCATTATTCATTACAGTATGTTCTATACAACATTATCAAGATGCTTCTCTCAATAAAAAAAAAATATATATATTACATGTTAAAGATCCCATGACATGAAATTTTCACTTTCTGAGGTTTTTTAACATTAATATGAGTTCCCCTAGCCTGTATATGGTCCCCAAGTTTCTAGAAATTTTAATCGGTGTAAATCGAGCTTTTGCTATCTTTCTCTGCCTTTGAGAAAATGGAGGCTCATACGCGCTGATCTTGAATCTCCTCTTTATGACGTCATAAGGAGGAAATGTTACCTCCCCTGTCTCTGCTTTGCCCGCCCAGAGAATATTTTCCGCCCATGAGAAAATGAGCTAAGAAGTAGGAACGCGCACGCGCGAATTTAGTTTGTCCACGAGAGATATCATGGCTTTTGAGCGAGCGAAGCATAACAATTGTTCAATAATTGGATGTACAAATGAACACCAAAGGGTCAATACAGAGCTGGGCTTGCTGAATGTCTGAAACTAAAGTCTGGATCACTCTCTTTGGCTCAGCCACACCTCGGACAAGTAAGTCAACTAATGATATATAAGTGTGTTGCTTTACTGTTTATGGTTACCTAGATTGTTGCACGTAGAAGGTGGCTGTAACATTAGCTATGCAGTTTATGTGTGTGAATACACACACTGTAACGCGAGTGTTGTACACTTCTTTGTTATTTGGATAACTGTTTTCCTGTTGGTTATATGGCGCGCGCGATATCCGCATTTCAAGATCGCAGAGTTTGATGTAATTGTAATAAGATAAATACAGACGTTACAGATCTCTCATGAAAAGGCAACAGTAGGTTAGCGTTAGCTACATGATAATAACTGTAAACCATCCGAATAAAGTACCGTATCCAGACATAATATTTTAAACTAACCTTTAAAATATTGCATGTTAAAGGGCCTATCATACACCCGGCGCAATGCAGCACCAAGCGCGACAAAAGTGTTTTTTGCTAGTTTCAGCTAGGGGTGGCACGATCCGCCTTTTTTGCCTCCGATACCGATTCCGATACCTGGGATTCAGTATTGGCCGATACCGAGTACCAATCCGATACTAAAATAATAATAATTCAAAAAAGTGCTGAATTACCTAATAAACTGTATCTGTATGCTTGACTGTGGGGAAGAGACTGTGATTATTCTTTTGAGAAAACTTTTAAGCTTGACTTAAACATTATTTTCCTAACTTTGTAAAACAAAAAACGGACAAAATATATAGGCTACTATATAATTAAAAAACATTTCTTTTAAAATTTTAAGCGCAGCTTTTTAATGAAGCAGCAACATATGATAGATAGGACAGAACAACTAAAGCTATCAATAAACTTTCGTTGCTCAAAAGTATTGTAATATGAAAGGCTCCAAGCGGCACGAAACGCTTATGCGCATTTCGTGCGCAGAATGATGCGCTTGAAGCGACATGGAGTCACAGTGCACAGCGACAGCACTTCGCATTGAAAAGTTCAAAGCACAAAGGGAAGAGATATTGATGCGTAGTGTTATATTATGCAATTAGTTTGAGCCTTTTAACAGTTTTCATTTCTGAACAGTAGTGCTCTCTACTCCAGTGTTGTGATCTAACAGGCATCCGGGAGAAAGTAACGTGAAACTCCAGCCAGATGAAGTCGCGGCCTCTCCCACCCCGAAACGCGATTGGCTATTTTTAAGAAGCAATTGGGCGGAATTTGTATGTGAAAATCTGGCAACCCTGCGTGACGCGTGTTGCTCATCTCTCTTTACGGCATGTCTCTCAGGTGTTGTTAAGCATTTGTATGACAATTTAGGACTAAGGGACGTGATCGTATCGGATCGGGTTATACTCCCGCGATTCATGCAATATCCGATCCAGTGATTTTGGCCAGTATCGGACTAATACCGATACCGAATATCGGATCGGCGCACCCCTAGTTTCAGCCCAACGCAGTTATCATTTTCATGTCCTGCCCCATTTGTGCGCCCATGGGCATGCTGGTCTCATTCGGAAACACCCTGCTGGAGCCGCTGAGTTGCAACTTCTTCATCCGTTGCTTCTCCATCTGGATCAGATTCTGGGTCAAACTGAAATGCTTGAAAGACTGCATGTCTTCGTGCCATTGCTATATCCAACGTAAACATGCACGCCATGTTTCCATTCGGAAACGTCCTGCTGGAGCCGCTGAGTTGCAACTTCTGCATCTGTTGCTTCTCCATCCGGATCAGATTCTGGGTCAAACTGAAATGCTTAAAAGACTGCGTGTCTTCGTGCCATTGCTATATCCAACGTAAACATGCACGCCACGGTACCGTTGCACAAGATTGTCAAGGCTACACCCACCCTCCACCTTGCGCCGCCTTTCTCCTCCTCATTATCATTTAAAGCTACAGACACCGAAACGGCCCGTCTGAAGGAAGCTCATTCTGGGACTGGCTTGTAGTGGCTATAATTCTGCACCGAGGCTGAATTTCTGGAAAGAGATTTCAGATACAGTACTAGGGACCACTAAGGCCTATATTAAAGCCTACAAAAAGTAGCATGTCATGGGATCTTTAATATTTGCATGTTTAGTGTAGTGCAAACTGCTCCACTTTATTTATTTACTACCAAATACAGTTTAAAAATGCGCTCTTTAAATAACAAAAAAAAAAAAATTTCAGTTGGTCAATGGCGCAGTCTATTTCAGTTGCCTCAAAATAGCAACGTGCAAACAATGCGCCTGCCCTGAACCCACCTCGTTTTCAGACCAGCATGCCCATGGGCGCACAAATGGGGCAGGACATGAAAATGTCCAAAAAACACTTTTGTCACGCTTGGTGCTGCATTGCGCCGGGTGTTTTCTATTGCAGTGGATTCTCATGAACAATATGCAATATGCCTGTGTGTAGGTTTTGCCGCAGATCTAAAGCCAGCTTATTGAGAGAACAGTATAAATAGATGGCCTTCTTGTTGCAGGACTTGAATGAGCAATCTCTAATCCAATTTTGTTATTAATAACATGAGCTTATATTATTTCCACACATTAATTATACTTAGTGCTGCGCTTTAGGCAATTTTCACTGGTACGAGGAAATTATTATTTTCTTCTCTTCCTTTGTTTATCATCTATGTCTTGAATCCCAATACTTGCATACACTGCCCGTCAGTAAGGGATTTGCAAATAGTTTTCCATCAAGCATGACGCATCCATCTGACATCCAATTCTAAGTGGAAAGTGTTTGATTTTTGGGGATCATATGCATTGTTTGATGTTTATACCATTCCCCCTACCCTATACCCTTCAGAGCCTGCCCCAATTTCCAGACTGACTTTAAATAAGACAAATGCAGTGACATTGCAGTGTTTGCTGATTGAGAGGGATGGGCCAGTAAATATGTTCTGAGGGTATGTTATGCGCTTATGTGTTTGGACAAAGGGATACAATTTGATGTGAGCAGTCAAGTGTATTCGATCCAAGGGATATATTTTTGCTGTAATGACCGGGCCTAGTGAAGCAGAAAGCCAATGTTCTCCCAGGGCAGATAACAGTGCATTCAAATAACCCAGAGTGCATGTATAGGTGCATGAAGCCAGACTTTGAGGAACATCTATTTGAAGAAATACAACAATAATCATGGTATTTGAGGATAAGCTACTTACATCTTATTTATCTAAATAAAAAGACAACCAACATACCCTGAGACGAGGCTAAAAAGCTTATGGCATTTCGATTTGTATTATTATTACTTCAAAAAAGAAAAAAGTAATTTAAAAAATATATATATTAATATTATTGTTGTTGCTGATAATTATTAGTATTAATTATTATCATTATTAAATAATTATATATATATATATATATATATATATATATATATATATATATATATATATATATATATATATAATATATACAATTGGTGGGCAGGAAGAGGGTGGAATGACTCCAACTGTTTCTCTGATGGATCAGAAACCATCGTCTATTGATTCATGCCTCTGTTCTCAGGTCACATTGATCACTGGCAATGTTTAAGTGAGCTTTCTCTTCAGTCACATTCACATTGATTGTGTAGGAGGTTTGCTGTTGTTTAATAGGGATCTCATGGGAAAGGAGGATAACATTGGACAAGGACTTATGTGATTCCATTTCTACTTACTGTCCATCCGGTTAGGAAAACGCCTACTGAACTTCTAGGGTATAAATAAAGTGTTTTTTGAGATGCTGAGATGACCCCTTGCATTCAGTGCCACAACTTTTTTTTTAAAGGAAAAAATGCAAGGAGCTGTGGGCAAAATTAGTCACACATTACAGCATACACACATATGAAATTCCACTGGAATTACTATAAAATACATTTCACATACTATTATTAAATTGGCCTCTCTAACGCCATCTGTGGTTAAAACAAAAAATTGCAAGTTATTTGTAAAGTTTTTCTTTCAAAACACTTCAACAAACATCACCACAGTAATTTCCTAAACACCTGTTTGTCACTGAAATTGGTCTGATCCATACTTTCACTGCAGGTGTAACTGTCGTAGGCTAGTAAGAGCTGTGCAGGTAAACCTCACTCCCCTGATCTCAAGAGGCACTCAAGCGACTGATGGTAGAGTCTGCGGTCTTTAGCCTCCTTGTTAGAACGCCCACCTCTCGCGCCTAAAACCATGGTTTGAATCCAATTCGGAGCAGGTTGAATAGGTTACATTTGGTGCCGCGACCCGGATGGGAGTGAGGTTTAGGGGAGCGAAAGTAACTGTCATAGGCCAGTAAGAGCTGTGTGAGTAAACCCCACTCCTCTGATCTCGAGGAGCTGTGGTCTTTAGACTCCTTGTTAGAGCACCCGCCTCCCATGCCGGACACCACGGTTCGAATCCCTCTCGGAGCGGGTCAAGTTAAACCAGTTACACATGCAATAAGATCGGATTTGAGATTATATAGAAAGAAATTAATACTTTAATTCAGCAAAAATGCACTCAATTATTCGAAAGTGACAGTAAAGTCATTTATGTTACAAAATACTTCTATTTCAAATGAATGCTGTTCTTTTGAACTTTCGTTTCATCAAAGAATCACGGTTTCCACTTAAATACTAAGCTGCACAAATATTTTAAACATTGATAATAAGAAATGTTCCTTGATCACCAAATCAGCATATTAGAATGATTTCTGAAGGATCATGAGTAATTATGCTGAAAATTCAGCTTTGCCATGACAGGAATAAATGACATTTTAAAATATACAGAATTTGTAATAGTAAAAATATTTCACAATATTACTGATTACTGTATTTCTTATTTTTTTTAAATGCTGCCTTGATAAACATAAGAGGCTTTAGAGCGGTATGTGACTAGAAAAAAAAAACATATCTAAAACCACTCTGCCTTATGTTACGCTAACAGTCCTCCACAGTACTTCACAATGCACTTCACAACCCTCACAACACTTGACTCTCTTCCCAGTCAACTACACAGACTCTTTGAAAAGTTCTGCGAGAGATCCTAGCTAAATGAAAAGTTTGATCACAGCCATCATGTCATTATCCGTGGGATTGAGAGTGGCAGAAGACCGGGTACGCCAGCTTTAAAGTCAGACGGCAAGCCACTCTGCATACAATTTCCTCCACGAGTCCCCAGAGGCGGAGCAGTGGTAATGGAGAGCAGGAGCAGACTGTCATTATCTCCCCCTGTGACGCTCCATATCATTGTGGAGCAACAGCACATTAGTAGACTGACTAACTACATGTGGAATAGGAGCAGTGTGGCGCTTGTTTGAGGATAAAGGACAAACATATGCTGCGGGCATCATTTCGGTACTGCTAATCAGCTTTTAATGGAGTCACAAAACATTAAGACTCCCTATATATTGCTTTAAAAGCTATTCATTGCATTAAATCGTTTGCTCTTGAAAACTCGGATGTAGTTTGAATAAATCTTGCACAAATATCGGGTCGACTGTAACGACATATAAAACAGCCCCTGCATGCCACCCCAAACTCGTGAACTGTTAAACAAAAGGGAATTGAATTAACGCACATGCACAAATGCATTCACGTTATGCAAATAGCAGTTTTAACTGTTTCATTATTTTACACTTTCAAATCTCTCATGTATCAATCTGACAGAAGCAACATGAGGTTATGTTTTGTTGCAGCTGCTGTTCAGTATGTGCTCTCTGTCAAGCATCATCGGGTGTTAGATTAGACTTGCGGCTCTGTTCATGTGCATGTCTTGAAGGCAGGACTGACTTATGGTCAACAGCAGGACAGTATCTGCGATCGTGACAGCTAAGGTTAATAAACAAGGCAATGATCTTTGCTCCAGTTTTATACGAGTGAGTAAAAACCCTTGTCCTTTGCATGGCCAGCATTCAAAAGGTATATTTAACCCTCTTGTGCTCCTCGAGTGGCAATCAAAAATGATATATAATAAAATTAATGAATTCTATTTTAGTTCAATAATGTCTTTTATTTAATATTTAATATTTATAGGGGATTTTATGGCACTAAATTATATTTATGCAGGAGTTATAATCCATTTATTATCTGTTAACCACTTTTTGAGCATATTTCCAACTTAAACGGTCATAAATCTTGAATGCTTTGGAGCACAGACTTATGTTTGGTCTCTTTTTAAAGAAGACATGTGGCAGATTATTGCTGATGTGAATACATAATAGAAGTTTAAGTTAACTGTTATGAAAAATGCATGAAATTACTATTTTTTTTTTTTTATAAAATATATATTTTCCGAAATGTTTTACTCTAAAACTGTGAGGAAATTCAAAGCTATAAATCTAAGCAAGTTGTGTTCTAAATTTGAAGTTGATATCTCAAAAAATGAGCTTTCAGGAAGATTATGTTTGGGCGCAGTACCAAACATTTCCACTATTAAATTAATTTCCAGTTTATTTCCAATACAGTTATTTTTGACCATGAGAAATACAAGTGTGACTATTTTTTTCAAGACCATTTAACCTTTTCGAATCATGTCCATGAATTGTTTTCGTGTTCATAAGTTTCATACCGTTCCAACGAAGTAAAAAATGACAGAACAGCCAACACTATCTCACGACCAATTCGTGACAATTCGTACGAATGATAAAAAGTTGGCTAATTCGTATGAATTAATACGACCTCACTCGTACGAATTTGTACGATTTGTCTAAACCCACGTGATGGGTAGGTTTAGGGGCGGGGTCAGGGGTAGGTCATTCGTATGAATTCATACGAATTCGGCAATTCGTAAAATATGTACGATTTAGCAAAAATCGTAATAATTCGTACGAGTGAGGTCGTATGAATTCGTACGAATTAGCCACTTTGTTAAATTGTTACGAATTCGTCGTGAGATAGGGTTGGAACATGAGGCAGAGGCAGAGGTCTTCAACCAACTCCGTCACATTGTATAAAATTGAACGTTTCATTCTTTTTTTCGAACAACAGCTATAAAATCAGAAATAGAAAAGTAGGCTGTATCCGTGTAATTGATGTTCCTGGCGGAGCAAAGAGCTGTTGGCTTTTTATCCCATAGTTCTTTTAGAAGTGAATACCCAGCTTGGAAAAGGTCTGCAGGGGGTGTCCATATGCTTTATTATGCTCTGTAATGGCTGAAACTCCACCTGTTTCCTCAATAGCGCACTCTGAAGCGTTTCAAAAACTTGAAAAAGCAAGTATTAATTGAAAGGATGATGTAATGCTTTGAAACAGAAAGATTGTTCGAGGATTAAACTAGGTCAGAAAAATTGTACAGTATGTCTTTATTTTTAAGAGTTGGGCCTAAATGTTTTGCAGCACATTCAGTTGTTACATATTCATGGCTTGCAACCCGTCTGCATTTAGCTTCAAAGGGCGTTTTCAACAACAGTATTCTATAAAAAAGAAGACATGAAGATCTTTTTTTTTTTTTTTGCATTCAGATTCAGACATTCAAAAGCACATTTTTTGCTATTTTTTGGTGGATTTTGCCAGTTTTCCTCCACTTGTTACTTGTTACAATATGCACGCAACTGCAAATGACGTAACTGTGACGTCTAGTCCCGAATTGTCTATCGCCCAGGAAAAAAAAATCATACAAAATGTTAAAACATTTTGTTTTAGAATTTTTTTATTGATTTTCAAACACACATTATTTCATAAAACAGGAAAACATATATTTAAAAAAAAAAATCTAACTAAACATACATATTTATAAAACTATGATATTAAAAAATGTTAAAAGGTTTTGAGATAGGTGTTTAAAACTAACGTTGAAAACAACTGTTAGAGAAAACAAGCATTTATGCAATTGTATTTCGACTATAAAAACAACTACTGAGATACAGCCCAAGTAATAACTAGCCCCAGTGTCCCCACACAATGAATAAATGAGTCACATTTCTAAGAGAGAAAAATATGATCCAAAGATTATTACTAATTTACTGCATCTCTGCTCAAGCTAGAGAAAAGTGAAACCTTCCCTCATTTATGTAAAGTAATGAATTGTATGATTGCATGATAACTCTAGAATATTTGTTCTACGGAGTGACGCTCACAGGTTGGTGCTGTTGTTCCTACTGGTTATATGAAACCAGAGCAGGTCCTGTTTTAAAAAGGTCACATGATGCTGTCACTATCCTAAAACAATATGCAAAACAAATGAAGTGCTATCTTATTTCTTATTTCACAATCCATTAATTTTATTTTGGTAGTCTTCTCGCAAACTGTATCAATAAGACATTTTTCATCTGAGGTGTTTTTAAAGGTTTGATTTTCGAATTGTTTATGGATAAATTAACAACAACTTGCAGTGGATATGATGGCAAGAGTTCATGTTAAAGGCACAATATGTAACTTTTTTGCTTTAAAAATAGCAAAAATCACTATATCTATGTTATATATTTTTTTTAGTTGTGTACTTACATTATCCCGACGGTTTTCAACAACTTTCAAACCAGGAGAAATTTGTAATTTAATTCGAGAAACGTCCCGTTTCTTTATTTCCGTTTTGTCGCCGTCAATGTCGTCATATCCGCGTTGTCCCTGGTTTCCGCTCGTGCTGCCATAGCAACCAGACCCCTCTGATAGTAACCAAAGCGACTGACGCGGACAACTTTGCAGTTCGCAATGTCTATTTGCACGCTGTTGTTGTTTCGTTCAAACATTATGGACCATGGCAAGCAGACTTTGGATAAAAAAGGAGAACTAAAACGAGAATCAATATCAGCGCGGTGTTTTCGAGATGCCGAGAGCTCCACGTCCGAGACTTCGACCGCTTACATGTACTTTATTAAACAGGTGAGCACATTTACATAAAACTAATCAATGTTATATAGTTTAACAATGATAAAATGTCAGAATATGATCTGTATGTTATTCTAATGTTGATCTAGCTTACTGCTAGTCTCATACAGACAAACTAACACATACATTTCAACACATTCAAATGCAGTTTAGTGTGCTAGTGTAATGTTAGACCAAGTGATACAGCGCTGCGTTACCTCACAAGTTTAATTTGTCTAATAAACCGACCTGTGAGTAGTAATTCTGCGTGTAGTTCGGTAGAATGAAATGTCCATATTCCTTTTATATCCGCGGGATTCGCGTCGCGTGTGGAGCTGATAGCTGTCTCTTAGCAATCCCGACCTGCTTCATATCACAGTCATGATAAAAGCATTGATGTATTCACTCATCCTTAAACATTATTAGATCGGTCGGCTTAACATTGACGACAAGATCCATAATTCTTAGCAAATGTTGCGTCATCAATCTAAGCCTTTGTTATTGTAAATAGGTTAGCGACCCCTAGTGGCGAAAAATGCCATACTGTCCGTTTAAGTCTCATGTGTATAAAGTGTATCTGTGAAACAGAGCAAAGAAAATTCAAAGCTCTCTCGTGCTTATAGTGCATCACACATGACTAAAAACAGCACATGATGAATGTTCTGGGTAATTCACATCGATCCATGACTCATAGAAGTGATGTCGTATCGACAGCCACAGACAACGCAACAACATTAGTCATGCAACGAAAAATAAATAAAATGAATAATTCTTAATCATACATCACTGATGTACATACTTGATGTAATTTTTCTTAATATATATCAAATTTGGAGGGACAATGAGACATTTAGCTGAAAATATCAATTGTCACTTGACTTTTTTTCTAAGTAATGTATACGGGGAAACCTGAAAAGTATTTTTTGCAATTTGAAAGTGTCACTACAGAGATGCAGAAATGACATACTTCACCTTTAAAGAGCATTATGTTCTCAGTGAGAATTCAACAATGAGGATGTTCTTACAGGAGAGCAAAACAACTGACAGAATGAGTTTAGGGAGATAATCCCTTCAATGTCCTGCATTTTGAAGATAAAAGAATTTTCCCTCCAGGAAGCATTTCTGTGCATGAGCCAGGCCATTTAACAGATCCAATCTTTGTACAGCAGATTCTGTCAAAAGGACCTCACGATGGAATTAGGATACTGCACACAGTTTTGAGCTATCACCAGTATGGCCCCAATGTGACTTTACCTCCTCACTAATTAGCTTCCAGTGAGTTATGATAATAGGTAGCTAATTAACCGACGTAATTAAGCTCTTCCTAGACCTCGGTGAGTTTATAGCTCTTGCAGCGGTACATTTAAGCAGTCTGATAACCACAGGATAACCACTGGGATTTTACACAGATCCACTTCAAAGAGTTGATGACCTTTCTCAGATGATCCGTAGAGTGCGAGATGTGCAAAGCTAACTGGTGATTTGTACTGAACTTGCACATGCAACAATGATCTACAGTTCAATGTACTGGTTATTTCAATATACTTTTCTGAATGTGTAAGGTTTACTTGAACTTCTGAGATTACTTTTCGTTCCAGCCAAACATACAAAGGTAGGTGGCACTCATTACATTATAACTCACATTATTAGTTTTGTGTATGTGAGGTCAAAGGGTCTAAGTCTGTTTTTTGCTCCTATCTGCATATTGTATAATTGGCTATTATTCGTATAAGTTATTATTATAATTAAAATAGAAGTCAGGTTAGTTCATCCTGCTGAGGGAATTTAAGAAAATGTAAATGTGGTTTTGGGGAACTTGAAGTTCATTTAAATCAGACATCAGTTGGATTTTGACATTCTGACTGCTTTAAAACTTCTAAAGTATTTCAGTCCTAATAGTAATCAGAGATATATTATATTATATTATATTATATTATATTATATTATATTATATTATATTATATTATATTATATTTAAATTATAAAATAAAAAAAATTAAATCATAGAATCTAATAATAGATTATAATTATATATTATAATAAATGTAAAATCATTTTAAAAGATGCTTTTGACTTATTTCAGATCATAGTCCATCTTTATCTATACTGTAATCAGGATAAATCAGCCATGGCATATAGAGAGACAACAACAGTCATTAATAGTCATTGCTGATGTTCTACAACTCAGATACCGAGAAGTGTTTCAATAATGTGACTCTGCATAAGCACTCCACTGCCTTTGCCTGGCTAACTACTGTAGTTGAGATCGGTACATTTGGGAAAGTGCACCATTACCCCGTAATGAGGGGAGCTGTCATAAAAAATTACATCTAAATTTTATTACAACCTACAATACGCTCTCTGCCTCTTGTCAGAGCATACTATGAACTCCCGTGAATCGGAATAATGCACGCCTCCTTTTATGATTCATATCATTTATCTTACAGAGGAGCAGTCTCAGAAGATACAAGCAGCTATCACACTAATTCAGAACTAGAATGATGAGGGAATTTACTGGGACTGAACTCTTGTAGAGAGGGTGAGGAAAAGAGGTGTTGAAGGGTTATTTAGACTTTGGTGCGCTTGGTGAGAATGAGGCTCTGTGACCCAGTTGGATAGTAATGATATGTACCCATGCTGGTCAAGGATTACAGACTCTGCCTCTGATGCAATCCACCCCATCCACTGTGACTTATTACATTTACACATTTGGCAGATTTTGCATTTGCATTTTATCCAAAGCGACTTACATTGGATTTCAAGGTACACATTTACATTCTTATCAGTTCTTGCTTTCCCTGGGAATCGAACCCATGATCTTGGCATTACAAGCGCCAATGCTCTACTGTTTGAGCTACAGGAAGGCACATTATTAATGCTCCAACAACACCAGAACACTTCCACTAGTTCCTGTACGCCACCTCTGGAAAACAATATGGGACTGTGACCTGCAGTTATACAAGCTTTTAGGGTTTTTCTCTCACAGGGAGGGTTTGTTTTTGATAAAGACTGCCAGTTCAATCAGTTGTGCACACAATTCAGTCTTACTGACATACCTAGGGGACTTGAGTCTGCATTTCCTTGTAAATAAAATCTGAAGCCTACAATCTGGACACGCAGCAGGAGGCAGTGTAACTGAGAATTTGAAAGGTCCTTCTGACACTGTGAAAATGTGCACATCAGATTCTCAGTCATTCTTTTAGAGTCGCACTGAGCTTCAACTCAAGTTGAAATGTGTAAGCAATATCACACAAAAGCAATGCTGTTTTACTGAATATTGTTTGACTGCAGGCCTGGAATAGTGTAATAAAAAAGATGTTTGCAATATTCCAGATCAAATTTGCTCCTAAAATAGTTCCTAAGAATTTTTAGTGCATAACTGTCATCAAGTACATTATGTTAAACTTTTCAGTTAGTTAAATTAAATCTAAATAGTTACAATAGTCAATATTAATCGCTATTGAACATAATGTTGTAATGCCAGAGGACGAGAAAGTACAAGAGAATATTTTGTTGAAACAACCAGGATACCTCAATTAATGGCATTATGCTGGAGAGGGTGTAAATCCCAAAGCGTCCATTGCAGCAGAATAACCAGCTCAGCTGTCATATAAAGTATGCTGACAAGTGTCACCGGGGAAGAAACAGTTTGTACAAACTAGTACAGGAACTATAGTGGTATGTTATAGTCAGCAACTTTCTCACCAAAATCATATTTGTCAAATCCAACCAACAGCAAGAAAAAGAAAGAAAAGATACAACATAAATAAAGTACACAAATTATATGTACAGTTATATATGATAAAATGTCAGTTATGAAACGGTAGTTCTGGTCCTTTATCCTGATTGGTTGAGTCTCATTCGAAATTCTTAAATAAATATTTTAATGGACTAAAATATGCGTCATGCCTAACAACGTCCCTTAGCTGTTCTAAATTCACTACAAACCACGGCTTCATGAGGCTTATTGCATTAATTTATGGTTTTTGAAGTAAAAACTTTAAATTAATATAATTTATGGCAAAAAACAGTATGATGACTTTCCAAGAATTCCCTGAGTGACACGTGTAATTAATTTTATTTAATTTAAATAGTTTTGTTTCTTGTGTATTTTCATTATCAGTAATGTCGGCTACATTAGGGTGTTTTGTGTTACAATTTTTGTTATTTAGTAAATGTTTATTGTATTATTTTAGCATCATGTGTAATACCCTGATGGTGTTGTACAATACACTCATATCACGATTCCGTTCGATACACGATACTAATATGATACTGTCACAATACTTTAAAACAAAACCAAAATATAGTTAAAATTTTTTTTTTTTTTTTTATTATTATTACTTCTAAAACACAAGATATACAGTTAACAAAAATTACTGTTCATTAAAATGCTAAACTTGGTATTACATCAGGAATAGACTTGGACTTGGTTCTTCTCCCCCTTCACTCAAAAAAAGAATTTTTGCCTCTTGTTCAATTTAATGAATTAAAATAAGCTAAAGTAACACGATTGTTTAATATTTTGTCACAACTTAATTTAGTTGTGTTCAATCAACCTAATTAAGTTTACTTAATTAATTTGTGTGAAAACTGCATGAATCATTTTTGTTGACAACTAACTGGGCAGTGGATCTGTAGTTCCCAGCATGCTTTGCAAGGGACTGCATTAGGAGGGTAAATTTAGGGATTAAAGTGTTATTTTATGTGTTTTTCTGGAAATAAAAAGATGTTGTTAGTTAATGTTAGTGTTTAATATTCAGTTATGTTAGAAACTTAGAGGACTTTCTGTAATGTTTTTGAATTTTGTGGTTACCATTATGCAGAAGAGGGGCGACTGTGTTTAGCTTAGGGCTGTGGGCACTCAGTATACACTGTACATGCATTAAACCTCTTTTGCAAAGTGTTTTTAATTTAAGTGAACAAAGTTAATTAATTAATTAATAGAATTTGAACATTCAAAAGCTATTCTTTGAGTTCATGTAATTAAATCATGGAAAGGATTTCCACGTGATTAAATGGCTTTCTTTCAGCCTTAAGCACTTTTGTTAGGCTAACTTAAATTGCATAGATTGGATCAACTTTATTAACTGGTGTAATTGTACTACTGTAAAATAAGTTGGATTCAACTATATTTAATTAAGTTGAATGCAAATTAAGTAAATTAGTTGGTCCAAAACACTGCAAATTAGTTGGGCTGACAATATTAAATTAAACTGTGCCCAACCAAAGTAAATAAGTTGAATCAACCTTAATAAATTAAGTTGACCCAACGTAAGTACATTAAATTGGAATGACAGAATTGCATAATGCTGAAATAAAGCAAGTTAATCATGTGGAAATCCTTTCCATGATTTTTTTTTTATGTTCATTCAAAGAGTTATTTTATTGAGTGTTCTGCATTTACCATATTTGATGCGCAATTACCATATCTGATGCTAAAATAAATTGCTTTTTTAAATTTGGTTAAATTAAAATATTGTCACTATCATTATACATTTGTTTTTGTATATTCGGACACAATATATTGTTACAGCCCGAGTGTTTTGCCTTTGTATGACCCTGTGCACCCTCTATATTAGTACTATATTTATATGAAACTTTAAATGGTGCAGGCTGATGGATCCTTTACATGCAATCTGCAAGCAATCGCATCATTACCCCATAGCACAAGCCGATTGGCCTCTACTGATCCTGCAGCCAATGAGATTGCTTTCTCAACATTTATATAGTCTGATTCATTGTTTGCTGTAAGCTAGTCCTGCAGCGCACTATCAGAGTTCCTCTGAAACCCTCCACCTCCCCCAGCTCCACCTGCCTAGATCTGCAACGGGATTTATATACATCTACAGTATCTGTACAGCAGTAGCATATCTTACCTGCTCACAGCAGCATGTCTGTGTATCTATTAGCAGTAGCAAGTCTACTATTGCTCTGAAGCAGCCGCAATAATCAACAGCAGCAGCGTAGCAGATCTATTCCGCCAAGACAAATACATTAACATTGCCATATTCAATAACATGCTAAAACTATTCAGAGAGAGAGTTGTCATGATTGAAATATATATACACACTGTAAAAACTAAAGGAGCCTCAAGTATCCTGTTGGATACTCAAGGAACTTCAAAATGTAATTTTGGTGCCTCAAAGCTCTTTCTTCTATAGTAGGGTTACTGGAGGAGCATTGACAATCTTTGAGGTTCTTGCTGGAACTTATGGGATCCTTTAAGCACTTTGTATTTACTTCAGAGGTTCTGGAGTCACCTTTTCATTACCATGAGACCTCGAAGTGCTTTGGGGGAAAATAGAGGAACTTAAATGCGATAAAAGGGTTATTGGAAGATCTTTTAACATTTAAGTGGTTCCTGGAAGATCTCTTATGTTAAAGCCAGCATCTGGAGGAACCCAATGGTTCAGTGAGGCCCGAATTAGATTATTATTCTATTATTATTATTATTATCCTATTATTATTATAGGCTACTTAAGTTTGATTCAGTATACCCAGGTGAAAAAGACGTACTATTAAATGTATTAAAAATGTACTTGAGTGTGTTTTAAGTAGACCTACAATACAAATATAGCCTACTTTAATGCATTTTTATTATTATTATTATTATTATTATTATAGGCAAGTTTGATTCAGTATACATACCCAGGTGAAAAAGATGTACTATTAAATGTATTAAAAATGTACTTGAGTGTGTTTTTAGTAGACCTACAATACAAATATACTTTAATGCATTTTTAATACATTTAACAGTAACTATAGTCTTTTTCACTTGGGTAGCTTACATATATTTAGTATAGGCCTATTTTATTAAGTCATTTAAACCTTAAACAACAACACTAAATAATAATAATATTATATGAAGAAGAAAAAGCAGGAGGAGAAAAGTATTATTCTGTCACAAAACTGCTGCTATTCCTCTGCTGTCGTCGCTTCAGTGATGCTTCAGTGATCCTCGCGCTGCTCGCGCGCAACAAAGCTCAGCTGATCGTCATCAGGAAAGTAACGGCTCCTCTCATCAAAGCTTCCGCCGTTTATTCGGCTCTCCATTACAAGGTTTGTAAACTCGCCAAATAAATATAAATACAGAGTCTACTCACTATATATTTAAACACACATATAACGTTATATAAACTAAATTTATTATACATTACTACGTTTTTACAGTGTTTACCACTCGTTTATTGCACAGTATCTGGTATGAAGGTTTTAGCCGCGATGCTAACTAACTTATGTTGATCTAATGAAAAAATGGAAATGATTGACTTATTGTCTTAGATTGATTTAGTCATTCAATTCAACATATTTTGTACAACTGTGTCTTCAAATTGCTGATATAGCCTAACTAATTTAGAAAATTCTCTGATTCTTGGCGTTTGTTATGAATAACAAAAACAGGTTATAGTTTTCTCTGTTTTTGTTTAGCCTAACTTTACTTACTACAGGTGCCCTCATTCTCTCAAATACCATTTTAAAGCCATTTACTGGTCAATAAATATTATGTTGTGAATAATCAGCTTTGTTCTTTTGTTTCCCCAGAACAACCATTACATTTCTAAAATAATCTGAACATTTCAGTGGCAACATTGAATTACAGTAAATTACCTGCACCACATGCAAGTACTTTATTACTATGAACTTTCTCTGTGTGAAATTGTATTGTTTGACTGTGTACTTGTGTTTTTTAATCAGTTATTCTCTGAAAATCTTTTCTCATGATCTCAAATCTCATTCATGTTACTCAGAAAAATAATATCACAGGTTTGATTCACAAAAAAATGCTATAGACATTTTAACTCTGAATTATAACTTCAAGTTTAGTCTTTTTTGACAAAAAAAATAAATAAATAGGAAAAAGCAATTAGGCTTCAGAAGACTTGCAACACAACCCATAACACATGAGTTGTGAACTCATTGATTATTTTTAGGATCTTTTCTGGGACATTTTTGGAGCTTAACCATTTTTATATAAATTGTTGCATTGAATTGAACTAGACAAGAGTACATAAGAATGGTTTCATAAATGATTTACACATTTGTTTTCTGCTTGTGTTTCATGCAGTGTAAGCGATCGGTGACTGGGGCTGCATTATGCCTGAGATCTGCTTTTGGGTTCCACAGACAGAAAGTCAAACAGGTTTGGAACGTCACAAGGCTGAGGAAATTATTTAAATTTCACAACTATCACTTTAATAACATTACTAACAGTAAATTTTGTACTTTGCAGGGATCTCGGTAAGCTGAAATACAAGTTTGAACAAGAATAAAAATCCTCCTGTAGACCTGAAAATCATTGAAGTGCCTGGACCATCCACCAGAAAAGAGGAAAAACAAACGGAAAACGATGCTGTACCTTTTCACTTTTCTAACTCATTAAGTACCTCACACCAACTTGGTCCCATAGTGACATTTTTGACCACAAACAAAATTGCTGATCGTGTGAATTCATATTGAAATTACTGAATTCACCAGTGAACATTCACAGAACAACAGATCATTTTACTGCACCTTAACTCTGTTTCGGGTCGAAGCCTCTACTTCTACTTCCTCTATCTTGTTTCATGAGAATACTCAACAACCATTTATGAACACTGTTGATTCAAGTCACACATTTAAGCTTTTCAAAAGCCATAGTGTACATTACAGTCTCCAGTCTAATGGCATCCCAGACTTAAACATTTTATGATTCAAAATAGCTGAATAACTAACCATCAGAGATTTCAGTATAGAGATAAAGGTTACAGCACAATGAGTGTATATTAGCACTGTTGTTTGTTTTTGGCATCTGATAGAGCTTTTGGACTTGGAAACAGTGATGTCAGACTAACCATCGGACTGAAACACAAATGTTTTAAATTAGTTCATTTTTAATTAGTTCAAATGTAATTTTTTTACATTGATTTATTTAGTGGAACATATGTGTTTCCATGCATTTTGTTGAGATGTCTTTTCTTGTTTATCTATTGTATATACATGGTTGATTATTCATGTTGCTTATGTATTATACTATTTTTTTGTGTAGTCATTGATATTAATCTGTAGTTAGCTTTTTTCCCCATGTGCATGGAAGTGTATGTATAAAAATGAATATCAAATATGTAATAAACAATTCTTATTTTGTATTTGGTTCAATTTGTTTATTATAATAGAAGTCAAAGGTAACCATAGTAACAACATGAAATTAAATATTAAAAAAAAAATGAAATTTGGTTCCTGGAGGCACCCAAAGTGGTTCCACACAGTGCCTAATATAAGAGTTCCTCAGGAAACCTGTGTGGTTCCTCAGAGAACCGGCCCTTTTTAAAGGGTGCCTAGAGGATCTACAGACGGTTCCGCCGGTGTGGCGAAGTGAAGAACCCCAAAAGGTTCCTCCAGGCACCTTTTATTTTTACAGTGCAGGCCTAAATTATTACTGACTGTTCTTATGCATTACTAATACATCTTAATCTGAAAGGTAATATAGGTATAATCTACAAATCACACACCTAATTAGCCGTTTGTTATATGCACCTTCATGCTGTCACACAGTTTATATCTACACTCTGTGTATATGTTCAAGGAGACTTTGGCTCACGTGCCCTATGGGGTTTATTGATGTTGCCTCAGTCTATGGACAGTGTGTCAGAATGGGTCTCTGTAATCCTCATATACAATTCGAAAAGAGCATTTTTAAACCTGCATCCCCCGAACCCCCACCCCCAGCTGCCACAGCCCGAGGGAGAGAGACTGAGAAGAGCTGAAGGTAGATGGAGGAAAGACAGGATAACAATTAATATAAGGAGACATTTTCCAATCAGTTTATGCCCCTGTGTGAAATTAAATTTTTGTTTATGTGCACGCTTTCATTGGCTGTGACTGACAGCCCTGACAGCACCTGTGAAGGGAAATAGTTTTGAAGAGTGGAGCGAAGGGGTGCACACAAATCTTCTTACGCTTGAGATGTAAACACACCTGCCACCTCGCATATAACAGCAGCGCAACATGTGCAACCATACGTCTGTTCTACCAGATATATTCACCCCAGTTTTTATAGAACAGAAGACTGCTTTCTGTATAAATGCATACAGCACCATACAAGTAATTTTTTTTTTTCAATGGATCAAGTCTAACCAAACATTTTTAATTTTGCAAAGGAACAACCTGTTCTCATTTCTATGATAATTTAAGGAGCTTCAAAATGGTTGCAAAATCATCGTCAAAGTATTACATAAGTATTTTATCTATATAAGTTGAACTTGAGGACAGGATCAGACCGAATTCATGAACGAATTGTTAAGAATGTTTTTTTTTTTAACTGGATCGACTAATATATAACAAATTGGACATTGTTTCTCTCATGAACGCTTTCTTTTATGGTGCTTTTGTCATTTTGGAGCTTGACAATCCCTGTCCTCAATTACTTTCATTATCTTGGAAAAAAAAGAAACATCACAATACTGAGTAAATTATGACATTTTCATTTTTGCCTGAAATGTCCCTTTAACTAACTGTACAAAGACCAATGAGCAACATATTAATGAACATATAATCTAAAGTCATTTTGGTGCACAGAGTTTTTTGGACAGCCAGTCGATCTAATACTAATTCAGGCTAAACCAAGAGCCAAAGAAATGTTCAGACCACCCGACAACCAGTTTCCAGTTTCAGCAAGACTTGGATAAAATTAACATAACACCTCTATCATGTAACATTTGCCAAGCTACGAAGTTGAGAACAGATAAGAAAATCTCAGCTGAAGTTCTGCTAAAGCCGTCAGGGCCTGTTAGTGAGCCAGTATTTTACGTAACTGCAGTGTAAGGCTTAAGTCAATGACTCATGATGCAAGTCAAGTGCCTCCATTGAATATAGTCACGCTTAACCCTGAACTGCTCCTTCAAAGAGAGACGTCAGCCGTCAGAATGTCAACGGAGCAATATTTGGAAACATTTGTCTGTATGACAACATGAGCAGCACTGCATTCGTTTAAAGAGACATTAAACATATCTATTGATTTCAGTAAAATATTAACTGTTTTTCAGCAATTTATTCCACTGGGTGAAAAGGCGTAAACTTCACATTTAAACTTACTCCCTTCTCATTTAAACTTATGCACAAAAGCTACAGAGCAACTTACAATACTGCCTGCAAACAAACAAAAAATTCTATACTCCACAACCTGCATATAAGAGCTGCGAGACAATGTAAGCCCCCTTCCTTTAATGTGGTTTCTTTGTTGCCACCAGTCAGTGGGAGTTTTTTTTTTTTTTACACAAGCCAAGGCACATCATTAGAATCTTTTTCTGCAAACAGTGAATCAGAGCTATGCTGCTGTTGAATTTTACTGTGCTGTAATCATCACCAACCATGAAAGACTTCTCTGCACCTACAAAACATCCCTTAATGTTTTTTTTCCCTCAAGGATCACTGTTCACGACGAAGCGATGTTTCCCAAGAGCTTTTTTTAGACTTTATAGTAAAAAAAACTTTTGGGAGTCGTATTCACACAAACACTATGCTTTATCATTAACAGTATCTTATTTGATTAGTGATTCATTATACTAAACTGTGTCTTAAAGGGATACTCACCCTTGTTTCATTCCAAACATCTATGACTTACTTTCTTCTATGGAACAAAAAAGAAGATATTTTGAAGAATGCTGATAACCAGTTTTGGTGCCCAATGAATTCCAAATAAATTAAAAAAAAATTCTCAAAATATCGTCTTATAGAAAAAAGAAAGTCATACAGGTTTGCAAAGAATTTTACATTTTTGGATGAAATGTCCCTTCAAAAAAATCAAACAATCAAGGTAAAACAACTTTTAACAAAATCCCTTTCATACTAGATTAGAAATAATGTACATGTTGCTGTATCTACTAGTACAAATTTCACAAGTGGGCAATGAAAAGAGTGAAAAAATGCTGACACTTCTTTACTTTAGCTGCTCTGTTTTTGTTTGGAAGTATATATTTCTAGATTTTTGAAATGCACTTTTCTATGTCAATTTCTACCATTGATGGAACACAGATGGAAAGAAAATGAAGTCATTTTGGAAGTGACAAACTAAGACAATACTGCACCTTTCCAGTGGCTGTAGACGTAGACAAGGTGACCTACAGCTCAATTAGACACTCTACAGGCTACTAGAGCTCCTGCTGGACCTACTGGAATGGGAAAAACCATCTATGCATATGGTTTCATTAATCATTAAGTCATGTTGAGATGGAAATCAGTCTTAAGTTAAAAAGAAAAGTTTGGCAAACAGCAGTTAATGGACTGAGATCCTGACGAAAAAGATCCTCTGGTCTGATGAAATAAACGTTAAACTCTTCAGCCTGAATGCCAAGCACTGTGACTAAAATGGCTCAACACCTGGCCTAATACCGTACCTACGGTGAAACATGGTGATAGCAGCATCATGCTGTGGGGATGTTTCACTTCGAAAATAAACCTCAACATTACAGATCATTTTGGCAACCTCCTGGGCATTTTCGTCTAAATCTATTTAGAAAAAGCAGCAAGCAAGTGTAGCGTTTTGTTCTTAAAAGGATGTACCTTTAAAATAGCATGCTTCTAATTAAGGGCTGAAATTAGTTTCTTAATCATATTCAAATATTAAAAAGGTTAAACACCAAAGAACACAGCCGCCCATTCATCAGGGTTTAGTAAAGCTTGAACAGACCCGTGTTTAGAGCGAATGAACTGTTAGGTTGCATATTAAGCTAGGTCATAAAAGAATGGAAGAATGGCTTAAATGGGTCTTTTAGGGGTTAAAAAAGGACGTAACATCCATGCTATGTGATGAATATTAAATCGATTGTGTAATCTCTGTCGAATATGGCCTAAATGTGAAGTAAATTTACTAATGACATCACTACTACAATACTCTGCACCGCAACAGTAAGCACAGTTTATCTCCATCTCTGTGGCATTCCCGCTAATGTAGATGTATTCAGTGAAAAAGTGGGTTTTCTCAAGCTGTGATTAATGAAAGCTGCTGTAAAGCTGTTTATTTGAAGCCAGAATCATGCCAATTTGTCATTGTAAATCTACTAGTGAAAGCGAGCTGGTTAGAGGACTCTGAGTCTGTAACAGCTGGTTGAGGGGGAGATGCAGTGAGGGGTAAAGCATCCGCAGGAGCTCCCTACTATAAGCAACGGTTACCATGGCAACGCTGGGGGAAATTAGGTGTTAAAGGAGTATCTTGTTATGCACAAAAGCATAATGCACCAGTAATTTTGTTTTGAAAGTTAGACAGTAGATATACAGTGTGAAAACATAGCATGCTTAAGTGTTTTTGTAGTATTTTAGGACATATCAGTCATCAAAATATACAACAAAAACACTGTAGCTTGTGTATGTGTATATTATATATATATATATATACAGTGTATATATATATATATATATGTTTGTGTGTGTTTAAATGTGTGACTAATCTCCTGTAATGTCCAATTATAAGATTTTTATTTTATTATGAATACATTTTAGAAATGCTGTTCCACCAGTTCGATTAATATCAGTAAACTGTAGCAGTACTGAAGCAGAAGTTTTAAAGCAGCTTGCTTTGTAACACCTTCCCAGCATCTGAAATGTGGGACTGCAGCTTCAGCGCCCTGGGTGGAATTTAGAGACAGCATGATGATTTCAAAGGAAGCTTATTCAGCTGTAACAATCCGATGAGGAATTCAGTCTCAGGTGGTGGTGGAAGTTTGCAGTCGGTCTCTGAGCAAGAGGGGATTTTCTAACCTCTATTTATTTCCTTTAAGCTTCACTGCTTCTAACAAAAAATAATTTGCACATGTGCATTCGCAGATTCAAGATGTGTTTATTGTGTAAATACTGTATACATCATGTAGATAACTAATTGTAAACATGGGTTTAATGGCATTAAATAAAAAATACAGCAGTTATACTCACCTACTAACATTATTTAGAGGGATTATATTTTGAGAGCATCTTCTATGTTGATGCTGAAGGACAAAAACCACTTTGGATAAATAATGCATTTAAGAGAATCATTTGTTATGTTAAGTTGAAAGTGAAAATATATTATTATTATTATATTACAAAAAATTGACATTTCTTCTGTATTAGGAATACCAAATGCACAGTTCTTCCTTTAGTTTTGTAGGATGTACTTCTGAGAGCCTCTCCAGGTGGTCTGGTGTGGGTGAAAGTCACGATTATCTGCAGAACAGCAGCACTATCATTAACCTGTCAAAGTCATTGTGGTTGGAGTTATGTGAAGCATCACTATTCAATTACAGAAAATATCACGCTGTTATTACGCTGCGCTTCCAACTTTTGGAGGTCGCACGTGATATGATATCAGACGTGAGGATTTTCTAGGCCCTGCAGGGAAGTTCCTCAGCTTTCAGCTGGTGAATGGGTCTATCACGAAACTCTTCTGGGCTAATGCACCGAAGTCTTTGCAGAGGCGAATGATTAGCCCTTGTCTGGGCTACGTAATGTACCAGCGAGTTGATACTGCAGTCACATTTCCATGGGTTATCGTGTAGATACACCTCCTTCAACCCTGAATCAATCAGAGATTTGAATAACATGTTACACTTAACAGATAAGAATAAAAAAGGAAATGTTTTCATGTTTTTGACCAAACAATACAGAATTTTTTGAGTCATCGTACCATGTTACATTCTATTTTTCTACTAGCAATTATGTTGACTGTAAAAATAATCTTGAGACACCTATATTCTGTTCTATTACATTGTGCTCCATCTAGATAAACGGAGAAGCATGTCTTATGGCAACACCCCCTAAGAAACAAGATTTGTGTTGAAACAAGTGTCGGGGAATCTGAAACCAGCCTAATAATATAGTGTTTCCTTAGAACTGATAGTCAGCTAGGGCGTCATATACTGACACTTTTGACATTTCGTCTACAATACATCGAACGCACATGGCACCCTTTAGCGTCAATATGACATGCACAGAGCTTTGTTCGGTTATGGGTAGGTTTAGGTCTGGGTCTGGGGTAGGGTTAGGGTTAGACCGCTAGGAGGCGCCTTCTGGCCCATATCTATCTGCGTCTCATATTGACGCTAAAGGGTGCCATGTGCGTTCGATGTAGACGAAATGTCAAAAGCGTCAGTATATGACGCCTTGGGATGAGAACGGGCTGGGTCATTCAGGCAACCCACCAACTAGTCGATTTTAAAAATCCTAATTCTTACCTTGCATGTTGGCTAGCATGTTGCCATCAATGGCATGAAGTCGATTCCCACTTAAGCCCACATGAGTAAGTTTAGGTGTGTGGCGGAACACGTCAGCTGGCAGGCTCTCAATTTCATTCTTTCTGATATACAGCTCCTGCAGGTTGGAAAGACCTTCTAGTGTGGACGCGTTAAGTGTGGAGAGCAAATTGTTGTCCAGTACCAGCATCTCAAGACCAATCAAGGGCTCAAAGGTCCCAGCTTGAATATTCGTCAGCTTGTTGTTGTCCAAGTTGAGAAAAAGCAGCTCTTGAAGTCCAACAAAGGCTTTGGGCGAGATCCTCTGGATGCGGTTCAAGGCAAGGTCCAGAACTTTGAGGGCAATCAGAGGCTTGAATGCATTTGGAGGGAGGGCAGTGAGGGCGTTCAGGGGAAGATCCAGCTCTGAGAGGTTCCTCATGCCAATGAACATGTTAGGTTTCAGGCTAGCTATCTGATTCTGGCCCAGCATGAGAAAGCGTAGGTTTAGGAGGTCTTTGAAGCCCTTCACTGGAAGTTTAGACATTCGGTTTCCTTGCAGATTCAAAAGCATCAGTCGCTGGGCACCAGCAAATGCTTGAGGGTGTATTGATTTGATCGAGTTTCGCTCCAAGTTTACGCTCTCGATTTTTGGGACGGAGTTCAGGATGTTTTCTGGGAGGTCCTGCAGAAAATTTTCACCTTGAAAATAAATAAACAAAAGGAAGCAAAAGAGGAGGGTTTAATTGGCGGTGCTGAAGCAAAAATCACTATGTTAGGGTTAAGAACTTGAGTGCAACAGTCAGGTCCCAGAAGTAAAATTCCCAATCATTTTCTCCAAAGGGGAATTGATTTTTAACAATAACTGACCATTAAAAACTGAACAGCAAGGTTGTAAAATGATGGTATGCTTTTGTTGAAGCAATCAGCCTGCATTATTTCAGCATGTTTAACCTGTTCCTGGTGAAAAACTACATTACCCATGATTCTGCAAAGATTTTGAATAAGAAACCTGTACTTTATCTAGGGATGCAACCTTGCTTAATAATAGTATTAATTAAAAAATTTTTTTTTAAACATACAGATCCCAAAACTTTGAATGTTAGTGTACATACACGTGGTATTCTGGATAACAAATTTTGAACAGGTAAGCAGTGAATTAAGGTTACATGAAGATCCATGCACTGTTACTGAGAACGTTCCTGCTCACCCATTTTTAGGATCCATGAGTCCAGAGGGAGTTTGGGTGGGATGCTCTGAAGCCCCCTCTTTTGACAGTTGACTTCAGTCTTTTCCGGACTGGATTTCTGGCTGCATTTACAATCACTGGGGCAGTTTTCCACGGCCTCTGCAACCCACAGCCATAGCACGGCTAACCCTGCAACCAGCTTCATATCCCTGAAAACACGCAGAGCCAGTGATTTAATTATGTCACGAAGGACAATATAATCCTACTGAAAAGAGCATTAGGGGTATTACTGCAAAAAGAACCCCACACATTGCCGGACATACTGTTTGTGTTAGATGCAAATTACTAATACAGACTTACCTTGTGACCAGATGCTTAATGGACTTCTAAATCCAACGCTGCTTTTATACGCAAAGCTGGTAGCCGCTCTGAGCTCGGATGAAGTCTGAAATGAGCCGAAATGTTTGCCCCTCCAGCAAAGTGTGAGCTCTGTAAAACTCCCAGCACAGCACGTTGGTGAGAAAAATGACATGCACAGATCATGACAGGTTTCCCTGCCAAATGAACTCCTGCGTCCCTAGAGAAAAATCTGCGGGCATGCGTTTTTGCGTAGGTGTGTGAATTCACAGGGCACCTTATGCACGGCTTTGATTGTTTAACTTGGCACAGGTACGGTCTGGTTCACGGCAGATTGATGTCACTGTTATATCAGTGAGCACACGTGATAATAGGGCAGGTCGATGAGCACAAGTGATCGGTTCGGGCGGCACAATCACTCAGCCTTCAGAGAGCCTGCTGAGCTGATAAGGACAAGGACCTTATACAGCTTTCCCCTTGGGCTTTTCTTGGCATTGTCCGCCAGGATTAACAGTAAGAACGAGTCACAGTTTCTCAGTTTCTCGCGAGCATCATCAGTGTCACTCTTGTTTTCACGGCCCCAACGCTTCGAAAGAGGAGGGCTGGCTGGCCGCAGGAAACGCACAAACCTCCAGAGATGTTATTATAGCTGCGTCTTTAAGTTTGACGTGTCTGCTCACCGAGATGATTTTATTGCGCGATAAAGACGAAAGCTCTTTCAAGGCCCGCCAACAGCAACCGAATATGCAAGCCATCTGGAGCAGCATAATTAGAATTTTCTCCAGCACCAAGCTGAGAAAAACCGACGCACCACCTCTAGCCACCCAAAAAGAGGAGCAGTCAGAGCTGATAAAAAAAACGCTTGCGTGATTCTGATTAATAGGAATGTGTTAATGCTGCATCTGCTCTTTAACAATTATTCATTTCTGTATCAAGTAAACAAACAAAACACCACAACACAAACAGCTAGAAAAATCAAAGTGCATTTCATGCTCGCTTTTACTGTGTTTGTGAAAAAGCCATACACGCATACTTCTTTCAACATCAGTGAATCCCTTCCCACCCCCAATCAGATGGATGTATTGTTGCAATCTCAAATAGATTTTTCTACATGCTCTGTCACTGATGCCAAATAGTACCAAGACTGGACAAATTCCTGTAATTTCCAGTGCTGTAATAAATTGCAAATGGAGTCAATCAACCGCAGCAGGCTGCAGACAAGAACTCCGGCTGAGGACAAAACCACATTTTACTAGAGGTCATGTACGTTCTCAGATTTATGTCCTTCCCCAATGCCCAGACTCTTAAAAATGCCCATCTTTCTCTGAATGAGAGGAAACAATGGGCATCCTTTTAAATCAGTCCCTGGCGACTTAATGTACTCAGCTTGGAATAAACACAGTTGAGTACATTTTTGAACGGACACAGATTGGATTTCACATGATACAACAATATTTGACTTTGATCAAATGGTTGTTTATAAAGTCACAAAAATCATGAGTTCGAATTTGCCAAACTCACAGGAAATTGTCTTTGGAAAGAAGAAAAGTCTAATTTGAAAGTGAGAAGAGCTTCACACAGATCCAGGCTAACAGATGTTGCCTGTAATAAAGCACAATTTAGCATGACACTAAAACCAATTAGCTTTCTAATGTGCACGTTCATGGGTACTTCATTTGTTGCGCATTGGCCAAGGAATGAAATGGTTTCATGCATCAGTCACTTTGTAATTTCCCTTGATGAGGGAAGTGATACTCTGACACTAGATCCTTCACCCCAGGAGCCTAAAATAAACATTCTTATGCCAGCTGACCCATCACAGAGCAAACCTTACATCAATTGTACATCACATTGCTGACATCTAGTGCTAGACTGTAGCTAATGCATAAGAATATCACTGATGAGTCTTGGGGCTTGTGCCAATACCCACAATTGGAGTCTTGGTGGTCACTTGAGAGCGCGAGGACGAAACAGAAAGAAAGTGTGCAGGACTTCCGAGGCTACACCCTTCGAAGGCCGTGAAGGTCAGACAGAGCTTTGTTAAATGGGATGGCCTATAGCCTACGGAGGACTGTTCTTGTTGCCTAGCAACTGTGGTGGGTGAGTGGCAATAACGTTTGTACTGGACTTTTTTGAAAGTTATATTAAACTATTTGAAAACAAAACAGGGTTCACAAATTGTCTAAAGTTCTCCATTTCTGTATAAATAAAAGAGTATAAACTATATATAACTGCAGCTTAGTTGGATATAAGTAAATACTTGAACTGCTTTAAAAAATATATAATAATTGTATATGTGTCATTAGATATTTGAGTAAGCTGAAATGCTTGTTTTAATTCTGCAATTCTTCCAATGAAGAATTTCTCACTCTTTATCAGTAAATCTCACACTCAAGTTTTTGTTATCCTCATTGCTATAGCTTACCAAGTCAATTAATTTAGAAGGCCACCAAATGGGAAAAAAATTTACAAGGTCAATGAAACATTTAAAGCAATATATATATACATTTTATTATTACCGTCATATTTTACTAAAACATTTTTGTTGGATCTCAAGATTATAACGCTAACAGTGGGTAGTTTGTGGGAATTCCTAAAAGTTTATAAAAGTGTGCTATTTTTAACCTAAAATGAGAAAGTAGGCTATGCTTTCATTCTACTTTTGGTGTACTTCTCAGAAAAATACTTAAAATGACACTATATGGGCTATATGACATTTACAAATAGTCTAAAAATATGGAAAAGAAATAGAACATTTAATGTATTTTGTGACAACAAATTCTTTTGATAACACATTTATCAGTTACAAGTCATTTGACCAGAGAGAGTGGAGTTATTGACAGGAAAAAAGTGGAATAAAAAGAGGATGGTAAAAGATAGACTAACAACTACAGTAGGAAACAAATCAGACTCAACAGTCAAATGCAACTTGAAATATCTACAAAACATCTACTAACCTATAATAATAATAATAATAATAATAAAAAAAAAAATCTGTCATCTGTACATTTCATTTTGCAGTAAGACATGGCAATCTGTTTGTCTAGAGTGGTTTAATTAATAATGGGTATTAAAAATGGCATTTTTACAGAAATTGCTGGTCAGGATAAACAAAATTGAACATTCTAAAATTTAACCAGATAAATAACATTGTACAATGCTTCTTTTCACTGTGATTAAGTAACAGCTCATCTTACTTATAAACACTTAAAACTCTCATTAGGACAAATATGCCCACAAGTGATATACTTGCATAAAACATATGCAAAAGTAATAAGTTAAGAAAAGCCTTACATAACACATTCACAGTTGAGCATTGTCATTTTAAATTAAAACCTTAATAAAAATGTAAAGAAGTTACGCTACCTTGTACAAGATTGAAGTTCAAAGCTCAAAGTTTTTGTTCACAGCACACAATTAAGAATTTGAAAAAGATACTGGGATACTTCACATAGTGCCTGAAACAAAAAAAGCAAATGTTTACAGGAAAATCTGAGGTAGCAAAGCCAAATTTTGTGAACTTTGGATAAAATAAAAGTCTTTTAGCATAGTGCATAATGCCTAAAATGCGAACCCTAACTAAATTTTTGTATTAAATATATACAGAAATTAAGAAAATATAGTTTTTTTTTCCTTCACAAATTGCTGGTCCTGAGAAAGAACATTACACATTTTCTTACTATACATATTAAAAACAATATCCCATCATACACAATATACAAAAGCATTACACAAATTGTCATTACAAAAGGTCAACGGTAAATAGCCAAGCAGACACTTTGACTGTGTATATGTGTACATAAGATGAGATGGCAAGTTACGGATTATGCAAAACAAGAAAAAAACAAAAAAGCACATCTGTACAACAATATACATTTTTAAGACATCAAGCTCTGAAAACTGAAGCAGGGTCCACAATCCGTAAACATTTTGTGACAAGGCAGAAAATTTGGTGCTCAATTGCGAAAAAAGTCAAATATTTAAAAAAGACAGCAAGCTGCTAACAACTCATTCCCAGTCTGATGTTCAATGTCATCCTGAGACATTTTATTTGCCCCGAGTGTCCATAACAGATTGAGTTCTCAGTATATCCCAGGGAAAATGCGGTACGGGACAGCTTTGCAGTACTCTTCCCACGCAGAGCCGTACTTTTTCCTGCACTGACGCTCGTCCCGTGCATTACGGTGCACCAGCAGAGCGATCAAGTAGATCAGGTAAAAGTACGGGATCAAATGGTTGAATCCTAAAGGAAAAGTCAGGGATAAAATGGTGGAATTGAGTCAAAACAGACTGATAAGAAAGCTTAATTTCATCAGAACGGTGAACGGAATCCGAATACTTACCACATGGTAGAGACCATGCCAAACCCATGATGATATCACCCAGGTAATTAGGATGACGGACGAACCCCCAGAGACCAGACACAATAAGACTCTTTCCAGTTGCAGTAGGAATAGTTTTCAGGTCTGATAAGATAAAGATAAAACTATTTTAGACCAAACAGTCTTAACAATTTATGTTTATTCTTTAGTTTTATCCGTTTTAAAACACTTACGAGACACTGCCGGGTCAGAAGGGTTTTTCCTGAAGGCAAACTTCTGAGAGTTGGCTTTCCGGAAAATGTAGTATCCAACTCCTGTTGGAGAAGTTAAAAAAAATTCAAGTTTAAAGTCTAAGCATATCAACTGTTCTTATTGGCTGAATTAGCATCTAAATGTACTTTATGGTGTAGATAAAGAAAAAATTGTGGGAAAATGTGTCAGAAACTGACCATTCATAGTGATGAGGGTAACAATCCAGAACACAGGGAGTTCGTTGGGATGGCTGACTAGATAATACGCTTGACAGGTGAATGTAAAGGGAACAAAAGCCAGATCTCCAAACGTCAACATAAATCCGAAACCATCGTAGACTATATCCATCATGGTCAGAAGTTTCTCCTGAAACACAGAGTGATTTAATTCGAATCAGTTCATGGTTTCCACAATGCATTAAGAAATAATTATGTTTGTTTTTGAAAACCCTCGTTGTACCTCATGCCAAAAACCATCAACAACCCACAGGAGCTGGAAGATGTTGACCAGGAGCATCGCTGGAGAGGGATTCTCGAGATTCTGGAGCTTCATTTCAGCGAGCAACATCGCAAAGTTAATCAATACCTGTGGAAACAAGCAAGAATCATGTTTCTTCTTTAACTGGTTAAAAAAAAGTACACTTTAATAAGGAAGAAAAGTTAAAGGAGAACTCCGGTCAATTTTAACATTGAGCTAATTTTTTTGTAAATTTGGAGTGCTGTCAGTACAGAGAACAACGACAAAAATCGGTGTTGCCTACACCGTGTTATCCTCTTTTTAAAATTTGCACCCTGCTGACTTCAATGGGGCAAGTTTTAAACCTGCTTTTAGTCTCTTAACATCCTTGATGTGTCATTACAAGTGCACAGCCAATGTGAGTGATTCCTTCGGAGTGAACGCGGGTCAATCTGACTGCAGTAGATGTGAAAGATATGAAGTCCATAGTAATCGATTGTCGAGTTCACGCGCGTGATCATAGGTACTAAACCAATGCGCGTGAACTCGACAATCGATTACTATGGACTTCGACCGAAAACAGGATGTAAATACAGGTATGTGCGCTGGCTGAAATAAACACCATTTTTATTCATATCTTTCACATCTACTGCAGTCAGATTCACCGTCTTCACTCCGAAGGAATCACTCACATGACCTGTGCACTTGTAATGACACAAGGATGTTAAGAGGCTAAAAGCAGGTTTAGTACTTGACCCATTGAAGTCAACAGGGTGCAAATTTTAAAAAGAGAATAACACAATGTAGGCAACACCGATTTTTGTCGTTGTTCTCTGTATTGACAGCACTCCAAATGTACAAAAAAATTAGCTCAATGTTAAAATTGAGCGGAGTTCTCCTTAAAGGAATCACTGATTTCATCTGGCAAATTGCAAAATTTTTACCACAAGAGGAAGCAAAAAACAATAACAATACTCACCCAACCCATGAGGCCTGGGCGCATTTCACAGAAAAACTTGATATCGAAGTTTTTGATGCGGGGATTTAACTCTCTGCCCATGAAGAAATCATAAATGATGTAGCCTAGAGGAATAAAAAGAATAATCTTTTAAATCTATTAACTTTACCTGACATATAAATGTCAGGTACATATAAATCCTTCCTTGCAATCTGTATAAAATGATTTTATTAGAAGGCTTATCTAGTAATCATAAACAACTATGACTGGTCTATTTTAACAAGCACTGAGGAAAGTAACAGGAAATACATGTCAACTCTGTCTGGATGATCATTTGAATCTGAAAATGGGTATGAGAACCTTTAAAAGCCATAGAAGTGAAAATACTCTGAGCCAAAATGGGAAAAGTCAGTACACACAGCTTGATCTCACACTATTCGTCTTACCAGAGTTCCCTCCAGGAGCGAGCTCGTCCTCAGACGCCCAGCGGGAGCGGACGAACAGATAGACGCTGAGAAGAGTGGCGATGAGCAGGGCCGAAGTGCAGAACTGCAGGAAGTGAGCATGGATGTAGCTGAGATCCACCTCCTGGTACACGGCAACACCTACTGCCACAGCCGTGAGGAGGAGTGCATAGAAACCTGACGGAAAACAGAAGCTGAGATCGTCAAACAGCTCGCTCACAAATATAGAGTAGTGAAGATTTTAAAACCAAACTGAAATAAGCTTCATTTTAAGGTTTTTCAATCAATGCCAAAACAAAAACTCAATTTCATTAACATTAAAATGTATCAACATTGAAGACTGACCATTAATCCTATATTTCAAGGTTTTCCCGTTCTTGAGAGGCATTCCTTCAACGAGCTGTAAAAAATAAAAAATAAATTAAAGCTAAATAGAAATATAAAACAGTAATAAAAATGACAAAAGCACATGCACAAAACTGAAAATATAACTATAAAAACTAATTTTAAATTTTAATAAACACTATAATAGTATATGAATAATACTAAAATAACATTGGTATAGTGCTGTCATGTTTGATAAAAACAAGCTTATCATATTAATCTTAGAATTCTGCATCATACAAAGGATTTTCCTAATATTTCAATCATAATGACTAAAATCATGATATGAGTAATTTTATATTACAGTAATCCCCAAATGTTTTATATATTGCATAACCATGTAGTTAGGGATGCACATATATGAAAAATTGATATATACTGATAATTCTTTATTTGAAAGCTGATAACCGATATGTTGGCCGATAAATCTAAATCCAATTTTTTTTTTTAATAATTTTTGAAAGCCTGATTACACAATCAGGGACACAATCAAAATTGATTCATAACAAACAAATCTGACAAAAAAGTCTGACAAAGAGCTGTTTTATAAAGGTAATTGCAAGTTTAAATCTCGCAATTCTGATATGAACTTGCAATTGCAAGAAAAAAGCAACTGCGTGTTATAAAGTCAGAAGTGCAATATATAAACCCGCACTCTCTATAGACTTTTTTTTCCACAATTGCGACTATATCACGAAATTCTGACTTTTTCTCATAATTGCGTGATGTAAAGTCGCAATTGTGAGATATAAACTCGCAATTCGGAGAAAAAAGTATTTTCCCCCCAGAATTAGACTTTATAAATCCCAATTACAAAAGTCAGAATTGCGAGTTTATAATATTAAATTATTGCTAGGCAACCAGGTCCTTATTGTTTCATAAAAACCCAGAATCATCTTGAAATAATCTGTTAGTTTAACCTCAAACTCAGGGAAAAGCACTGCAATTTTTAGATCCTATCATAATTACCCTTAAGCTGCTGGAAACGAAACCAGATGTTTTCCAGAGAGGCTCTCTATCAGCATGCCACCTCTAGTGATTAATCTAATCTAGCCTGCTTCACTGCAACTAACAGGCAAAGCAGAAACAAGAGCCACAGAGTTATGTGGTCATGTGCCTAAACCCGGGTCACGGGGAGTCATGTGATTGGGGACCGTACCTTTCCGACAGGGAGCAGGGAGAGGAAGGCCTGGAAGAGAAGCCAGAGCAGGACGATGCCAAAGACCTGAATGTCCCAGAGAGACTGAAGGGTAGGAAGCTCAAGAGGAAAGCTCTGGAGACTGGCATCCTTCTGCCCACCGAGAATGAGCAGCACAAACACAGCCACGGGCAAGAGAAACATCAGGAAGAATACACCTGAAAGAGGAAAGGGGCTCCTTTATTATAGCCAATGATTTACCAATGATTTATTTTAAATATGCCAGAAAATAGGGGGAAATGCACAAAAATAATCAGAGAATTTCAGACAAGAAATTCTGGTTGCTTTACTGTAGACTTAATGTTTGCATTAAAAAAGGCCATATTCTACACTTTTTTTTTTAGCATTTTTTTTATTTTTAACTTTTGTTAGTTTCATGACATAATACAAGATAGATGTTGATAAAAATTGGTAAAAGCCATTTTAAAATGTGCTGGTAAACATTTTGCCCCAAAGATGTGTGCTGCGAATATCTACACAGTACAAAAGTACATTAAATCACTGACAAGACTCACCAACTCTTCCACCAAACTCCAGATCAGTTGTCTTGATGGCAGCAGGTGTTTTAGTTTGCGATAATGCCTCTGTCTCTTCCTTTTTCTCCATCTCTACTTCCTTGCCATCGCCCTGGTCCTTCCTGCGCCGTAGATTGTAGCGTCCACCTGCCTGGTTCTCTGATTCAGTCTCTGTCTTCTGCTGAACATTACAATAAGTCAAGACAAGACAGCATAACTAACTAATATCGCGCGTGCGCACAAAACAGCAAGCCAGAATACAGTTTTCTTTCGAGCTTGAACGAACAATAACACACACAATTATGCCAAAATGTCTTTTTGTCGAGTATCTTCATAACATAAGAGTAGTCTTATGATGAACGTGAAGAGTTGTTGTGACTCGTGAGAGAATGAGCCGCGTGTGAGATCCGCGTTTCTGACAGCAGCGGCTGGTCTTAAAGGGACAGTACACAGTAGCCACTAATTATATCTGTCGCTAAAGTTAATCAAAGAACAAAGGGAACAGAGAAAAACACTCACTGCTCTTAACTAAAGAACTTTTGTCTTTAGGCAGATTATCACTAATCTGTGTGTGCATTTATTTTCCTTGAGAACCAAGCAAGTTGACTCATGAAACCATTTGTTTATTATATTGCATATCGCAATCGCAATATTGACCTCAATTATCGCAATATGACATTTTCCCCAAATCGTGCAGCCCTAATATTAAGCAAGCAACACAACTGTTTTCAACATCGATAATAATAATACTAGAATGATTTCTGAAGGATCATGTAACACTGAAGACTGGAGAAATGGATGCTGAAAATTCAGCTTTGCATCACAGGAATAAATGGCATTTTGTCCTATTATGCTTTTTCATTTTTTCAACTTTAGTTAGTGTGTAATGTTCCTTTTCGAGAATAAAAAAGTGTTTTTGTGATCGATTACTGTTTGTATAACCAGTTTTCCGACATGATTAAATGGGGATAACATCGTATCTATAATGTATAAGTAAAACATACCACTCTGAAACATCCTGTGAAATCCGTGCTTGCAAAGTCCGTGCATGTAATCTGTTCTGCACTGTCCTCTTGTTAGTGTTTCGAAATTGCCGCCATCCTTTATATTTACACTAGAGAAAAACGCAGTTATGGAGGGGCGGGACATTTCCCGAACACGTGCTAAGCGCTGCCAATCACAACAACCTGGGCCAGCTAACCAACCACAGCACATTTTGTATTTCGGAAGGGGCTTCATCGAAAACGACGCGCTCGGGACAGACTGGGAAGAGAGGAGCAGTAATAATGTAAAATATGTGAAAAATAATGCGTTTTTTGAACAATCAAGCATGAAAACATATTCTAGTACACCCCAAAATCAAGACTTTGTTAAAGGGCATAATAGGACACCTTAAAAACAGTTAAAATTGCAACAATAAATAACTGCAGCCCTGGTAAACACAAAAGACTTCTTTCAAAAACATTTTACAAACCCCAAACTTTTGAACTGTAGTGTTCATGTGTTACTGTCCCCTTAAAACCACTGCTTCCCAATTTGAGAAACTCTAGAGTCAATAAAATAAAAGTATGCGTGTCATGCTTTGACTCAATGTTTCAGTGGCACCTGATCTCACTGTCAGTCTAAGTCAAGAAATGTTACAATTTTGTGACCGCACAACTGTAAGGGTAAAGCAGTAGGGTCATGCTTTGTAAAGTCCATTCGATTGTCCCATGAGGAGAAACATGCTGAAAAACGTGAGGGTATGATTAAACAGAAACCGCAGTCAGCTTTAGCTTTGTGTGGACAACTAAATGGGCTCCTGTCACACATGAGAGGCACAACATGCATGCATCATGACATTCCAACCTTCACTAGACCAGTTTCTAACATATAGACCCATACCTCAGTGATTGTGGAAGCTGTATTATCTGTATTATTTTCTTCTTTCTTCTCATGTTTGCTGTTGCTATTGTTCTCATGTTTCATCGGCTGAGACAGATGACAGTCAAGCACACGTGAGGTGAACCCATGAGGAAAGACAAATAAGATAACAGCATTAAAAGGATTGGGTTAATGGCTCTGAATTAGATTAAACTCCTATACTTAAAATCAACACAAGAATGCCATCACATGAATAAAACAGATTTTAAAATACATTCAAATAGAACAAAAATATTTTAAATTGCAGTAATATTTCACAATTTTACTGTTTTCTTAAATAAATGCATCCTGGTGAGAATAAAATACTTCTTTGAAAAAGAGACTATAGAGTGTGTGTGAATCTGAACATCCTGGGTTAGATAGATCATGCAAAGAGAAAGAAAGACCGAAATAAAGCGAGCATGTGTTTGTCCTAACAAATGAGTGTCCTTACCACGGGTGTGAGTCGGACCTCCAGCACTTCTTTGAGTTTTTCCCTGCGCACTTGCACATCTGTGGTGCGAGAGGAAGATCGACGGGACGTCCTAGCAGGGGAACGGGAGCGACTACGTCGTGGGCGGCCCGGTGAGCGAGAGCGGGATCTGGACCGAGAGCGTGTAACACCCTGTTTAAATACGGTCATGCTCTGCAATAAAGAAAACAATATCCACAAGACACTGCAAGTTAAGTTCAGTTAAATCTCTATTTAACTGCTATTTTCAGAGGCATGGATTAGAACCTAGAAATTAATAAAGCTTTAGGAATTTTTAAACCTTTGAAGAAATATTATTACATTAAGAAACATTCTGCTCACTTTCTAGGTCACTAAAGTAATCACATTAGAAAATGTGTCTTTGATCAAGTGAACTCATTTGTACAGATGGTCATATGTTTTGGCTCTAATTGTGGGCTAGCACAAGAAGCCATTTGAATCATTCTCAAATCATGCTGGAGAACATGTCAGAGAGAGGTTTCATACCGTGATGTCAGATTCCTTCAGCTCCAGCTCAGTACCATCTTTGTAGATGACGGTGTAGAGCCGAGTCTTGTTGTCGTAACTCAGTACCTTGACCTCATAATAAAGGCTACTGCCAGGCCAGCGGCCCATTACAGTATCTCCATTTTGAAACCTTGTAGCCGGCATTCTCGTTTACCTACAAAACAATTAACACAAGATTACAGGTCTGCATCCCAACCAATTCACCATGTTTTTTTCCCACAGGAATCGGATTAGTATGATGACATTGTGCATTCTTATGGCCTTTCCAGTTTAACGAACTACTAAACATTAAACAACATAACAGTCTGGAAATGACATACTAGAAACTAAATGCTTCAACACTGACTTAATGATAGTATTATGCAGCACTGCAGCCCTTAAAGATGAAGTCAGTGTGTAACTTCTGTGCCAATAGCATCACCAAACTGATTTTTCAACTGGTTTAAGCATTCAGACAGGTCTTACAAGACAAAGTCTTTCACTGAACAGACAAACTAAATAAAAAAACATGGTGGGAACTTCAGATGCTAAAACAAAGTTTTGATGTAATCAAAATGCCACTATGTTTATATTTTTGGGAAATCTGACCCATGAATAGCTTACTTAAAGTTACATAGCACACATCAACTTTAAAAAACATAAGGCACACGAGCATGTGTGCTTCAAAACAAATTCTTTCTAGACCTATGAAATAAACTTTCTTTATAAACCTATGAGGGAAACACCAGAGTAGCTGCACATGGCCTGATGACAATGAAGCAGTGATGTCAGCTGCCATCTCAGAAGTGCTGATGGGTCTGAATTACACATCCACACTGTACTCTCTGCACCCGCACTATTGTTGAGCTCTCAATGGCCTTTATGAGAGGGATTCTACTATCACACAGGTAACAAGCTAACCAAAGAGATGACTTTTACTATCCAGCCACATAAACAATCCATAAAGAAAGAAAAATAGTAGCCTAATTACTAGTAATAGTATTGTTTCTACATACTCACACTTTTCTACTCAACCGGTTCTTTAATTTTGGATCAACAGATAATTTGCCCCATTTGGTGGGTCTTTCAAGCTTAAAAAAAACAAAACAAGATTTAAAAAAAGAAACAAGTTTGCAACTATTTTACTGCAATACACTTTGCATAAATAATAATAATGTATTCATAATGCAGATTTTTTTCATTGTTGCAGTCTAACGATTATGCTTTATTATTATCATATATTTGAACAATTTAAAAAACTATCACTTCACCACTGAAAGACAGTAAGGCTTGGTGCTGATTTAAAAAAAAAAATAGATGTTTAGAAATCCTTGCAAAGAAATTTTGTTGTAAGGACCAAAAACCACCATAACATGAAGCTTAGTTTCCTTACCACCAACACATTAATGATTTTAGCACTTAAGCAAGGCCAGACACATGTGCAAGTAAAAATCCCACTCACACATATAGAAGCATAGGCTATTTAGTAGAGTCAAGGCACACTCCGTTATAGGAAACACCCAAAAATTATTATTGAAACCACATGAAAAGTACAGCCCATAAAAACATAAGCCATCTATCCTAAACCATCTAATCCCATGAACACATTCCAGACATTCTTGAACCAAAACACACTGACACACACCCAACAGAGTTGAAGTCCAGCACTGCAGAAGTCCCATGTGCTTCCAGAGTTGAAGTGAAACTACAGAGCAAAAGATTTAAACTGAGTGAATGTGAGTGGGCGGGGTCTGCTGCCTTTTGTTATGCAAATGTAATGGCACAAGACACACGCGCGCTTTACTATCACTGCCAGCGGCTATTCAAATTAAAACTTACTACAGAAAATCTGACTTGTTTAAGTCAACAGTATGCCAGACACTGACCACATTTGTGAAATTTTAATTGCACATTTAAGTTACAGACCAACGAAATTCCTTAGCTTTGGCGGACTGAACATACATCCTGAAATATTTAGCCAAATACCAAAAAGTCTGTGAAATAAAGTATTATTGTGTTTATGTTTTGTGTTTTTCATGTGATACGGAGGCACACAGAGCATTCACGTGCTGTTCCTTTAACACAGCAAAAAGAATGACAGGAATGGAGGGAAAACGTCATGTATTCAAACCATTGTCAGTCCGCATGCGAGAGGCTCATAACACAGCAACATTAAATCACTATTAATAAACAACGAGTACAGAACCCAACTGTTATAATGAGCGAGTGGTGTATTTAACACATATTTAATGCCAAACCACAGTCAAAACACCATTAAAAGTAGTTATTTAGCGCAAAAGAGTGGAATGACTCGCTTGCAGTTTTGTATACAAAATAATGAAACCGAAAGGTCCAATATGAAGTAAGACATTAACTTAAACAGATATTAAAAACGAATGCAGAATTTAATTGTGGAGATAAAACATAACGTACGAGTTGTGTGGACGACAATAAATGCGCGCCGTGCCCAAGTTTCCTGTGTAAGTTAACGAGCCGGCTGGAAATCGAGTTATCATTCACATCCAACACCAAAACAATGATAAACAGCTTTATTTACAAAAATAATGAGTATAAGTGTTCGGTACATTATATGCAGAAAGTAGTGACTGTTAAAAGCAATATATTATGTTTACTTCATAAAGCAAGAGTTGCGGGCGGACCGAGCGCTGATCAAGTTCTGTACCGTTAACTACGCAGTCACAATAAAGGCATTTCCAGACAAAAACATTAAACATGAAAAGTGAATTCATTAAGATTTCTTACCTGCAATCGATCTTAATCTCCTAATAATAACTAAAGCTTCTCCACGGAACTTCATAAAATAAAGAATATTGTTTTAAAAACTGGCCCCCGCTTTGAATACGTTCCTCCCTCCGTGACCGCTCAACCTACCAGCGTCCTTGAGGGCGGGAAGCTCTGTGATTGGCTGTCATGTCCTGTTTTTAAATTTCTGAATTTTCTGATTGGACGGCGGAGAGGTTTGCGTGAGCGTTGATTGGAGACGAGGCATTTGAGTTCGAAGGGATTTGGGCTTTTACAAAATGGAGTCCTGTCTTGCAAGACAGTTGATAGTGAGATATGAGAGGAGACAGGACAGCCGACGTCATAGAGTGTGCTTCTACTGCGAAAAGTTTCTTGTAAATGTTAAATAAATATACTTCATTAATGTAATGTTTATTAAACTGGAATTGACGTTAATATAGTTGATTTTTCAGTAATGAAGTAAAGCAGTAATGCTTTTGAAATACATAAACTAATAACTTAAACGATACGTCTTAGAATCTGTTGGAAGTTTTCTGGTTTTAATTTTATTTGTTAGATTGATACTGATCATAAATGCTTTTAATCGCCCACTTCTGATTTATCGTGTTGATTGAAAGGTATTTCTATATTAAAACACAGAACCTTGTTTTGTCGATTTTGCTACTTGTATCTTGTCAATAGTAATTGTGGTAGCCTGCCTTAGAATACAACACTGAATAAGATGATCACTATAAAGTTTAGAGTGAAAACAACAGACGATTACATTTTAAAGTTATATATAGGTATACTGAGCTTTCAGCCTACAATTTTTAATCATGTGAACTTAACTAACATTGTGAAGTTTAAAGTAGATTTCAGTGATATAATTTACATTTGTACAAATATATTTCATTATTAAATTAGGTTGTTATGAGCAATAGAAATCTTATATTGAATGTAAGGTCTATAATTGCTACATAATATGATTCCAATATCTTTCTTTTCTTTTACAATAAACTGTGAATGTTAGCAGACTTATTGACCAATTAAACGTGTTTATCACAAACCAAACCAGCTTTTCTTAGGTTATGCTAAAGAGTAGGTGCACAGCAGATATAGTCTCACTCTGTTTCCGTTTTTGCAGAATTGCACTGCTACATATGACTTCAGGTGAACCGTAGCATTGCCTTTACATGCTTAGTCCTGGAGCTGTCTCAATTGGTGCATACTGGTGCTTGAACTGCTAGTAGCTGCGTTCTGGCCCAGTAAGACTGCACTGTAGCTGTTTAAGAGGAGTATGGTGTTCTATAACTATTCGTGGAACTCATCTTTAGTTGCAGTTTTATTTCAGTCCTGCCTTCTTCCTGTTTGCCACAACGGAACAGTGCAGCAGCAAACAGAAAAGCATCATTTGCTTTCGATGAGGTGTGAAAGTTGAAGTTATGTCATGTTAAAACAAGGTGCAAATGAGAAAGACAGTCAAATCGGCTTTCAAAGATAAGATTTGAGTGGAAATGAATAACCTGAAAGCAATTTAATCCCTTCAGGATGTGTTTGCTGCTTTGAAAGGAAAATACAGTGAAGTAAAACTGGTTTGTCATGTAATCCATTTCTGCTTTTTAATTCATAAATAAATGCAAACAGCAATGTATTGCAATTTTTATTTAATTTGCTCAAACAAAACAATGTTAGCATGTAAGAAACTTCTAATTAACATGAAAACAGTATGGTACAACATGAACGATAAAAAAAAAGAAACTGAAAATTGCATTACAAGGACATTCAGTTGAATCTGACCAGAAGTCTGCTCATAATCGAATCTCTGTGCTGACAACACCATCAATGTTTTCCTAAAATTGTTCAACTGATTTCCATCACGACAAAGATCACTTCTCAGATCCCACCAGCATACATGGTGTTAACCATAACACAATCCACACTGTAATGCAACAGAAAAAATGACAAAGAGAAAAGAACGTGAATGCATGTTTGATTTTAAACAAAGACCGTAAGTGTCCTTTGTAACTCACTGAAGCAAAATGCAAAACAAATGAATAAAGTTATGGCAGGCCCTAAATTAATACTCTCTATATATACGCTTTTACATTTTTGACATATCAAATGCAATTTCCGAACAAGGCACAAACCATGAAGATCACAAACAGGTTTATCCAGGTATGAATCAACCCTGATCAAAACATGTTGCTTAATCTAAAGACCGATCAACAATAGTTATTTGTCGTCAAAACAAAGGGATCTGGAGATTGTGACGTTCTAGAGATAACCGTTTAGCTTTGGTGATACTGCCGATCACAAAGTGCCGGCCGTCTTGTCAGCAATAGAATCATTTGAACTTCTACGGGTTTTTAAAGTGCAATCAATGCTGTAAACACTCTATACAAACGTTCTTATTCCTTGAGAGATTATTTTCGAGTGATGGTATTGAACTACGCAAGTGAGAAAAAAAACAAAAAAACTACGAATTGATTGACAAGTGAGCATGGCATGGGGGAAATGGATAACTGAGGAAAAATCTGATCTAAGAGAACGTCAAAAAATGTTCTCCGTTATTCTCCTCAAAATTTGCACAGCCTATAATCACACTTCATGTTTGTACAAAGATTTCGGTCTTAAAAAGCACATTTCCCAATAAAAGTTCCCTAACAAAAGTGTGTTGGAAGATAAAGCCCCTCTGAAAAACAGCCAAGTGCCTTCCAGTGTGCAGAGAGGTAAAACAATAAATGATTGGACAAAAAAAATAAAAAGTCCCATTTAAAAAGCTGTGATGTGCTGCTTGGCCCTCATTAGACACTCCAGACTTGTTTAGTTGGTTAATACTCCATGCAAAATGAATAATTTGCCATACATGATCTTTCACATACTTGCATACAAAGGAAAATGAGTAAAATGTCATACCCCTGCAAATTTATTATGGCTATAAAGAGGTGTCTGTTGTGAACTGCACTTTTGAGAATGCGTATGGAGAACATTCATACACAGTTTGAGGGCAGAGTGGATGATCGATCAAAAACAAAAAGAAAAAATGCGTAACAATGCTACACTTATTGCTTATGAACTGAAAACAAAATTATTTTTCGTGGCAACCATTTTTCCCTTACCGTTCATAAGAAGACATGCACTGAAATCGAAAGAAATACGAAAAGAGCCTACGGTGAATAAAAAGTTCATAGTATTTCTGGTTAGCACTATCTACAGATACGGTCTGAGCTGACGTTGATGTCAACCTTAACTTCGATTGGCTGAAAGGATTTTGGTAGAGAGCTACAATGATGTACAGTAGAAAGGCATTGTCCTTCGTGATCTTCCCGAACACTAAGCGTACACACAAGACGAAGAAGGTATACAGATAACAGTGGCTCATTGGAGACAGCCTGTTGAGCATTCACTTTTGAAAAGAGAAGTCTGAATAATAATGGAAACCGACCAAAAGCGCGAGTAAGCTACCTGATGTGGTCATGGCGTACATTAGAACAGGTTGACTGAATGACTTGCAGGTATAATGTTTATTTTGTCATCATTTTAATGTACATATTCTGGTTAAAATAGTAGGAAGACAAGCTTTAGAGTCCTGCAGCAATAGACCATACTCGTTTAGTTGGCCAGATTCAAGGTTTTGCTCTATACAAAGCCAACTGAGTTAACGTTACTTCACCACCACCATTACCACCTTTTAAAGTCATAAACAAAGCCTGCCCTTTGCTAAACAATGTGCCGTAGAATGAATGTCATCTGCTTGATTTACAATTTCACTCTTCAATGGTTAATACACTATGTAATTCAGTAATAGTTTGTCTATTTTCATCATTTTCTTTCCACAGTAAAAGTCATCCATTGCATACTGACAGTCACTTCCTTAAGACTGTGTCCTGACTTCCCTCAAGATGGGGCTTTTGGTGTATGGCGTCGCTTTGAGGCGTCTGGTTATCCTCTCGCTGATACGCCTCCTTGTGCCCCCCCACGCTCAAAGTTTGTCTTTCCCGGCATCATACTTGACAGATCCACCGAATTAACATTGTTATTGTGATCACCACTGGTTAAAACTGTAATTTTCCATTTTCATTGCTTTTGAGATAACTGAAGCTGACCTCTGAAGAGACAGATTGTGATTTAAAAAAAATACAGGTGCATCTCATCCTCCTATGCAGAGTTTGACTTGCCCAACTCCTCCCTGATTGCTGAAAACACAAAGACGACAAAAGAATTAGGCACAGTCCTGGCCAGATCTGTAGATTAGTTACATTTTACACAAACAATCGTACAGTCAAAGGTTTAAACACCTAATCATTCATTATTACTTTTTAAAATATGTTAAAACAATAGTGATGCCACTAAAACTATGAAAGAACACAAAAAGGTAATATGGAAATATATGAAACTTTTAATTGAAATTTTGTAAAGACAATTTAATTTGTATAAAATAAATTAATAGTTGAAATGTATTTATAAATGTATTTATTTTTAAATTGAATTATAAATAAATACTATATATATACACACACACACACACACATTTATATAAATGCATTCACAAATATAAAATAATGAATGCTCAAATAAATTACTATTTATTATTATTAGCCTAGATTACAGATTATCATTTCCAATTAAAAAACATCTGTATAAAAAAAACATTTAAAAATGAATACATTAACAAATCATTTTAATTAAAAAAAAAAATAGTATTACTAATTTAAAATAAATTAGCCACAGTTTACCTAAATTTCCGCTAGATTTCCTTTAACATTTAATTGAGGGAAATAAGGGATTTTTTAAATTATTATTATCATTATTATTATTATCATTAACAACAACATTATCAAGCATTTTACCATAGGCCTTTAGATCAAAATGTTTTAAGATCATGAGAAACAAATTAAAACTTTTGACTGTGTGAGTGTCGAGTATTTTATTTCTAAAAGTATTAAAAAGCTCAATGTGCATCATATATTGTGGCAATACAATGCAATAAAATGTTACCATCAATAAGTTCTTCTTTCAGCTTTGATAGTTCCTTCCTCATCTCTTCTAGAATGTCCTAAAAAGAAAATCAATACATTAAGAATTGGATCAGAATACTGTTTGTTATATACAAATCAAACTGTTTTCAGGTCAATTAGATTGCGTTCAAGACTAGAATATATACACTAGAATGCAAGAGAAATTAGATGCCATAAGGACATTGTGCCAAGTAAAAATACTGACGTGACCCTTTGCAATGAGTTCTTAATATAAGCCATTAAATCAAATGCAGCTATAAAAGTATTAAATGACAAGAGATCCAGATGAGTAGGTGTATGCTATAACATCAACACTCAAGTCAATGAGTACAGCTGCTATTAGTAACTCTTCAACAACAAAAACACACTCTGAGCACTTGGCGGGGGAAAAGTTGAGGCAGACAGAGCTGAGCGACTCGAGTAACTGTGACCTCAGATAAGTGAGATTCCTACATATGCCTTTCATATCTAACATGCTCATTCATAGAGAAGGGAGGTACAGTATTGCCTTTGTATAGAGGACTATAATTGTACACACCCACAGAAGCGTGCACTTTCAACCAGTAACTCTCCCTCAGTTTTTTAGGAAGTGCTGTAATGAGAAATTGTACCACTAGCTTTGGTAAGACTTTGCCAACGTATTGAGGAAGTGAGCCCCTCTATCAAACCCAAAGGGCTAAAAGGTTAAATGAGTTTCAGTTCAAGTTAGTTACTTATTGGTTTTGAGAAGTACCTGTTTCAATCTGTCGTAGTCAAGAGCTTCTGTTGGCACCCCATTGGCACTTATGGATCCGGTAGGAGTTGGTGTAGACCTTGGTCTAAGAAGAAAAGATATGGTGTGAAGCAAAGCTATTTTAGTCACAGAAGTCGACACTGTGCAGTCAAGATGCAAGGCAGAAGTTAAATGACACACTTTAACAGTCATTTCAGATGCTGTGTAAATCTACACTGTTACAGCACCAATTACAATTGGTGATTCAAAGAATCAACACAGCATAAACATGGGATATGATTCAAGATATGTGAGGAAAATGCAGGATATTTCAGATTTCAGGTACTTGAAATTGTTGTACTGAAAAGGAAATTCACACATCCAGATATATATATGTATAACTGGGTGACATGAAAATGAGCCTTGAGAGGAGCTGCAAATTCATCAAAAGCAACACATTTGTAAAGTCAACCCAACAAAAATGGCACAGCAAACCAAAAGCTTGAGACAGGATTCACACTTCAAAATACACAATGCAGCTGCCGTATCACTCTCATGCTTGTCTGAAGCTGAATCAGACACAATACTATTGCCAACACAATAATCACCGTAGGGTAGAACAAGGGAAATGAGGGAAATGACGCTTTATCTATCCCATCGGAAAAGAAATGAATGCTGAACAGTGGGTTGCCTTGTGTAGAAAGGAAATAGAAGTCAAGCGGATAAGAACATTGTGACATAGCTTAAGAGTCAGAAACAAATTTCAGAGCAAGACTTATGTGTGAGATACAAGCGTGAACAGCCTGAAGGCTTTGTATCAAAGCTTTCTGCATTTTATATGTGAAAGGATAAACCAAATTAAATGCACATTTGTGGGGGGAGGAGGGAGCATGTTATCTTTGGAACCAGGTGGACAAATTGGCAAGAGTGGACAAATGCTCCAGCTTTCTGATATGACCTTTGACGACACCTAGTACTGCACAATATATCAGGACGCTCTAATAATGATACTATGGTTAATCCTTCATTGCTTCCTTCCCTTTCTCAATGAAAAGAAACATTTGAAAAGGTGTTTCTCTATAACTATTACAATTAAAAGATTTTTTTGAGGATTATAGTCTTGGAAACTTCATTTTTATTAGGCTTTAATTTACTTTACATTATATATAGATGTTATTGTTTCACTCTTGTCCCATAAGTGAAATTTATATTGTGTGAAAATTATTTATATACACTACCATTCAAAAGTTTCCATTCAAAGAAGCCTCTTATGCTCACCAAGGCAGCATTTATTTGATGAAAATACAGTAAAAACTGTACTATTGTAAAATTTAAAATAACCATTTTCTGTTTTAGTATATTTTAAAATAAAATTTATTCCTGTGATGGCAAAGCAGAATTTTCAGCATCATTACTCCAGTCATCGGTGTCACATGATCCTTCAGAAATGTGCTTATTTGGTATTCAAGATTAATTCATTATTATATGTATATAAAAGCAGCAGGGACACATTCATGGTGATTATATTGTTGGCAACAGCAAAATATTTGTGTGTAAAAAACAAAAAACAAAAAAAACTGTAGACAATCACTGCAGCAACCCTCATCCTATTTAAAGAGCACTCTCAGCAAACAAAGTCTAGAAAGAGTTCTCAAACTAGCCTCTTATACCTGGTTAAGGAATCATAGTACTTGTCAGTACCCATCTGATTTCTCCATGGTGTGTCCCGTCTGTGAGAGTAAAGAGACTAACCAGGTCAGAGGTCAATAGTGTGGGTCTAAACTATTTATTTTCATAGTAATCTTCTGAAAGCACTAGGTCTAATTTAGATGAAAGGAGAAATATTTAATTTTCAGTGTAGCCCTACTGAAAGGTGCTTCAATCATTTGTATAACTGTATGTGCAAATGCCTGAATGGATGGTATATACAAAGCAAAAAAAAAAAAAGCGAATCCTTCAAAAAAAATGCTGAACAGCTCTAGTACACACAGATCTGATGAGAAGCAACAACACTGTGCTTTAGTGATGTCAAGCACGGGACCCGACTGCCTGCATTCTGACATGCGATTGTGAGGAGGCCTCCAGCCACAAGCACGTGATGCAAAGCAGTCGAAGCAACGATAATTCAATTTAGCTTTAAGAAAGCGGGACCTGCCGAAGAGTCACATTTTTCTTCAAAAGGCACTATGAATTTGTGTATAACATGCAAATTTTTACCTTCCAATGACTGGTGATTTGCTACCATTCATGGTGTTTGTCCTCTCCCAAGGCTTTCTGGGCATATCTGTAAAAGAAATGCAATGCAATTTTACATTTTATGATATTGATAATCTAATATTTTTTAAATAGCCATGATTCTCCAATGGTTTTGCTTCAAGACTCAGTTAAAAAAAAAAATGAACTGCACAAGCTCAACAATATGCTAAATTATTAACATGAGATAGTCTGAACAGCTGTCACATGTTGCATTAGTATTAGTAGCCAGTGTTAGATGACTATGCACTAAAATATTTTGACTGAACAGCAAACAAAAGATATGGGAAACATCACCTTCCTTTTTAAAGTTGATAACCCCATTTATTTTGCTAACCTAATGATTCATAAGTAGCATTATTATTGGTTTTATCATTTATAATTTTATCATTGCTTTCCCCTTGCTTACCTGGTGTGCTACAGGCTGACACTTTTGGAGTTATGGTAGCCTCAATGTCATCCTAATGGAGAAATAAAGAAAATCCATCACATAAACTGTATGATCATATCAATAAAATTAAGAGTAGTCTATATGTACAGGTTTGGCCAGAAACTGTATACAGCTGAATGAGGTATTAACTCACAGCTTTCTGTTCAGGCTCTGGTGATGATCCCTTCTCAGCAATTCTTCTCCTGTATCAAATCAATGGTACATATTCTTACATTTTATTTCATTTCTGGCTATGATACAACATTTCTGATAATTGGCCCCAGAAAAGAAGAATTTAGTCATTTCCAAGACTAATCAACATTCTGGCATTAGAGACAGATAAAGCACGCAGTTTACCTCCTGGCCAGCAGGGCGCTCATCTCCTCCATTAGACCACCTCCTCCTCCAGGTAAAAGACCATTCCCACGGGATGCCTCGGGTTTGGCACCACCAGAACTCACCGCGGGTCCTGCTGCTGGAGCCAGGGGCTCATCACTCTACAGTAACATATAGGATTTGGTATTGAACATGTTTAGCATTTCTGATGAAGACATTATCCGTTTTAAGGCCTTAATTTACTTCAAGCAAACCAAAAAAACAACAACAACTGGTGTGATGTAATTTCGAACAAAATCAGGCCAAAGCAGAAGTTCGTTTGGATTTTGTTTCGGGAGTTCGAAACAGCTTGTCAAAGTAAACACCTTTGAACTACCACTGGTCCATGGCGATTAAGTCATATGTAGGTGTGTTATGAGGCTCTGCCACCCTTGACATGAAAATATTCATCGGTTCATTTCTTCTGTTCATTCCGTCGAGTTCTGCCGCAAGTAAAAATTGACACTGACACTGTCTTTTCATGTAATACTGTAAAGCTGTTTGCTATAAAGCAATCTATTGTATAAAGTACTGTATAAATAAACGTGATGTGACTTGACTGGAGAGCCGAATTGCAGAACTCATGCAAACATATCCACATCGCTGTAGACCTTATTCACAGCAGCGCCATCTTTGATTTTTAATGGGAATGAAAGCGAGGCTGTGAGGGATCGACACAGGCCCTGTCCCAAATGGCACACTTCATGTGCACTTTCGGTCTAACGGACTTACAATTAATGGACATGCGCACATGGCAGCCAGTCCATGAGACTGTAGGGTTTTTGACATTTTAGGTCTCAGAAGGGTGCTCGCTGCGCACTTTTGCCGAGCAACGCACTGGAGCAGGCACCACAGCAGACTTGTTCCAACAGTCAAAGCGCCGTTACGTCAAGAAAGTGCGGACTTGTAGGAAGACAGCGAGTGTTTAGGGTGCCATTTGGGACAGGGCCATATTCTCTTCAGTGGGTTGTACTGTTAATTAATTTTTGGATTGTTTTGCAGATGAAACACTGCAAAAATATCTTTCCAAGAAATTTCCCTAGACCAAAGAAATTCAAGAAAACATCAGCTGTGGAAAAATATAAGCGATCTTTTTATACAGCTTTTTTACAGCGGATTCCATTGAAAACATACCTGTAATGGTGCTGCTCTGAATAAGGTCTAAGATCATATGCTTTTTAACTGCCTATTTCCTCACCGCTGTCATTTGTGTTGTTGTTTTTTTTTGTTATTGAGAGGAAAGCGCGCAGCACATAACTTCCTCTCCCAGTAGTGTATTCTAACAGTATTCTGATGCAAAGGTATTTCAATTTTTTTTTTACCCCTAAGCAAAGAGCGAAAAAGAACTTCACCATGAGTATATCAGGGCCTTTAGGGAACAGTGTTAAGACATTTCAGGTGTAATTCAATGCAAATGAGAGTTTTACAGGCCTCAATCCCTTACCCTTGGCACTTTCTTTAGCTTGGCTCCAGCAAGGGCGGCTGCAAGCCCAGAGAGGCCCTTGTTCTCATCTGTGGTAGGCGAGGGGGTGAACAGACCCGAGGGCAAAGGTGGGGCAGGGGGTGGAGGTGGTGCTGGTGGCGGAGCCTGACCTGAGGGTGGAGGTGGTGGCCCAGGGGGAGGGGGAGGCCCTGTTGGGGTAAGCGTGGGGGGCAGAGGTGGTGGGGGAGGAGGGGGACCAGGGGGTGGTGGAGGTCCAGCAGTGGTGGGAGTCACAGTGGAGCTGGGAGGGAGGGGTGGTGGGGGTGGAGGAGTTGGCATCCCCTGTATTGAATCTGTAGGGATAAAAAAAAAAAAAAACACATAATAGTAAGGATGCGTCTTTGTAACTTCCTGTACTGATCAATTAAACTTTGATTTGTTCTACATTTAGGACTTTTTTTTTGCATTGTGAAATAGATTATTACATTCAGAATGAGCTAAATGGATGTCAGAACAATAATATAATATAATACAATACAATAATATAATGTAATAGAATATAACATCATAATAATTATTCACATCCAAAGCTCATTCATAATAGTGAACACAGACAGATGACACTAATACATGATTGTCCATAGCTGATGATCATTATAACATCATACACAAGGAAGAAAGTGATGATTTATGGGAATATGAAACAAATCTGTACATAAATGTAACAAAATGCAGAGATGTAATTGTAAAAATACTAACTTAAAGCTGATGTTGCATCACTATGTATAAAGAGTAAAAATCTTCACATTTTAGGTAGGTATCAGCCTGTCTATTTTTTCACATTTGGCTTTTTTGGGGTATGAACAGCTGAAGTTTAAGTGACATGCATGCCTGCCAAACACACTCAAGTTAATCATATTAGTGTGTAGAATTTAGCTCAGTGTCAAGCTGCATCATGCATATGAAGTGTGAAGTCTAAAACCTCTTCTATGAATAATTCAGAGGAAGAGCTGATCTTATTTCTTTCATTGCTGATGACCTGACCTCATATGAAAATCTCCACTTATTGTATGCAGTTTGTAACATAAACCTAGTCAAAGACGAAAAAGGATTCATTTCATTTCATTGCTTTTTAAAATAAGGATGTTTCATGAATCAAATTTGTGAATGTGAATAATAACCAGGATGGTTATTAATAACCAGGAGGATGTGGGGCGGCCAGTTATAGATCATGTAAAGCTTACTGTGCATTGACAGCTCACTTGTACATGCTAACATCAAGAACTTCTTCACAATAAACCAGTAATCAGAATGAGATGGTTGTGATAAACTCCAGAAAAAAGGATGAGAACTAAAGCGAAGACATCCGCTTTGCAATGCGTGAGACTCAATTCAAAGTTTCACGAGAGAGTGGAGATGTGTTTTCATGCCATGCCATATCACACAATTACAGGCCACACAAACGAGCATTCATCAGACCGATGATCAGAGGAACCAGTACAACCCAACAGACAAGACAAAACAGCAAAACATTTCCTGAGGACTTTCATATTGAGCCAACAAGCAATCGATAGTAGCCAATTGTAGCCAATTGCAGCCAAAAGCAACCCAGCTCAACATGGCAGGCCCCCTCCTCGAACCCCAATTAGCGGGTTAGTGGAGGCTGAGCGACACAGAAGAGGCCTTACCCGGCTGGCTGGGGAAGTCAGCAGGCTGAGTGGGCGGCTCTGGAGCAGAGGAGCAGGAGTCTCCCAACCCAGAGTTTACAGAGTGCTCAGCAGAGGCGGGGAAGGCTGTGGAAGGAGAAGGGAGAACAGCAGGCTGGGGTGAGGGACAAGACACAAGGGGAGCGATGGGCAAGGTGGGTGAGGGAGAGTACAGGGGCGGTGGAGGGGGTGGCGTCGGGGGTGAAGAGAATGGCTGACCCGAGATGGGGGATGAGGTGTGGAAGTGAAGCGAGGTGGGCGGCCCGTTGGGCGCCGAGATGGGCGAAGGGGGTTTCTGGGAGAGCGGACTGGGGGCTGGGATTGCGATCATCGGGCGAGGGCCCGTTGCCTTGCCCGGGGGGCTGCTGATCATGACCGGAGGAGAAGGCGGTAAGGGAATAAAGTTGTTAGCCGTCCAGATGACAGATTTGGAGCCCGGGATTAAAGGAGGAGGTGCTGGGGCAGGGGGCGGCGGTGTGGCCGGGGCAGGTTGTTTGCGAGGGACAGTGGCGTAATGAGGCAGGACCGGGTGGAAGGCGGAGCCTAGCGATGTGGCGAATCGGGAGGCCGAGTGACGCAAGGGCGGGGTTGGAGGAGTGGCTGTGGAGGGCAATGGCGTCGGTGGAGGGTAACTGGGTGTGGAAGGAGAGACTGGTAAGGAGGTGGTCTTGTTGTATTCGGGAGGTGGAGGAGTGTAGAGGGTGCTTTCAAATGCTGCACACAACCGAAGGACAGGACAGGACAGGACAGGAGGGAGGTAGCAGCAACCGTGCAAAGGGAAAGAACACAAGACAAAGAGAGAAAGGGGGGAAGGAGACAGAAGAGAGAAAGGGGGCAAATGAAGCAAGAAAACCAGCAGAGACCTACAAGTCCATCATATGTTCTTATTTCTATCTATGAACAGGGAACACACTAGAATTAGTACAATCGGTTAGCTGTGAAAACATCATGAACTGGAAAAGATAGATCAACTCCAACACATGGGCAAAATGTTACACAAACATCCTGTTTAGCATGTAGTACTTTCAGGAGACGGCATCGAAGGGTTACTGTAACTCCTGGATGTACGTGATGTTAGGGTCTCGGTATCATCACACGCCTGCTAAAGGCTAGTCATGCACTCTCTGCATGCCAAGAAAATGATACTGAATAGAAGTTATGCTAATAAAAACTTGTTTTTTCTTTTTGCACTTTATACAGTCTAATATCACATTAAAATCTGAATGGGTTCAAACTAATTCAACCCAATACTCCACTGAATATTTTAACTGAAACAACATCATTGGTGAATCAGGAGCTGTGTACAAAATCACAAACGTATGCACTAAAAGTATTCACATTTTTTGGGTCAGTAAGTTTTTTTTTTATTGTTTTTAAAAGAAGTATATTATGCTCATAAAAATACAGTAAACAGTGATATTGCAAAATATTATTACAATTTAGCATAACTCTCTATTTTAATATAGTGTATGTAATTTGTTCCTGTGATATCAAAGCTGAATTTCTGACATTAGTTTTCATGATTCTTCAGAAATCACTCTAATATGCTGATTTGGTGCTTAAGAAACATTTCTGATTATTATCAGTGTTGCAAACAGCTGTGCTGCTTCATACTTTTGTGGAATCTGTGATACTTTTTTTTCTTCAGGATTCTTTGATGAATATAAAGATCAGCATTTATTTGGAAAAAAAGTTAAAAAAATTTAACATTAACAGTTTTGTAACATTGTAAATGTCTTAACGGTCACTTTTGATCAATTGAATGCATTCTTGCTGAATGAAAGCATTAATTATTAATTATAATAATTTGCCATATATTTATGGGTGTTTATATAGGAAATGCAAGTAAATTCATGTTTTGGTGTATTGAGAGTGCACTGTAAGTGTCACTGCCTGCCATATGTTGGCCAAATCTTTCTGCTCTAGTGATTCTCATAAGCAGCCTGCAGACACAGCTGCCCTCCTGCTGCGTGAAGCCCACCACGCCCCCTGAGCACTCTTCAAAATACACGTCAACACACAGGCAAACACAAATTATCATGACCTACATTCAGGTTATTAACCCGTTCCCATTGTTCAAGCTGGCTTCCATGACAAGCAGCTTTTTTTTACCTATTTGTACCTTACTTTCTTCCATTTCACTGGCCTCTTTTGCGTTCCCACACTATTAGTTTTGACAAGCAGACCACATGACTCATGATGTAATGCAGTATGTTCACCAGAGTGATTAATGAAATTCTTCCACTCATAAAGCACAGGCGGTCACATGGCAAGACCAATCGGCTGTGCTCTTTGGACTAATCCAACTTTATTAAATCAACTTGTGACTAGGGATCCTCACTCATACACAGTTTTTAATACTAATGAGTATTTATTTACAAATTATTGCATATCATGCGCTGAAGTGAAAAAGTGAACCTTTAGCAAAAAGTTTTGGCTATTGTTATCCATTTACACCTTCCATTAAACTGAAGTATCTGTTTTCACTTATCCCTACTAGTGCCTCGACTAATGATACAGATTTTGCTGCACCTATCCGCAGAATCTCAGGGTATTTATTTGATAATCCTTCTCCCAGACATGACGCAGAAGTCACAAAGTCAAGACAATATCCACGAAAAATACAACTCCCATAGAGAAAGACTTCATATCAGACAGAGAATTCAATTTAGTGTCAATTCAGTATGTTATGTGTAACAAAATCAGTTGAGTTAGTAGTAATTTAGGTTCAATACATCCCTGAACAAACTATACAGTATTTAAAAGGTTTATGACTTGGTACTGATGCACTTTTGGCATTCCTACTGTGGAATACTGCTATATCCAAAGTACAACATCAGTGGCATATAATACAGATTTTCTGATGCAAATATCACACATGCACCATGCTCAAATGTTTAACACTTGAATGACAATTATGCCAATCAAAGCCTGATGCCTGGCCACTCATACAGTGTCTGTGGAATAAACATCCCCTCCCCCATGTGTATTTTTGGATGGCGCATGATTCTGAGAATTGTATCTAATATGATGAACTCAAGTACTGTATATGCACAACTTTATAACAGGCCATTTAAAGCCAACAGTAAGACCAAATTTACCTTATTTACTTTCTTATTGCAAGTTCCTTGTCTTATTGTGAACTATCCAAAGGTGCACGTTATTCAAATCTAAAGCAAAATAAACTTTGTAAAAGCAAAAAAAAAAAAAAAATTCTGCTAATCTTATTTATGCAGGCTATTGGATAATGTTAACCAATAGCCAAATAGCTATTAAGCCAATGCTTTAGCAACCTTGAATTCAGTCTGAATACATTCTGTTATATAACGCACACTTTTCACGATCCAATCTAATACAGATGGAACGAAACATGCCCGACATTTATTTATTTATTTATGCTGAATATCCTGTTTCTATCAGACCTATGTCAAATGACAAATGTAAAACAGGTTACAGCAACATTTATATTGAATCGACACCCACCCATTCTCAAGCCCTGGCAGGTTACCCATAATCCTAGTGAGCTGTACACAGGAGAGTGTGAGAGAAATGTGGTTAGTTAGTGAGTTCCATCGTCTTTCAAGCTGTGGATTCAGATTCTTCCAACATACTGACAGATGGACACGTCAGGAGAAGATCGCCTATTGATATAATAAGACGCAAGGAGGTAGTGTCCCGTAGAACAAGAGGCCAAGCACATACTAAAAATATATTTTACAGCAAGAACAACAAAAGGAAACATCAAGATGCATTATAGTAGAGATGTACACCTCCAATTTAATATTTTCCATATTAAAATTAAAATATAAAATATTTATTTCCATATTTTATTTATTATTCATTCCTTTTATTATATTGTTGTGGTACTGCTTACATTCACTTAAACATCAAATAACCGATTTAACAGACAAGAATCGCATCTATTTGAGTTAATGCGGATGTGGCGAGTTATTTTTAGGCAAATAAGTACAGATATTTAATATGTTTTTATCGGTTATCAGCCATAGTATGAAAACAATTAGCAGCCAGAACTGTAATATCGGTGCATCTCCAGTTCGAACACATAGTTAACATAAAGAATAACATTAACATTAAAAATAGTTTTAAATAAAATTTCATGGGTGTAATAAATGCAGCACGGTAATAAATTATTTCTAATGTACACTAACAGCATTTCACAGGCATTTGCATGCTCAGCAACAGAAGAAACGCCACATATATGGTTAGTTTGTGTTAAAACCTCATTCATATTTTGACCTCAGCCTATCCTGTCTACATCTTATCAGTCAGTCCTGTCTATAAAAAGACGATGGAGAAGATAAAGATGCTCACCGGCGTTGGAGATGCGTCTCCCTCTCTCCCAGTCCATCTGCTCTCTGTCCAGCTGCTCTTGGTGCTCCCTATCTTGCTTCTCTCTCTCCGCACGCTCTCTCTCCATCAGCTCCCGCTCGGCGCGCTCCCGTTCCTGGCGTTCTCGCTCCAGCTGCTCCTGCTCTTGATGCTCACGCTCCAGGCGGTCCAGACGTTCCTGCTCAGCACGTTCCCTCTCCAGCCGCTCCCGTTCCTGACGTTCCCTCTCGGCGCGCTCCCGATCCAGCATCTCTCGCTCCAGCCGTTCCCGCTCCAGCCGCTCTCGCTCCAGTCGTTCCCGCTCTTGCTCCTTCTGACGCTGGAGGTCCTGCAGCTGCCTGAGGACACATTAGAGCAGAAGGGAATGAGTTAGTGTTCACGGTAAACCTACAACTTTTTATATCTTTAACCATGCCACGACACCGCATTAGCAAATTCTGATTTGGTTTAGGTAGTTTCGTACTATACACTACCATTCAAAAGTTAGGGGTCAGTAAGAATTGTTTTTTAAAATAAATGTACTTTTATTTCAGCAAGGGCACAAACAATTAGAAAATTGATCAAAAGTAACAGACTACAAAATGTTTTCAATAAATGATTGGGGGAGGGGAAGGGGGTTCATTCAACATTGATAATAATAATAATACATTTTTATCAAGACTGTAGTAATGATGCTGCAATTCAGCATTGCCATCACAGAAATAAACTACATTTTACAATATATTAAAATGGAAAAAAGTTTTCCATTTTTAAATTGTAATTTCACAATAATTTTTTTACTGTTTTTACTGTATTTTTAATCAAATAAATGCAGCTGTCGGAATCATAAGAGACATCTTTCAAAAACATTTAAAAATCTTACAGACACCTAACTTTTAAACGGTGGTGTATAATTATAAAAAATAAAATAAAATAAATCTAATTTATGTAAATTACAATATTAAACATGCAAGTGCAGCTGGACAAGCCCACAAATATTTTGTGCTGTATACATTTGATCTAAATAAAGAATATTAATAATGCCAGTTAGATTTGTATAGATGACTGATGAGATGTACTATAGATAATTGAAAAGTAACCTTGAGGAATAGTTTTGGTCTGTTTAAATTTCAGTCAGTGTATAGCAGGAGCTTATTTGTAAAACAGCTGTTTGGGGCCGTTAACAAGATGCCCTTAAAGGGCTTTTGGGACATTTTCAGTAATAAACACTTTTATAGGCTTTTATAGAAAAAAAAAATATATACAAAAAAAACTAGCTTTCTTCCAGATAAGGAGACAGCTGATCACTAAAATCGCAGTACATCACATCATACACTAGATGGCAGCATGCTCAAATGGGTCACAAGAGGTGCGAAAAGTGCCAACTTCAGCATCAGACCAGCTCGCCTGCAGATGTTCTGCTAAGTAAGGGTTTATGAAAGATTTGCTTGTCACTCCTCTTGTGCTTAATCAGCATCCGGCACAGAATTCCAGTCTAATTACATTAGAGAGCCAGATACATTTAGTGTGGAAAGCAGGCACAGTAAATGAAGAAAAACAGGCTGTTTGCAGCTCTGGCTCTGAAACTGGACAGATGGACCTAACTTGAAGACGAGGGGCAGAGCAAACTGAAGAGAAACATGAATGAAAGCAAATCAAAAACAAAGAGCCTAAAAGCATAAAGAGGACATGGTGTATTATAAGGAGTTTAACTAGGATAATCATCCAGGTTTTTATAATGTAACATTCCCCAAAAAAGACAATTCTGTCATTTCTCACAATCATGTTGTTCCAAACCCACTTGTTATAACAACAATTATAATAATTTCACACACACACATGTAATATTTATCTAAATATAATAATATATACACACATGTAAAAAAAATTATCATCATAGATGTGATTAACTGATTTGGAAGCACTAAAATAAATTCATGAATTACGACATAAATCACACACACAGACCTGGTTTCCATGTTTTATGGGGACTTTCCATAAACAATGATCTTTGTACAGTACAAACTGAACCTACCCATCACAGAAAACATTCTGCATTTTGACATTTTCAAAAAACATTACTTGTATGATTTATAATCCACTTTCCTCATGGGGATCAAAAAATGCCCTCACAAGGACAAGGATTTTGGATATTGCCATTTTGTGGGGACATTTTGTTCCCGTAATGTAGGGTTTACCAGAAACACACACACAATTTATCAGGTTGGTAATATAGTACAAAATATAAAGACTTCCTAATCAAAATGATTTAATCTTAAAGTAATTTAAATGACTAGTAAAACAGTGCAGCATAGGGGCTTTTCTAATGGCAAAAGAGAAAGCATTCCATTTTATTTTTCTTGAGGAAACATTAGTAAATAATGACATTTTTTATTTTAAGATGGAAACTATTCCTTTAAGACACCCACATTAACCTTTTGTCATTTTTATGTGATCTATTCCTTTAAATTATATAACCATTAAGGATCTCCTTTTCTGCTCATTGAATACATGTTCTGCCAGATTTCAGCTGTCATGGGAAACTGGATGATAAATAATCAGACACATCCGAGTCTTGTCATTGGGGTTTGCATTAAGACAGGTGATCCTGTTCTACCCATCTGTCAACTAATCTCCCACATGTCTTTTTGCATGAATGGGCGTATATGATATCATTTCCTGGGACCTTGGCAGGCACACCTTCCACTCAGTATGACAGTCATCGCCATGACAAATATCAGCTCAGGTGCACTAACATCATGCCTCCACAAGTTTCCAAAGAAGAGAATAAGATGGGGAAAACCACACCCCAATCATTTAAAAGACCGCTTGAGAAGAGCACGTTTACGCCTAAGGCTCCAACTGGCACGGTCACACCTGCTATGATATAGTCACTCCTTCTGTATCATCAGTCCTGTCACTGAAACCAACCTCAAATCTCAGAACTAAAGAATTCAAAGTACCATAATATGTTGAAACGGCAGTAGTTCTGTTCACTTGCACTAATGTTAGCACTTGAAATCTTTTTCAAATTAGGCTTTTCTCTTCAGATAACTGATCAACGTTTGCCTCGATTTTGACTTGATGGTTTTTCATTGCAATATTGGACAATTTAATATTTTTAAAGTAAAAGCAGCAAGAGAAAATGCTTTGCCATATTTCACTTCATTCTAACTGTAAGGACAATGTCTATTCAACAGACCTTATCAGGGTTTCTGCAGGTTTCAGTAAGTCAAATTTAAGACCTTTTTAAGACACTTTAAGACCATAAAGATTGAAATTTAAGACCTACACGACGCATTATCCAAGTTAGATAGATAGTTACCTCGGGATCATTAAAGTATCTATCTATCTATCTATCTATCTATCTATCTATCTATCTATCTATCTATCTATCTATCTATCTATCTATCTATCTATCTATCTATCTATCTATCTATCTATCTATCTATCTTTTTTCTTTCTTTCTATCTAGGATTATCTGATGTGTGTGTGTGTGTGTGTGTGTGTGTGTGTGTGTGTGTGTGTGTGTGTGTGTGTGTGTGTGTGTGTGTGTGTGTGTGTGTGAGAGAGAGAGGGAGATATTTTTTAATAGAAAATTGTACTTTTGCATATTATACTGTAAAAACACAATTATTGTTGATCATAGTTGATCATAACTAGAGAGGAAATGATGAGATGATTAAAGTGACCAAAAGTATCACGGTTATCACAGAATCCTGTTCAAAATGTACTAATACTACAGAATGAAGTCAATTCAACAAGTTTTATGTCGAAAAACAACAAATAACAAATTGATTAGCATCAATATACACTTTTTGTTCACGTAAACATTAAAATACCATTAAAAATGATGGCCAGATTTTAAAAGAGTGTCTTGCAACATGCTATCTACTAACATGTACAAGTTCAAATAAAGTTTTGACAAAAAAAGGTTTTATACAAAGATAAACCTCATATTTCAGTCTTTAAATATTTTTTATAAAAAGAATGAGTCAAAAAAGATAAATTACTGACATTTACACATTAGCTTATGTATTAGTAGTGTTTGGGTGCACCCCATCCTTCATGTTGACTGAGCTTTCAATGTTGTTATGGAAAGGGGTGATTGGTTGGTTCCTGTCACATGACCTGCGGTGCATTTGCGGCATTCTGAAAAGTTTAGATTTTTTTTCATCTCGTTGCGCCTGGTAAAAAAATTAGCACGTCGCTTTATGAGCGTGCTTGCCGCGCGCCTACATTTGAACAAACTTGAGTGCGCAAAAGACGCGATATGTGAACGGCCTCTGGCGAGCTAGCTCATATCAAGCCACGAGCTATTGGTAGCACGCGAGAGACGTGTTGGAGACCCCTGCTCTAGGGCTCCGCTTTGCAGGCTACAACTCGATACTTTTTTGCTACTATGTAATAACTTTCTGCGGCCAGCGTTTCTGGAAATGAACGAGGGTAAACACTTTTATAGACCTGACTAAATGAAATTTAAGACCTAGGATGAAAATCTGTCCATTTTTAAGACTTTTTAAGGCCTTAAATTTAAAGTTCAGAATTTTAGACTTTTTAAAACTTTTTAAGACCTTGCGGAAACCCTGCTTATGACAGTGGTTACTTAACTATGCCCACCATTTTTAAAGGGCGGATACTCTAAATTGGAACTAGAATGAAAACTGCCCAAACACACAAACCTTAACAGTTTTTTTATTTAATGGAGTGAACATTGCGGAATCACAGAAGTTTAAAATGAACAAAGGCCAATGTCATAAAGACAGACAAGTCTGGTCCAACACTTGCATTTTTTTTAGATTACCAGGTGATTTCGGGAATGGAACGAACCAAACTTAATTAACTAGCCACTCTGGATATTCAAATTACATGTGCCATAAAACAACTTTTTACCATAGATAAACAAATTTGCCAAAATGATAGCTTGACAAACAAAATGGCGGATAGCCACAAGGCTTCTCTGTGCAACGATTAGGCGCCGTTTACAAGACTAAAAACGGAACACTTGTTACGCGTTTTGGTCGTTTATTTAAACGACAACAGCGTTTTGCGGGCCTGAAAACACAAACTGTTTTTTTTTTTTTTTCAAAACGGTGATGTCATGCGCATGCGTATTACGTGTTCCGTCTATAGGCTCATAGCGATTCTTTACAAAGTGACATCGCCAACTACAATGCATAATACAGCGTTTTAAATCATTTTCGCGGATCCGTGTGAACGGGGATCGTTTTGACAACGTAGTCGTCTGTACACAAAAATACGCAAAGGAAAAACTTTGTCGTGTAAACGTACCCTCAGATTGGCTATTTTGGGCTGTCAGTCATTTATCTGTCGTAAGATCAATTTTAACCACTGTGAGCAAATTTTACAACTGCACCAAGGGTCGGGGCTTAGCAAAGGGTCAGTTGTTCAACATCTGAAACTGATACAAGTGCGGTTGGGTTGAGTCGAGGGGAATAAAACTATAAAGAGCTAACCATGAATCCACAAGGTCTACTATGAAGACCTTCTGAAAAGAGCTTCCATATGCTTAGTCTACTGCCCGAGTTCTCTATATCTGCTTAATTTAGATGCCTTGTTTCAGAGTTGTTCTTGTACCTGGGTTCCCAGAGGATGTATTCTGAGCCACTACATTACGAAAGGCTGTTGCGGGGTGGATTGCTGAGAGCGTGTCCCACTTCCCCCAAAATCCCTGCTGAGCCTGAGCCATGCTCTCAGAGATGTAATTAAAGAGCAGAGGAAGCCTCGCTCATGTCTGTGGTAATATACTACCGCAAAAGTTCACGGGAGCCATAGCGGAGCCAGCCATAAGTCACCCATTGAACAGGGTATTAAAACAAGCCCCTATAGAGAGGAGTGTTGACCGAACACTTAAGAGAAATAAGGTAAAATGGACATGTGATATTAAATGTCTATATTTAATTTTAAACATGAGAGCGAGGATGGTTCATGACATATACGGGTCAGGTGAGGTTAACTGTTCATGATGCAACTGCTCTGCAATCCCAGCGATCCTACACAGATGGAGGGGTCATAATAATATCAAGGGCTTCTTGTTTTCGGAAGCTGCTGAAAATAAACCCAGAACAAACATCACTTTAAACCAAACTGGCGTTTGACCAACAGGAAAAAGGATTTATTGGATCAAATGTGTGCGCTCCTTGTTTCTTAAATAAGAACGACACCCCAAACCTGTTCGCACCATTTCGGTTGAGTGCTTTATTTGTGCCTAGTCACATTGGATACATGTGCATTTCCTGGCATAGGAGATCACAACATTCTGAAAATAACGAGCAGCACAAACACTTCAAATTAGAAGCAGGATCTGCTCTCAGGCGAGAGGCCGGAAGGGGACAAAATATGGGGTTGAGGGGTTCAGTAACCCCTCAACTTCATGTTTAATAGGCGTTTTCCTTGTTAATAGGAGTTGAAGCTCATTTTCGTATGTGAATTGAATTGTATGGATCGTTGTATGTATGTACCTCTTTATGATCATGTCAGAGAAAACCAGCACCCTGGTTCTTCAACATTTCTATGCATTTACATAACAACCCCTTTCAACAAAGTTGGTGGATCTTAAAGGCATTGAAAGGCAGGCTATGTTTTATTGCACCGCAATGACACAATGAAGCATGGGATTGTTCTCATGTTTTGGAGCAGACCAGACATATCTGTCAAAGGGCCATTCAGTATTCTTTCAAGAAGTTAAACCTGTCCAATTAAGAAGTCAAAAAGTCCCTATAAAAATGATAAAAATTATTAAATAGCAGGCCAAAGCAATAGCAATTTGGAATCTGCACTAGTTTAGAGTAATTTTACTGCAGTCTAGAGCATTTTGAATATAGGAACCATGACAAGCAATGCAAAATTTGCTTACTTTTTCCCTCTCAAACACCCCCTTCTTGAGCATGGAATAAGAGCTTGAAAGATGGGAAACATGCAGCAGATCCATTTATTGGCGTCTCCGTTCCTGACATCAGTTACCAAGGAAACAGTAGCTAAGGGAGTGTAGGCGGCTCACAGCCTGATTCAGAATGTCTTCCAACAACTTACTACAACAGATTCTAAAGGCAGGATGACTTCATTGGATTTTAAAACAGGGTGATAATACAATGCAAAATACAGAAAAAAGGAGATGCAGGATTTTTTTTTTATCATTAAAAAATATCTGTATATATTATAAGTATAATAACAGTGGTGCTCATTAAGTCATCGCATTACACTGCAAAAAAAAATAAAAATAAAAAATTACGTATTTTTGTTTAATTTTCCAGTAAAAATATTTAACAATTTTTGAAACAAGATAACCTTACATTTATCTTCATTATCTTCAGAAAATGTATCTTTTTGTCAGTACTTACTCACCCTCAAATTGTTCCAACCCCGTATGAATTTATTTCTTCTGTTGAACACAAATGAAGATATTTTAAAGAATGTTGGTAATCAAACAGTTGACGGTAGCCACTGACTTCCATAGCAGGAAAAAAAATACTATGGAAGTCAATGGGGCCCATCAACTGTCAGGTTACCAACATTCTTTAAAATACCTTCTTTTGTGTTCGGCAAAAGAAATAAACTTACAGGTTTGGGACAATTTGAGGGTGAGTAAATGATGACAACATTTTCATTTTGGGGTGAACTATCCTTGAATACAAACTTATCTTGTCTTACTGTGCACTGGAAGATTTTTTTTTTCTTGTTTTGAGTATAAAGTGAAAAAATCTGTTAGTATAGTAACACAAAAATACACTTCTATTCAAATACAGTTATATACAATCTATGAAAGCAAGTTTTATTATCGTACGCAGTATGGCTTTAAGCAAATGCAGCTTGGATTTCCAGCAAGGATTTTCAGCTATTTTACTAAAACAAATAAAAAAAGACTCATTAAAATGCATAAAGATGTAATGTGAAGAGTTATGTATATCGTTTCCAACTTGAAAACACCAAATTCATGTATGAAGATTGGTGATATAGAAGAAAATTATAATAATTATGCAAAAGTAGTCCAAAAGACAGGGAAAATTACTGCAATCTTAAAAAAATTAAATAATTAAATGTAGAAAAGAGGCCAACATTGATTAAACAATGCCAGACCATTGTGAGAAAGTAAGCAGAATGAGCACCATACTGAAGTCTTTTCGGCAAGTGCAATTCCCCTCTCTCCTGGAAAGGCCCAGCAATTTGGTTAACGTTGGCTGTGTCCAAGCTAAGCCATATGGTCTCTTTTGCAAGGCTTCCTCCAAAATTTCGACAGATTTGGGCTCTCTGATTCTCCCCTATAAAGAAGGAAGAACATCTCTGAGCAGAGAGGGCGGTGCAGCACATCCCGAAGGAGCTCAGAAAGCAGGATGAGGGCTTTCTGTAGATGAAGGGTCATTCATAAAGAGATGACAGACATCCGGACGTGGCTGCCGAGCGATCTGGGAGCATTATTGTGCTGAAGTGTGAAGAAGTGGCGATGATTATGATGATCAGCTTTAAATGATGCCATCAGTCTGTTAATGAGGTGGTGGCTCCAATCACTCCCTGCTAGCGGGATACGGTTGGGAAAATGGGCTTTTGTGTCTCCACCTGACAGATGTGCTGAAAGCCGGCAGAGCAGCAAACCTGTATCAGCGTCCTTCTGGCTATTTTTATCCTCCCATTATGCCACTTCATGTCTTTTTAATCAAATACTAATACAGTATATTTTTGGCTCACAGAACACGAGTCGACCCACATGTCACTGCGGTCCTGCTGGAGTGAAGATGGAGTTAAAACAGCTAGGAGAAAAAAAAAAAAAAGCTAAAAACTACAAGATATTTATACACGTCATCCATTGGAAACTACTCCGTATGTTCTGGTGACGAGAGACACCACTAAATATTAATTTTTCGCAGCATGAAAGGGACACACAAGTAGCATGTTTAAGTACAAGGGACGGCATGCACTTCGACCAAAAAGGGTATAAATGCACCATTTTTGAGGTCGTGCGAGAATTTTCTTGTCATCATTTCATTGTGAGGTTTACAAAAATGCTCAAGCCTCTAATTCAAAGCATGTGTGTACTAAAACACTCCACAAAATTAAAAGACAAAAATAGAAGCTAAAAAATTGCTGTAGGAACAAACATTCTAGGCCTCAAACATAGTGGTTCTTTTGCACAAATAAAAATGGACACTTGACACTGACTCATACTAAGAGAATTTAGATGTGAAACCACAGAAGACTGAGTGACAAATCCTCTTCAAGTCTATATTTTAAGTTCCAAACTGCACTTTTCTGTCATTGCGTCAATATATTTGTTACACTGAGTATTAGGATATTATGCAACAACAATTTCTTCACACTCATGCATCATTTAAAGGCGGTCTTTAGTGGTGACTTTTTCAAGGTGACTGTTCAGAGAAATCTAAAAAAACTATAGCATGCTAGTAGGTGACACTTATAATATAGTGACCTAAGCAGCCTTTTGACAAATCTCATTCACACCACCAGAGTCCTCTGGTCTGTCTGACAGCACTACTAATTCATCATCTGACAATATGCAGATGTCCTGACGGCTGTTTATAAATGACTGTGAGTAACCTGCTTCTCATTCCTTTCTTCTGCTCTCCTCAGCCGCATTGTATCAGGTTTGCATCATGAGATGACATCAGACCGTAAGCATGCACCCGGTTCCATTGACTGCAATAGCTAAATATGGCTATGGGCCGGCACGCCACGGCCGGCCGGGTGGGCGGCAGCAGGCCAACTCCATTACACGCACTCAAAGACATTCTTTCAGAGAATATGAGCCCTTCACTTTCTGGCTGATCTTTCACAGACAGAGGAAAATATCCTTATATGGAGCATTTCCACTATGGGCCCTATTTTAACGATCTAAGCGCATGGTCTAAAGCGCACGGCGCAAGTTCACTTAGGGCGTGTCCGAATCCACTTTTGCCAGTTTAACGACGGGAAAAATGGTTGGCGCGCCAGGCATGGTCTAAAAGGGTTGTCCCTATTCTCATAATGAGTAATGGGCGTGTTTTGGGATTTACGTGCGTTAAACCAATCAGAGTCTCATCTCCAATTCCCTTTAAATGCCAGTTGCGCTCGCGCCATGGCATATTCGCTATTTACATGACGGAATTTGATAAAAGACAGAAGCCGTCTCCAGAGCGCAAACGGAACTGCTCGTGCGCGAGGTAAAAGTGCGCAAGGAGATCATCTACGGGACAAGCCGGATTCCACCATATCTTTATGTACACAATAATAACATTTTACATTGTAATCCTTTTATTTTAAATATTTGGCATGTTTGTGTGCTGCTGTGCGTCCCTGTGTGTTTAATAAGCAGAGTGTACGCGCGTTGTGGACCCGCCTATAGGCGCACATTACTAACACGCTCATTAAATAAATAAAAAAAAATTGCGTTTGTTGCCTACATATATTGGCAACATATTCTGTTGCCTCAAAATAGCAACGCGCCAACAATGAGCCAGAACACACCTCGTTTTCAGACCAGCATGCCCATGGGCGCACAAATGGGTGCAAATGCATTTGCTATTTAAACAACGTGGCGCAGGACGTGAAAATGATAACTGGGTCGGACTGAAACTAGCAAAAAAACACTTGCGTCGCGCTTGGCGCTGCATTGCGCCGGGTGTAAGATAGGGCCCTATATGTACATTACAAAACCTGGCTGACGAACAAAATATGTTAGAATGTATGAATGATAGTTTCAACTTCATATAAAAGGGATAGTTTACCCCAAAATTAAACTTAAAATAAACGTATATTCCAATCAAGATAAAGAACCCTGTAGCGATAAATTCTCTTCTGCTACGCTTAGAGGAGGTTAAAGCATGGCTAGCCCAAAATTTCCTCTCTCTAAATGAAGACAAGACTGAGGTCATTGTTTTCGGCCCAAATGAAAATTCTCAGTGTATAAGCCCTGATTTAGAGAGTCTATCGGCTTTTAAATCCCCAGGAGTGCTGAACTGAGGTGTTCTTGTTGACCAGCCTTTAAAATTAGACAAACACATTTAATCCGTAATCAGTTCCAGTTTCTACCAACTTCGTCTGTCTAAAATCAATGGCTTTCTCACTCCAAAAACTCTGGAAATGTCTGTTCATGCATTTATAACATCTCGGCTAGATTACTGCAATTCCTTATATTGCGGTATATCAAGTTCTCAAATTGCTCGTCTTCAGTTAGTCCAAAATGCTGCGGCCAGACTTCTACATAAGTGTCGCAAATATGACCACATCTCTCCGATTCTCAAATCTCTACACTGGCTGCCGGTTCGACAGAGAATAGATTTTAAAATACTACTCTTTGCTTTTAAATCTCTACATAACCTAGCTCCTGCCTATCTCTCTGAACTTGTTCATCCTTAGTCCAGAAGCCTAAGATCCTACAACCAGGCTCTGCTGGTAGTCCCTCGTGTTAGACTCAAGCGTAGAGGGGAGCGTGCATTTATAATTTTTTTGGTTGTTCTGTAAAGCACTTTACAGAACTGGTCTGCCTAGTGGCTGTTGTAAATGTACTATATAAATAAAGTGAACTTGAACTTGAAAAGTGAACTTATCCCATTTCTCTTATATGTCAGTCAAATAGACAATGAAATATATACACAAATCAATCTGAAATAAAGTGAGAGTTGAGAATCAAAATCGAATTGTGAATTCTGTGCACCCAAAAAAGTGGAATAAAAATTATGAATAAATAAAAATGGTATTATATTAGCATTCCTTGAACAATGGTAATTTCAAAGAGATGGATCCAGTATTGTTATTGTTAACTAAAACTATTAAAATCAATTTAAATGCTGAAATAATTTTTTTTTAAAGCTACATAGAAGAATAAAAAAAAAATTTGTTGAAAAATCAAAATTCAAAATATGAATAAATCTTATATAAACAAATATGTATTATTACATACAAATAATGCTGAACACTGGGTTCCATCATGCTTTTTAGCACTCCAAGTCACTATATTTCCAGCTTATTTTAATCTGACCCAACACTTTCTCTAGCATGAAAGCATTTATGCTTAAACTGGGGTCTAAGTTCTATCACAACTTATGCTGAAATTGGGGTCTTGGGGCACCCTATGGTAAATCTGTGAATACATTATAGAACATTTTATGACAGAAATCGGTTCATTTTATTTGCAATATAAATTCACACAGTTTACAAAGACTCTGTGACCTCGACTATAACTAGAATACAAAACAGAGAAAAATCACTTCACGGAACATTATTTTTTGAAAAATAGCCAATAGTTTTGAAGGGAAGGCCAGAGCTATTAAACACTCCACAGCATCTATCAAGAGTGCAAGCACTGTCCGTCCCACACTATTTTAATAAACTCAAAAACACAGCCATGTGAACACTTGACACAGATGATTACAAATCAGTATTGTGTGTGCAGTGTACTGAATCCATGTACACTCCTCAGGCTCTTCACTATGCTGTGGAGCATGTTTGTCTGGAGCGAAAAAGGCAGCCAAACAATGTTTGTTATGCAGGACGCGCAACGGTATCCAATGGCTTACAGCACGCAGGGAATACACCAATAGTTAATGTTTTCACAGGCTGCAGGGGCTCTGCAGATAAAGCCTGTGAAAATTTGACATCTCTTCTGTAGCAAAGAAGTAGGACATGACCAATGCTGAGTCACCATCAAAAGACTGAGATCATGTTCAGTATTCTACAGAGCGCCTCAGACTCCTCTGGGTACGTCTCATGGAATGATACATTACTGATGGAGAACCACTCATGTAACAGAACTATAGAAGATATTTCCCTACTCTCCATCAAAGCAAAGGATAATAACTTTCATTAAGTCATTCATAATCTTTCTGCCCCTTTGTAATAATTTTCTGCTAATGCACCCACAAAAGCCACAGAGGCACACTGTATTAATAAAAATGAAATCACACACTAAATGCACTTAGTTTGTCACCCATGGCTTCTCCATTGTGGCTTTATTTTTGTTAAATAAATAACGACACAGTGTAATATATCAGGTGTTGTTGTTCATCTAAAATGTGTATACTGTATGTATACAAATATACACACACACACACACACACACACACACACACACACACACACAATATACATACATATTATATATAAATATATATATAAATCATCTGGTAGTTAGCAGGTCTTAAAATTAGGTAAATACAATCTCAGATGAACAACAACACGACATACACTTTGTCATTATTTATTTAACAAAAATAAACCCAAAATGGAGAAGCCATGGGTGACAAACAACGTATACCTAATGATTCGACTGCTTGTAGAGCCACTTCTAACAGCAATAACTTGATGTAATCATTTTCTGTATGACTTTATCAGTCTCTCAGATCATTCTGAAGGAATTTTTGCCTCTCCTTTTGCTTTGAGGTTTGTGGGCATTTATTTATGCACAGCTCTCTTAAGGTCCCGCCACAGAATTTCAGTCTGGTTGAGGTCTGGACATTGACTGGACTTTGACTGGCAACACCTTGATTTCGTTTCAGCCATTCTGTTGTAGATTTGCTGGTGTGCTTGGGATCATTGTCCTGTCGCATTACCCAATTTCGGGCCAAGCTTTAGCGACTCTAGAATACTTTGGTATACAGAAGAAATCATGGTTGACTCAATGACTGCAAGGTGCCCAGGTCCTGTGGCTACAAAACAAGCCCAAATCATCACTCCTCACCACAGTGCTTGACAGATGGTATGAGGTGCTTGTGCTGATATGCTATGTTTGGTTTGCGCTAAAACATGGCCAAAAATATCCACTTTGGTCTTGTCTGTCCAAAGGACATTGTTTCAGAAGTCTTGTGCTTTGTTCAGAAGCAACTTTGTAAATCTAAGCCATGCGGCCATGTTCTTTTTAGAGAGAAGCAGTTTTCTCTTGGCAACCCTTCCAAACATGCCATGCTTTTTCTAATTGTACTGTCAAGAAACTTAACATTTTGAAATTGAGGCCTGTAGAGTATGAGGTCTAGTACTTGGGTTTTTTGCAATTTCTCTGAGCACTGCACGGTCTGACCTTGGGATGAATTTGCTGGGACGTCCACTCCTGGGAAGATTGGCAACTGTCTTAAATGTTTTCCACTTGTGAATAATCTTCCTCACTGTAGAATGATGGTCTTTAATTGTTTGGAAATGGCCGTATAACACTTCCCAGGTTGGGGGCAGCAACAATTGCTTCTCTAAGATTATTACTGATGCCTTTCCTCCTTGGCATTGTGTGTACCTGAATGCTCTAGAACAGCAAACTGCCAAAACTTCTGGTTTTATAGAGATGGGCATGCTTGCTGATGATCAGTTAATCAAAGGCATTTAATTAACAGTGCCTGACTGCTACTTACCCTCTTAAATCCTATGACCCTTTTTCATTATATAATAATAGATATAAAATGTCATGTCTAACAACAGCACTTAACTCTTTCCCGCCATTGATAGAAATTTCCATCATTTATCAGTCCCTCCAGGATTTCACGATTTTTGTGTGTGATTTTTGCGATCAAAATGACTGATTTTGTGGTGGTAATTTCCAGAAATTTGTGAAAAAAATTGTGATTTCTATATTTTATAATTATGACATCACATTTACCATAATAGTATTATGTCAGATGCACAATAGTCATACATGACACAAATCACAAACAAAATGCATAAAGCTTAAGCTTGTTTATTTTGGTCTAATCAAATTCTCATCAAATTAACTTTTAAAACAACCTATGGGCAATTTTTCTACCTGACCTATGTAAATATTAACAGCAGGTGTAGTAATTTATACTGTAGAACTGTGTGTAAATCCTGAGTTGAGGGGTCATGAGCTGCAGAAGGCAACCAGTTACTTATAGTAAGGATAAGTATAGTAGGATCGCAAAAAAATGCGACATTTTGTTGATTTTGCGTTGTATTCAGCGATCGCGGAATCGCGAAAAACTGGAGGGACTGATTTATGAGACAATGCTTGCCAGCCATTGATGGAAATTTCCTGCTTTCCGTGTTTACACTGTTATACGGTGGGGGGGGGCGCTATTACGCAACTTCTGAAAGAGTACTGAATCTCCTGATCAAAACACAGGCGAAAAAGAAGCAGAAATAAACGATATCATATGTAAACAGATGCATATGCAAAATAACGCGATCATCAATATTAAACAGCATATAAATAAAAAATGAAAAGTTGACCCAGGATGAGGTATTGGATTGTGAAGCTTTGGGGGGTGTTGATAAAAAGGAATGCATGAAGCTAGAATTAAACTTTTTTGTTGTTGTTTAAAAGCAGAGGGTCTGTTCTTTTGATATATTGCATATTCAAATTTTCACACAACAAATTATTCTAGGGGCCATGAAACCTTTGTGAAAAGGATTAAAAATGCTGGCGGTGGCTGGCAACATTTTTCAAAAACACTGTCAGAGAAAGAGTTAACATGACTACACATCATATAACACTGCCTCTTGTGTTATATGGTAACATTTTAAGCCTTACTGCAATAAAATCTAATAAGGATGCAAAAGTTTCATCAATAGTATGGTATTATTGAAGAAAAAAGTAGAAAGAAAAACATCTGTCAAGGAGGCTGTGAGCTTTGAGCATGTATATTCCAGTCAAGCAGCCTCAACCTTGACTGCTGCTTCCTTTGGGAACTCATTGCAGAAAAGCTTTTCATTAACAAGACCTGGGTGAGTAACAGCCTTTGAAGTCCACAGAATTCTTGATAAAAACACGCTCATGAAAAAGCGAATTCAGAGCTTCAAAGTGGTGATTTAACTGAACTTAGTCCAACAGACATTAACATTACATTGCAACACTATCTGTGTTTGATTCTGCAGTGTGAGGGTTCACCTGGTTCATATTCTCACATTCACACATGCAGATGTCAACTCGGTGAGTGCACATCTATGAGTGCACATGTTCGCCCATAAGGTGGAAGTTGTTTTGTGTTTAAGACTTTTAAGGTGTACTAATCCATTTTCCCCACTAAAACTAATTTCACACCTTAAAAAAACATTTTGGCAAATACACAACAAAGCTCAAGATCACGTTTCTATTGGTATTGGGAAAACAAATAAGACCCTTGAAACATATAATTTCCTTATCACAACTTTAAATGATGAACATATCTCATTTGAATCTCATCTGCAGGCTTTTTGATTGATTTAAGCTGAATGGACCACAACAAGACCTATTTGTACTGTTAACTGCAGTCAGTGTCTTTAACATTGGTATTTACCTTCTCTGCACCTCCAGCTCCTCTGGCGAAGGGCCATTCTGCACCTGAGGGGTCTGTCTTGGCAACTGGGGGCCTGTGGAAAGAGAGAATTAAGCATCAGTTTTGAAAACTTATGGTAAAGCATTAAGGACATTTAAATCTGATCAATAATGTAAAGTGCACTGGACAGGCCCCAAAAGAGTAACAGAAGACAAGGTTTTAGAGCGAGAGAGAGAGAGTAACATGGAGCGCTGGCGCATCGATCTTGCTAAGTTGGACAGCAAGAGTTAATTAGGACATTATATATCAGGGAAAGGGGAAAAGATTATCTGTAAAAAGAACCATCAGCAGTAGTTCAAGCCACTGTGCATTAAAAACTGGTGGCAAGAGTCAGAGTCTGGACGAATTACTTAAGGGGGCATTCGAAATGCTAAAAATGCAGTTGAAGTGACATATTTGTCACTTTAACTAAACAAAATGTTACACTATATCATCCTTGTCTGAAGATTTCAACTTTGTTAGAAATGAAAGCAAATGCATAACCGTAAAACCATACCAAACAATAAAATGTACATTTAAAATAAATAAAAATGAAAAACAACCATATTAACATATTATTATAGTATGTTATTTATATTAATATTAAAATTAATTATAAATAAAATGTCATTATTTTAATATCGTCATTATTTTAATATCATTATTATTGTTAAAATTATATTTATACATTTCTTACAAGAAAATCTAAAATAAAACTAATATTTAAAAAGACATTTACCCAAATAAAATGTAAAAATCAGAAAAGGCTACAGACAAAGCTAATGAGCGATTAAAATAGCAACTTTACATCAGAGGATGTATGGTTTTATTTTGTGATTTGATTAACATGTATAACTGTATTATCAGTGCCAGCCCCAGAAAGAAAGACTGAATGATGAGCGCATGCCGGGAATATATCATGCAGATGGAAAACCAAGATCTACCCTTGATCTTGGGTAAAGTGGCCCTGTTACTTTTGCCAGGTTGGATTTGAGAGCGCAGGGAGGCAGGGGTTGGAATGAAAGCTTAGCACAAACACAGGACAGGTCTCTGCCATGACACGATTGACTGATCGATCAATACAGCATTGTGCAGGTAAGAGAGGTCTGTTTATAGAGTCTAGAGGAAACGCTCTCTCTGCTCATTACCAGACTACATATGCCCTCCACCATTTCCTGTTTATTTGCTTCTCACAGCATGGCATTGCAAAAACAAAAGCTTTTTTATCCTTTCACCTGTTTAACCTGTGTTTGTTTGATCATTTTAGTGGGGGAAGGTAGTCTAAATAGCCACATAGTCAAACTGTTGACTACATAGCAAAAGGTCTGGTCCATATATCAGGTTTCAAACCTTCTGTCCGACAAAGGAAGAGCAGTTAACAATTTGTTTAGTTTTTACACGTTTTGCAGGGAATATCTGAAAAGGCTTACACCACAATAAATTAAAAAAAATAATAAAAAAATAAAAAAGCACGCTAACATAACAAAATAAACATAAAACACATCAAAACATCAAACATAACATTAAACAAACACAAAAAAATAAAAAACTCAACATAACATACAAACATAAAATAACAAAAAATAATAAAACAAAATAACAAAACATAAAACTTCAAACATCAAAACAAAACATAAATTAACAAAAACAAAACATAAAACTTCAAACATAAAACAAACATCAAAAAACATAAATCACCAAAAAACAAAACATAAAACATTTTATATGAAAAAAAAATAAAAAATAAAAAAAAAATAACAAAACCATAACACAACATTTATAAAACATAACATTAGAAACAAAACAAAACACCATAAAACAGCAAAACAACATTTAACATAAAACATAACATATAAAACAACATCTGTCTTGGGATGAATTCCTTTTTTTTAATCAATATTCAAGTTGGAGCAAAGCAGATCATGGCATGCAATGCACATCGAGTAACTAAATTAAACTTTACCATAACCAGAAAAAAATGGCTTGCAGAACATGTTAATTGGATTAAACAAGTCTGAATGTAGAATTCTCCTTACAGAACAAGACTCCATAAAAAAACATGACATTAGAGCTGAGCCATCTGGACAAGCCAAGCAGTAATGAAGTCATCTGTCAAATCTAATCTAACATTACGTGCCCCCCTTTAAGAAAGCCAAACGTTCCTGATCTTCCATGTTTGTGTAACCCACTCTACAAATTCCGTTCCCAAATGTTCTTTGTCTTTAACACATAAAACACACCTACGCCAGCCTTAATGTGTATGAAAAGGCCCTGTTATATAAGCAAGCACCCTCCATTTCTCTCCCTTCCTTGAAACAGAAACAAACATTACTATTAAAATGTGTTGAGCTAATCACAAATTATCAAAGCCAAAAAGAAATCTAATGAGTCAGCAGATTTAGCCACTCCAGAGACTAAGGTCAAATTGTACAAATATTAACTTGATTGGTTATTATGGCCACTTTATGGGGATTTCTAAGTGCAATGACTGCCATTTGAAACACTGACACAAAGGCAAGCATACTTGGCCCATTTAACCGGGCCAATCTGAGCACTTTAAAGGTTGGCTCGGGTCCAAAAGCACTCAGTGTCAGCCTTAATATGAACTGATCCTCTTTCAAGCCAGTTTAGTAATGTACTGCTATTAGATGACACACTGATAGCATAACCTCCAATGTACTTCCTACTCTACAAACATGCACAAATAAAATAATACAATTCAAATCCAAAATTTTACATAATGTATGTAATTTGTAATAATAATAATGTTATTTTTCATTTTATAATGTTATTAATTATAAAAAGAACAACTAAATGTTTTATTATTATTGGATGCATAATTAAATTGCATCAGTGTATTTGCATTTTGCACCATTTAGCTTACAACAAAATTTTAAAATAAAATGTATCAAAAAAATAGACAGTGAAACCAAAGATCATACTCAAACATCAACTCCGTTTAAGTTTCTTCTTATTAAATGGACCAGCATAAAGCTAAAGAGTCTGAATAGCACCTACATGAGAGGAGGGAACCACCGAGCCTCTTCTGACAGCATATGTACTGTAGAAGTCCATCCTGGTCTTTAGGTGCACTAGTAACAAGTGCGCTAGAGCCGTTCGCATCAGCTCCCAAACTGCCATCAATGACTCCATGAGATCTCAGAGAGAGCAGCATGTTGTTCTGGCTATTCCCAAGCAAACACTGCTGTGGTAAAATAAGACCGGACCAATAGGCTGGCAGCTAGACGCTCTGCCACAATGTTCACAGAGCAGGATGTGGTTCACTTATTGCACTTTCCGGACCTGATCAATTATTCATGCCTGGATGGGCGAAGGGTAAAGCGGTCAATGTTACAATCACATCACAACTATTACGATCAGGTGGGTGGAGAAAAACAAGAATGTTTTTGTAGGCTTAACCCTTTCGAGAAAAAGATAGCAAGAGACGCAGATACAGAAGGACTGAGACTCTGCCTCTGAAACCTACAGTATAGTGAGCTACCTACAAAATACAATTTAAGATAAACATTTCCGAAAAATGTGAAGAAATTTTTTTTTTCCCACACGATGGATCAAAGGTGTCTCAGGAAGTCTTTTTAAGCACTGACAGGGAGATACATAGCTTGTCTTAAAAGCCACAGGATCAAATAATGGGCATGAAATCAAGTTATCGGATGATGTCATCAACAACTAATAGCAACTGGGCAGCTTTCATTTCACAGAGTTGGATCAGCTGTAAAAATTCACAGCACACATTAGGACCACAATTAGTTCAAGGGAGGAAAAACAAACACTTTCCTCTGAAACTTGATGGTGTCGCTGTTAGACAGTGTTAGACAAATACTCAATATGTATTATATATAGGATCTCATTTTCTACAATTTATTTGAGTTTATTTTTTTGCACTATTTATCATTTTCTAACCCAAACTTTTTTAGGTTAGACTCAATAAATCTTATATATATGATCTCATTTTCTACTATTTATTTTAGGGGGGGGGGGGGGGGTTGCACTATTTATTATTTTCTAAACCCAAATCAGGCTTCGATTTCGGCTATGACTTCAAGACATTGATTGTACAGTGCTCAGCTTACAGTGAAAGGAATAGTTTAGTCATTGTGTCGTTCAAAACCTGTGTTACTTCCTTCTGTGGAGCAAAACATATATTCTAAAGATTATTTTGGTCCATACAATACAAATTAATAAATGCCAAACAACACTGGCCCCATTGACTTTCATTGTATCGACCAAAAAAATATTTTGTGTTCTACAGAATAGTCATACAGATTTGGAACAAAATGAGGGTACGTAAAAGTGACAGAACATACATTTTTGGCTGAACTCTTAAGATCTCTTTAACATTCAAACAGTCACATTAACCCATAAACGCCCTAGGTGTGACAAAGTAACAGAAAGCAGCTGATTGACAAATGTCCCACCGCGCTCATGGTTGGTCTGGCCAAAAATGAATTTACATGGAAGAAACAGTGAAGCAACAAATTTACATGAAGTGATCGTTCAAATCCCTAATTATGAGCAATAATAATTGGGATATTACCCTTAGCAAGCACCATTAATTGTGCCCAAAGGCTTGACAATCAGTCCAGGATTGATACACCACCTGTTCTTGAAAGACAAGACAACTTTTTCCTCCTCCGATGTTTTACAGCAACATTTGGGGAAAACAAACATCATCTGACACACAGCCCCAGTCACCTTGTAAATACAACACACAAATCCCCTTATCACTCATATGAGTCGCACAACACGGGCACAAGCCTTCCAATTAATTCCACAGTTGTGGTTCCGCAAATGGGAAATTAGAGTCAAGGGCTGCATAATTTTAAGACGAGGAAGCAAACGATAAGTCATCTAGCTCTAAACTGATTCTGATCGTATATTGAGCAGGTCAGTGAACCGGTTAAATGTGATGTTATTAAAGCAATTTACATGAGTCAAAAGAAATGTTATATGTCAAGGCATACAGAATCAAGGTTTCGGTATCAGTGGTAGAAAGCTCAAGACGTCAAACAAGACTATCTGTGTGTTTGCAGACATATAACGAATATAGTGTCATGGTTTTGGCGAGTCTCGTTACTCAGGGCTCCAAGTCTGGTAAGACATGGGGGACTGTGACCTAAAAATAGAAGTAGTGGTTACCAGATTCTACTTACTACAACTTGCTTAAAATCTTTGTCCATCTAGTAACACATTCTATCATGCCTACATAGATATGATAACCTCCAATGTAAAAATCAAACAAAAACCAAACCATACAAAACTAAACAAAAACAAGTTACTGGGTTCTACATATTACAACTTGCTCAAAATATTTACAGTCTATCATGTCCACACAGATATGAATTAAAAAAAAGACTCCAATATAAAAATAAAGTAAACAACTAAAATAAGAGTTTATGTTTTTATGTGTTTTGTTTTAACTAGTAATGCTACTGGCCCTAGATCAGCTGTTTTGTGCACAAGGTGTTGATGTTTTCAGTGTTCTGCATTACCCTAGAGATACTAGATAGCATCACCTGATCCCACTTCAGCTCTGGGGAGGGTAAATGAATGCAGTGGCAGGAATGGGCTGCAAAACCACTGGGAGGCTTTTTGATGCAATGTTTCCCAATAAAAGAAACTCTGCTTGGAAACAGTTCTGCCATTTGTAGTCCAAATGAAATAAGAACAAACCCACCACTGAACAAGTGCAGAGTGTAAACAATTATATTTAGTACTTCTGAAATAAGCTAACAAGACAGACTTTTATCCAAAGACATCCAGTTAAATTGCAGTCCATACAATGCAACTTTTGCTGAGATAACGGTTATCGTCAAACTAGCTTCGTTACATTGTGTAGACACGTCATTTATACTTCTGAGAAAAAATAATATGACATTGGAAAACTGTATTATCTTGGAAAGGCAAATCAAATGGAGAAAAACCTACAGGATAAGCAAGATGTGAGAATTGCGGGTAACAGTGAAAAGACTGACTCAGCAAACAGAACTGAAATAAGCACACATTTCCCTGAGAAAAACAGTTCCGTTTCAGACATTTAATGGTTTTCCGTGATAAACTTGGCATGGCTGTGCTGTTAACCTCAGCAAAGAAGTGTGGAGAGGTTAAGTGGTTTGACCGGATGAAATCCGTCAGTTGTCACAATAAACATACCTTAACAAGTATTTTGGTTTGACATTCAACAAATTCAATTCCAGAATTAAGTTTCTGTCATGGCTTGAGGAAACTTGCAAATTGCTATGAACATATGCTAGATGGCGATGTACCTTTCTTGCATGCAATTCAATGAGAATTTTAAAACTCTACATCTACAAAATTATAAACAAATAAAGTGCAAAGAATGGTGTGTTTTTGTTTTATGCTATTCAATTGATGAAAGTGCTGTAAAATGAATCGTTATATATTTTATCGTAATTGCACAATACTGTGGTATTTTGTACGTGCAACTTAGTTTTATTGTTAAAGGTCCCGTTGCATGCGATTCCATGTTTCAAACTTTAGTTAGTGTGTAATGTTGCTGTTAGAGCATAAATAATATCTGTAAAATTATAAAGCTCAAAGTTCAATGCCAAGCGAGATATTTTATTTAACAGAAGTTGACTACAAAAAACGGCTCGATTGGACTACACCCCTCTACATCCTGCATTAGTGACATCACCAGAACCGTTTCTTGACTAACCTCCGCCCACAGGAATGCTCCCTCAACTCTACTGGTTACTTGCGCACTTCTTATAACTTAGCCTACTGTGTTTACTCAGCTCTTACGGTGATTTTCTGAAGTAAAACTGACGCTTCATCTTTTGTGTGATGTACAATAAACTTTATTAAACTCATCAGTACATGTTTGATCATCATTCAGACAGCAGACTTGTAGGTTATTAATAAATAATGGATACATAGCCTACAAGCAGATGACAAATACGTTATAATAACCGTAATTAAACTACTAAACCATACCTGTTTCATCTCTATACAGCAATCTGACTCTGTAGGCATTATTGTCCGACTCGAAATGAACGCCGTTACTGAGAGTTTCTGATATTATCATCATTCCGTGAGATGAATTTTTCCTGACAGACTGAGCGCGAGCTCATGAAGCTCCGCCCCCTGTGCCGTCCAGCAGCAGCTCATTTGCATTTAAAGGGGACACACTGAAACAGGTCGTTTTTCTGAGCCCCAAAAAATGTCAATTTAAACATGCTGTAAAAAATGATCTGTTGGGTATTTTGAGCTCAAACTTCACATACACACTCTGGGGACATCAGAGACTTATTTTACATCTTGTGAAAAGGGGCATAGAACGGGACCTTTAAAAAAGCATTTCATTAATTTGAACAAATTTACCATTAATACAGATGCTGTATTGCATCTGACATGTTTGCTCACTGATGCCCCAACTCAAAATCTCTAATAATTACAATTTTGTCATTTATATGTGTTCAACTCATAAATAAGATATTTCCGACATGACTTGAATGCACCGTTAAAGGTTAAGTAAATCTGCGCCACTAGTGGCAACAAACAGAAGTGCAAAAAATAATGATTGCCAAATGTCATTGGTCAGACAAACTGATCATTCCTGCCCTCAAACTCATGCAATTGGTTGAATCTACGAATGGTGCACTTTAAATCAAGCACTACACCTTTAGAATCTGTAGCTAAAGTGTTGATGAAGCTAAATAGTCAAACCATAATTATGATAAACAAACAACATATTGCATGCTGTGGTGCTCACACAGATAATGCTTGTTTCTAAGACAGAATATGACAAGCAAGCATCAGCATAACAACTACTGATCCAGACCTTTACAAAGATCAGATTTTTAAAAAGGTTAAATGTGTCTTCATATCTAAAAAAAGGTATATTTAGCTTTATTCATAACCATTTTACTACATACCATAAGAACATTACGGTTTGTCTGAACCCAAAAGTGACATAATTTAGTCCTGGAAAAGAGTTGTACCACAGCAAAGTACCTGACTGCCCCTGCTGGGAGTCTTAAAGCCCCTTCCCTCCCCAGCAAACTCACTCCTCAAGATGATCTCAGTGCGGCTGATCTTCTGCGGGAAGCGGTACACTCTGGGGGCTGGCATGATGGACAGGTGCCTGCAGGCCTGCCTTTCTGCTCTGACGCTCTGAACCCAGACCAAGTCCCTCTGGGAGAGTTGTGGTAGAGATACTGAGCTCTAATGTTGTATTACCTGAGTCCGATTCCAACAAGAAAAATCGAAGAATAAATCTATATAAATAAGCTCAGAACTCGAAATGAAGCTATAGTTCCAAAGCAACAAAGCTAACCTGCAGCCTGGAAGAACTTAAGAAGCGGCAAGACGAGCTCTGCAGCTATTGAGAAAGATTTAGAGAAAACCCTTCTGCAACGAGGACTATTAAGAGTCTGGGGCAAGAGAATGATCTCATTGATAAAAAGTGTTCGGGCCGCCAACGTCATCTTTCCCACCTTAGCTGTTGGAGCAATTGGGTGGTCATGTGGTGTCAAGTCAGAAAACAAACACATACCAGACACGGGGTCCACCCCACCCCTTTTAAGCCATATTCAGGCTCCACAGCCAGAAAAACAAACTCTTTTTGGCTCAGGAATGTTCTGTCCTGCTATTTCCCCACAGAGGAACCAGGTCTCAAAAGATAAACACCTGTCCTGCCAAACTGTGAAGTCTGAAAACAGGACGACCTTCATTTAGACCTCGAGACGCAGACGCAGCAGGCTCCTGGGGGTCTACGTCTGGACGGGGTGAAAAGCCTGCTTTGTTCTGACATGGATGAGTTCATGCAATCCCACATATTTGACGACTGTCAACAGGTCATCATAAGACAGTATTTATACATGGAAAGGTGGCACAAAACCTTAACTCATGACCTTCTTACATGTTGTGGTTAAGCTACTGGTCTAGGCAGGATGATATATGGAAGCTAGTGACCGATACCTAAAATTAGAGCTCCATTTGAAAATACATGATCACATGTATAAGTTATAACAGTTACCAGGCACAGTTTCTGTGAAATAGAACAACTTTTCTGACTATACAAAGTTAATTTCCTTGTGCTTCTAGTTTTCCTATCAGAATTTTCCTTCCTCAATCTTTCCATTTCAGAAGTGATTAAAAGAAGTTCAGGACAAGAGCCATGTGAGTCATCTGGACTTATAAAAGATCAGATTTTTCCCATTTTAGGTTAAAAAAAAACTCACTGTGCATTATTCTGAAAACTACATAGGAGGGAACTTGTGGCTTAAAGGGTTAGTTCACCTAAAAATGAAAATTCTGTCAATTATTCACCCTCTAATCATTCCAAACCCACAAGACTTTCGTTCATCTTCGGATCACAAATTAAGATACTTTAAGGAAATCTGTGGGCTCTCGGTTCCTCGATTGCCAGCTATGCAACTACCACTAAAACTAATCCATTTGAATAAGCGGTTAAGTCCAAATTTTCTGAAGAGACACAATCGTGTTTTATGATGAACAGATTGAATTTAGGATTTTATTCACATATAAACATTCATCAGCGAACATAAACAGAGACTCAACCCGAATCTGTCTGACGTGCGAGTAAAAAACTCTTGCGGAAGCTCAAACGTGCTGCGTAACAAGAATGAACATCATTTGGTTCTTGTGGAAGCTCAAACGTGCTGCGTAACAAGAATGAACATCATTGGTTCTTGTGGAAGCTCAAACATGCTGCGTAACACAAGAATGAACATCATTGGTTCTTGTGGAAGCTCAAACGTGCTGCGTTACACAAGAATGAACATCATTGGTTCTTGTGGAAGCTCAAACATGCTGCGTAACAAGAATGAACATCATTGGTTCTTGTGGAAGCTCAAACGTGCTGCGTAACAAGAATGAACATCATTGGTTCTTGTGGAAGCTCAAACATGCTGCGTAACACAAGAATGAACATCATTGGTTCTTGTGGAAGCTCAAACGTGCTGTGAAACACGAGAATGAACATCATTGGTTCTTGTGGAAGCTCAAACATGCTGCGTAACAAGAATGAACATCATTGGTTCTTGTGGAAGCTCAAACATGCTGCGTAACAAGAATGAACATCATTGGTTCTTGTGGAAGCTCAAACGTGCTGCGTTACACAAGAATGAACATCATTGGTTCTTGTGGAAGCTCAAACGTGCTGCGTAACACAAGAATGAACATCATTGGTTCTTGTGGAAGCTCAAACGTGCTGCGTAACACAAGAATGAACATCATTGGTTCTTGTGGAAGCTCAAACGTGCTGCGTAACACGAGAATGAACATCATTGGTTCTTGTGGAAGCTCAAACGTGCTGCGTAACACGAGAATGAACATCATTGGTTCTTGTGGAAGCTCAAACGTGCAGCGTAACACGACAATGAACCTCATTGGTTCTTGTGGAAGCTCAAACGTGCTGCGCAACACGAGAATGAACATCATTGGTTCTTGTGGAAGCTCAAACGTGCTGCGTAACACAAGAATGAACATCATTGGCTCTTGTGGAAGCTCAAACGTGCTGCGTTACACAAGAATGAACATCATTGGTTCTTGTGGAAGCTCAAACGTGCTGCGTAACAAGAATGAACATCATTGGTTCTTGTGGAAGCTCAAACATGCTGCGTAACACAAGAATGAACATCATTGGTTCTTGTGGAAGCTCAAACGTGCTGCGTAACAAGAATGAACATCATTGGTTCTTGTGGAAGCTCAAACGTGCTGCGTTACACAAGAATGAACATCATTGGTTCTTGTGGAAGCTCAAACGTGCTGCGTAACACAAGAATGAACATCATTGGTTCTTGTGGAAGCTCAAACGTGCTGCGTAACACGAGAATGAACATCATTGGTTCTTGTGGAAGCTCAAACGTGCTGCGTAACACGACAATGAACCTCATTGGTTCTTGTGGAAGCTCAAACGTGCTGCGCAACACGAGAATGAACATCATTGGTTCTCGCACGTCAACTAATGTGTGAGTTGATTAATGTTTAATGTGAATAAAAGCCTAAATTCAATCTGTTCATCATATAAAGCAATTAAGTCTCTTCCAAAAATTTTGACTAAACCGCTCAATTCATGTATGGATTAGTTTTAAAATCTCTATGAACATTTTGAAGCGTCAAAGTGGTTTGGGGGTTTTTCATTTTTGATTAAACTATCCCTTTAAGAATCTGCACAGCCGAAATGTTTATTAAATTACTATACATATTGCATAGTCTTGCTCATTAGGCACATTCATCTGGTTTTAAAATCTTGTTTACTTACTACTTTTTACTGGGAAAAAAGGAGACAAAAAATACTCATGAAGAATTGCACAATACATTGGTACCACATTAGTTATCGGCTGATATTAGACTTTCTTTTTTTAATTGGTTGGTATCAGTCAATATTTCATATTGTGCATAGTCTTTTCATTTCCATTAGATTTTTGCAGAGAATTTTTTTTTTTTTTTGACATTTAACGGTTATCGGCCATAGGATGAACATAACTATCGCCTTATTGTGGCAGACAGAATTTTTTTATTTGTGCATCTCGAATATCTTGAATGAAAAGTTCAATAACAGTCCACATTGCCAAAGTGATAGATAAAGAAGACAAGGTCTTATTCCTCACTGAGATGTCACGGCGTGAGAAATCACACTGCTTCAGCTAAGCCCGGGTATTGGAGGAGCTTAACCAACAGCAACTAAATTACACAACTCCTGCCGGCCCGTCAGCAATACAACAAACTTCACATCCGAGTCCTAAACCACAAACACCTGCATGTCTGTGCCAGTAAGCAATCATTCCTTTGTTCACAAATTCCAAGCAGTCATGTCAAAGTGGGAGATAAACAAAAAAAAATAGTGAAGAAAGCGTAAAGTTTACAATAATTAAACTCAATTCACCCGTGGGAAAGATAAAAGGTCACATTTCTCATGTACACTCCTCAGGCGGATTGTCTGGTTTGGACAGGTTGATTTCTAAATGACAAACACGTTCATACATTTACCTCACCAATACATCAATCAGCACATCCATCACGCCTGCATGTATATATAGTCCATGTTGCCAAGAGCTCTATGGCTGTCTGCCCTACAAGAGCTCCTCAGTCATGCTGGCAACAGCATTTATATAAAAACACACAAAATCTCACACAGTCCATGGCTCCAGTGTCAGGGTAACATCACCCAGGCATGTGACTCTGTGTTGCACATTACACCCAACTAAAATTAGCAGACACATTCTAGGGGTTTGGAAAAAAGGGCTTTTGATTCTCCTGGATCCCTCAACCAGCATATACACGTCCGGATGACACGCTACACATAAAACTACACAAAATATATACACAAACTTCTTCAAAGTGGATCCCCGGTACCTAAACATATGCAACGGGATGACACACAACAATAAGGCACAAACAGGTCACAAACATTCCCATCAGGCCATGTAAACATACTACCTGACGTGACGCTCCAAAAATACAAACACAGCAACTAAGAGTCTTAAAAAAAAAAGAGATGACTACATTGTTATTCCACGTGAGTCTGTGATTAGACACAGTGTAAAAGACAGGGGATCACATTCTGTGGCATGTGGTACTTGACAAGTATTAGCCCACCTGAGGTCATGAATATGCCTAGAAAACACCGGCTGACATGATTTATTAACAAGTCTGCCTAGTAACACTGCAATACCCTATGCGATCAACAGGGGGGCGCATTGTAATTTTATGAGTCTTTTTTTTTTTCTCTTCAGTGCCAGTATGCCAAATTTGTTCATAAATAACACCAAATCGCTAAGAGCTAAATTGTTTAAAACAAATCAATTGTTTGTCTGATTTTTTGCCTGCCAGTGCCTTAATTTTCTAAATTACTTGGCTGGTGATTTATTCAAAGTATGTAAATAAATGTGAGTGAAAAAGAGTCATGAAGGATTTCAAGTTCAAAAACGCATAAATACTGTAATTTGACAAAGTGTGTTGCCAAACAAACGTCTACAAATCTCAAAGCACTCAAACATGCACCAAAGGTTAATTGCATCTTGACTGAACTTCATTCAGAGCTCCAGTAAAAGAGCTAATGCACATACTGCAAACAAGTTCACTTAAAGACCTGGATACAAACTGCAGTTAGTTAGATGGCTCTAACAGAACTGAGCGCAGCCATTTAGCCCTAACGCAGCTGTACACAGCTTAATGTTGACAATGGAGTGAATTAAAGGGGGAGCCAATTACGCCTTTCTGTTTTGGCTCAGTCATTTGGGATCCTACTGCTGGCTGGTTAGTGCAGTTTAACACACTCCCCAAAAATACGGCCTCCATGCCAGGTACCTAACAGGCATTAGCAAATTCAGCAGAGATAGTGCAGCGCACACAACTAGGGAGCGATGCTACTAACGTAACTACCATTTGTTAGGTAGCATGACAGTAGTTCAGTGGTTTTCAAAACAGTGCATCTTTTCCAGTTACAAGCTGCTTTTTCTAAAATCACAGCATCACTGTTTATCTCATCTCTTACCGCATTTCACACTTTTAACCCAACCAAATAGTCAATAATAAAACACGTTGTCCTATAATTACCCCATGCTCGTTTTTATGTAACATTGATTTTATACGATTTTATTCACGCTGCTAGGCAGCCTGGACACCATGGACCAGATTTTCCCCTCAAAAAGGGAACCAATCACAGAACGGGGAGGGAGCAGCAAGACGATGACGACGTCTATGCGACACACCGAAGCACGGAAGCAGTTTGTTCCAACATGACAGACGTAAAAATATATGCATATTTTTAGGAACACATCTACAAAAATATGCCTGTATTTCAAGTTGATAAAATAATTTACACCACGCCCTCCCAGGATCTATAACGTTACCTAGGCTACTTTCACTTTCAAAAATTCATCATAACAGCGCGCACGATCTGCTTGCAGTCGTCGAGATGGATGCTGAGGAGTTGAAGAAAAGTCCAGTGTGTGGGAGAAATTTGGAGTTATCTGAAGAAAATATTGTGAAAGGCTTTGCTGCATGTTCGTGTTGGATAGCGGCAAATGTGGAACTTCATCGCCAAGGAAGCACGCAGGAACTGTGGTAACAAAGCAGTTCTATCGAACGGTATTTTTCAAATTTAACACTAAGTATGTGTGGTGTGCAGGGCGTGTTTGAACCCAAAATTGTCAGATGTAGGCTAGACGAAATTGCGTGGCAGATATAGTGTTGTAGCTACTGTTCGACTGGTAAAATGTGATAAGGCTACTTAGTTTTGTGGTAGCCATGTTCTTCATGTACCGGCCTTTTGACAGCTTCGGCTGAAGTTGTCCTTGTGTTAATTGTCGTGTAATAACTTCTGTATGACCTGGCAATAAACATATTTGTAAGTGTGTCTATAATGTGATAGTCTACACTGATTTTATTTCGGGGCGGGTCGGGTGTCGGTTCTATTTTAATGGCAGATTTAGATATTAGCTTGTAGTGTAAGCTTGTAGCTTCTAATAAGGGAGAAAGTAGACGATAACGAAGGAGGAGAGGACGAGAGGGATCAGATGTGAGAAGAAAGCTGCAAGGCAGATGAGAGGAGGGAGAAACGAAAATCCCAAAGGCGAAACTTCCATGTTGAAGACTTGTCTCCCCCCAAGGCAGCAGGAGATGAGCAGACATTTCTCCAGGTCTGGGGGGGTCTAAAAGTCGGATTCAAATGAAAATTTCACAGTAAACAGCATTTTACTTACATAGTTAATTCACTGTTTTTTGGATCGCAACAGTCAGAGGATTTGGACCGCTAGGATATCCGCACATCAGCAAAGTATGCATAATTAACATCGCTTTGCATAATTAACTGCCGTGCTCAGGTAATTAATAGACAGTAATAAGGCCACAGAGTCTGAGGCTTCCTGTCGATAACAAGAGCCAAGCGCAGTGACTAGATAACTTTCCATAGCGAGATTAGTGAGACAAAGAACTGAAGGTCATGGAAAATGGCAACAGTCACAGTTTCTGCATTGCTTGAATGAATATGGTCTCAAAAATTCCCTTTCTCCCTTCTCAGATACAAAGAAAAATAAATAACAGACCTATGGAAAATACAGCAAATTCTGATAGTGATACTTTTACACAAACAAAACAAAATACTGTGGTGGTCAAATTTGAGGATGGACAAACTCTAAATTTACATTACCTACAAAAAAAGAAATGCTGTTCAGCAAATACAAGGAACACAACCGAGAGGATCAAATGAATCAGTGAATCATTTTCTAGGGTTAGTTCATCTGGATGCATTATCCGAACGAATTGACTCACTGAACTAATCGCTAACTATTTGAAAGAGAGACATTCTAATTGTATTAGATTTGATTGTCTTGCTGTGCATCACTACTCATTGGAAAAAAGTTTGTTACTGGAAAGGACAGATTATTTTGAAAAGAGGTGACCTACTGTCATGCTACTGAGAAAATAAGTTAAATAGTTAGTTTAACTCTCTAACTCTGCTTAGAACCGGTGTTGATATTGTTAACTTAAACTAGTAAAAATAGTTATTGTTAACTGAAATAAATCTGAAATAAAATATAAATATTAGATGAAAAATGTAAAAGAAAATGAGAAATGTTGCCTTGGCAACTAACTGATTTTTTTTATTTATTTTTTTAAGTTTAAGTTAACCCTCCTGTTACAAGCATGTCTACAAGTCAAAAATCAAACTGTGACATTCATATTTGTTCTATGCATCACTGAAATATCGTTTTCCAATAATGAAATCCAACTTTTGCTGAAATCAATTCAAACAATCCTTTAAAAAGCATCCTTGCCTCAAACACAGTATGGGGTTAACAGAATGACCTTGCTATTGTGATTCACTGTAGAACAGAGAGCAGCTAAATATGCAACAGTTAAGAACTCACTGATCAGCCATTTCTCAGAGACAAGCAGAGTCCAGTCCACAAAACAAAGCATCATCTGTTTCTAAAGGCAAACAGCCTCAGCAATGAACTGCCCTGCCACGCTGAGAACCTTGAGCTCGGTATGTGGATGACCGACTGCTGTGACCGGGCCAGGGTCTCAGACAGCAGAGGAAAAAGGGCAGAAAACGACACGTGTGTGAGCACATGCAGACGCAACCACTGCAGATGAATGGATTTCAAGCAGACTGTTATTCACAAGCCGAGGCACCTCCCCCTAAACTCAATCAGCACAAACAGTAACCCAGACACTCTCTCTCTCTCATAAACACGCATACAAAACAAAACCCCCTGTAAGCAGGCCCCGTTTGCTAAATTACAATTAATTGAGCACAATAGGCTGAGTCTGGCTCCAAATGTGACCTCACTCACTGGGCAGAGACCAGAACAAAATTAAATTCTGCAAGGCTCACCAGCACCAAACACAAAACAGTAACAGAACATTTACTAATTAGATTGTTTTTGATAGATTTGGTGTCTGACATAAAATAAAAACACAAGTGAAGATTTTGTAATCTGCAGCATCAGCAATCTTATGCGTTACAGTGCATTACAGTGATTTTACCAGGATTAAGGGCTGATGTTACTGTGGCGAAAATCACTTTTCAAATGGTGGCAACAATAATATGACACTGAAAAAATAACTTGTAGGATTTACTTGATAAAATTCTCATAACAATTTGCACTAACACATTTTAAGTCAATTTTACTGCTACTGCTCTGTACAACTTATCTGTTATCATCAAGTTAAACCTACTTACTATTGAACTTAACATTCATTTGACTGACACTTAACATTTAATTGAAGTAATTAAGTAAATATTACTTAATTCTATATGAGAAATTAAATAAATATAATTAAGTAATATCAACTTAAGTAAATTTAACAAACTTAACTATACTCAAACACTATATGACTGAATTTAAACCACACTTTTAAAGTGTATGCTTTACTAAGAAACATAAGTAAATAATACAATAGAAATTGTATAGATTCCATACTGTATCTACATAATGAAAGAAACATGGCATCCGAACACAGAGACCTCAATACTTGGTACACAATACACAACGACTGTAACATTTGATAGAGTATGAATGTGTCATTTTGAGTGGAAAATAAATCCAGATGTCACAAAATTGAAAGTTACCAAACCTAACAACAAAAGCAATGATAAAACTGTGTAAATAAAGCTGGAAAACAGTGAAAAATTAATTATTCATGCTCTAGTGCATGATGGGAATACCAGTATTAGAAAAGTTGAGTAGGTTTTACTTAGTTTTATATCATTGATATTTCCACTTTAATATCTACAAGCTTGAGTTGAGTAAAAAATGTTTTATTATTCTTGCCTGAACTAACATTTTCATGTAGAAATTACATTTTTGATTTTTTTTTCTGTAGCATTTACTTCATCACATAATTATTTTTATCAGTGTATATTTGTTTTGCCATTTTAATGAATTCAAGAAATGTAACACTTTAATTAACCATTTTTTATTGTATCTTAATTTTAATAAAATTTTGGTTGAGTCATAACCAAAGTTTTATTTCTAATAATCAGAACTATACATTTATTTAATATTTTAAACAGATGATTCTGCAGAATTGCTTATAGTAGTTCCAAGATTATTCTTTGTATGATTTTTCCGAAGTGTCCGAGTATCACTTTTTGGAATGCAGCGTAATAGTGCAATGTGCAAGTGTAACACAGAAGCCAGTTCACACAATTCGCACGTCATTAAGCTTTGCAAGCTGGTGTGAAAACAGCATTCTCACCTGCATCCTGAGAGTTCAGCACCTCCAGGGCATGCATCATGGCACTGGCAAATACATTGGCATCTTCTTTGCTGCCAAAGTTAAGGCCGTACACCTGCCGTGCATCTCGCCACTGGTGAAATGTTTGCGTGGCCTGGTTGTATTTCAGCCCCTTGGGAATGGCACAGTTTATTACCACCTGATGACAGAAGAGAACAGCATATATAAATTCAAATAAATGCTTGAATACCATTTGTTTGTAACTTAAAACTTAACTTAAAAGCTCAGAGGACTGTGAAGCATTACATATCCGCTAATAAGCCGAAAGGGAGCAGTCTATAAAGTTTCACAGGTAAAATATGGCACTAAACATGGTAAAAAAAACAAAAACAAAAAACACACACACACACGCATGAAAAAAGGGATATTTTACTCACCCTCAAGTTGTCCCAGACCAAACCTGTATGAATTTCTTTCTTCTGCTGAACACAAAAGAAGAATTTTTGAAGAATATGGGTAACCAAACAGTTGACGGTAGCCATTGCCTTCCAAAGTATGGGAAGGAAAAAAAAAAAAAAAAAATGGCTACCGTCAACTGTTTGGTTACTAACATTCTTCAACATATCTTCTGTGTTCAGCTAAAGAAAGACATTCATACTAAAACTTGAGGATAAGTAAATGATGACAGACTTTTCATTTTTGGGTGAACTATCCCTTTAAAGTCTCATTTGTACTGGAGAAAATAAAACTCATGTTTAGTATGGCCAACATATTCCGTGTTTTGCAAAAACATATGCAAAGTCACGTTTTACTCATGAGATCCAAGTCGCTAAAACTCAAGGCTTCAAAAGTTTCAAGTAAAAATTTCTAAAACTTCTCAATAAACCACCACAAAGCAGAAACATCAGCATTACTTAAAGATGACAGATAACACTGCACTTCAGCGACCAAGACTCGTTCTCTAAAAGATTCACAAGGACGAACTAGAGATTTAAAAACTGCTGAAAGCAGCACCTCTATTCTTGTAGATAACAAAAAAGAAAAAGCATTTCTTTATAAGTTTCACAAAGGATGCTGAGGCCAGCTTGGCTCCAGACAAGTTTTACAGCATTAACACTAATTGGTAAATATGATAACTGCAAATGGGTGGGAGATACTTAAAGGGGTCATATGATGTGATTTCTTGTTTTCCTTTGTCTTTAGTGTGTTATGTAGCTGTTAGTGCAAGTATAAGATCTGCTGAGTTACAAAGCTCAAAGTGTCAAATCTAAAGATATATTCTTTGTATAAGTAAAGTTAAGGCTCAGCCACGCCTTCCTAAAACGCTTCATTCAAACATGCCCCCACAAATCTACGTCAGTGTGTGGGGGCAGTTTCAGAACACCGCCCAAATGTATACGCAAAGAAAGGCGGCGTAACTTTTATTCTCGCTGTGTTATTGTTGCGCCGCCGTGTCTCGTGGAGACACTGTGTTTTTCGTTATGAAAGCCAAACTAATTTGTTTGGCCTTCCAAAAGAGGACACAATTAGAAAACAGTGCTCAAGCTTTATTTACAACACTGTTCCAGAACAGTACAACCAAAATATTTGACTGTGCTGCGCATTTTTCAGAGGACCGTTTCCAGAACCTGTGAGGGTACAAGGCTGGTACAGTCTGGCGCTTCTGACTCACAGATACAGCCTGTAAGTATGTTTTCATATTTTAAGAATTTGTTATTCAAACGCAAGTTTTGTGCAGTTTAGTGTAGCGCTTGCTTGTCGTTTTTACGATCACAAATGCATATAGTTACATATTTACATAGTGTTCTCACACCCATAGCGTAGTGCAACGCATAAAAAGACAGTTTATATCATTATAATCAGTAATTATGTCCCCATTGAAATAACCTTACCTATCTGATACGATCTGGTCCAGTCGCGCTGACAAATTGATCAGCTTAGTCATCTGCATTTTCCAGTTCAGATTTGGGCTCGAACTGATAAGGTAGAACTGACATTATAACCTGTCATCATTGCTTTGGGAGCTGATGTTCCAAATATGTTAAGGGGTGTGACATTTCCGTCACACGCTTAAGGTTTTTGGGCCAATCACAATGCACTGGATCGCTGGCCAATCAGAGCACACTGCACATTTCAGAACGATGAGCTTTGTAAAAATCGACACGTTTCAGAAAGGCAGGGCATAGAGGAGCAACAATAATGTACAGTATGTGTAAAATAATGACTATTTTAACCTAAAACCGTGTAAACGCATTGCATTTAGCCAAATACTCAAAATAACCTTCTTTTTAGAACCATCATTATGACCCCTTTAAATATCAAACACTTGACTGACTTCTTAAACTCTCCCAAAAGCATGTCCTCAACAGGGTGAATCTTTCTCGAAGCTTCTGTGGTAACTGGCTGTTTTCCCAGTCATTTCAATTTCTCATCCTTTTGACATCAATGTAATTATCATAAGAAGTGCAACTAATTAGCAAGCGTTATAAAAGGAACTGTGAACTGTAAGCCATCCTGTCACAACTGACAAGTGCAGAAAACTTCTCAGTTTTCTCAACACATTAATGAAACTGAGCAACAGGAATTAAAAACTGGGCCATGGTTCTATATATGCAACTTAGTCAAGTTTTTTGGACAGTTTCCCATTGTTTTTACTCAACATCAAAACATCTTTAAGTGGCAGTCGTTTCTTGCTAAACAGTATCATACAAAGTGAAAATGTCCATTTAAGACACTGATACGTATACAACTGCATTTAATGTGTGTGTATATATATATATATATATATATATATATATATATATATATATATATATATATATATATATATATATATATATATATATATATATATATATATATACTATCACTGATGCCTCGTGTTGTTTATTTCGACACGTGATGCTGCGTGCTGCGCTGAGAGCACACGCTGCGTGGAGAGCGCTGATATCAGATGCGCGTTTAAAGCACCGACAGCTAAAAGGTCTGTATACACAGTACATTTTGTCATATCATTATAAAGTGATTAATTTGTTGACTAAATGCTGCATTAGTAGAGAAAGAACAGCACAACAGTATGTTTGTTTGCCTTCGAGGCTGAAAGGACGCTAACATTAGTAGTACCTCAAGCTGTTAAAACACTGACAAAAATAAACGTAAGTCCGACCCGAATGTTTAATGTCACAATTGTTACCTCTATTTGCATTAGTTTATATCCAGCTGGTCACTTTTATGCATTTAATATGCAGAGAAGTTGCATATTTAAAGCTAGAGATGTAAGATAGCAAACTGATATGTTCATACAGCCGACAGAAACATAAACAAATCAGAAAAGCATTAGATTTCGGTTATTTTTTCATCATCACTTTAATACATGTTTTGTTATTTTGATTAGATAATCATCAAGTGTTTATAAAATAGAAGCAAAAGTGTGAGACTATACATTTAATATTTATGTCATTTCAATGATCTGGCATTGTAGATATTTAAGCATGACTGTTTGGATTTATATGAAATGATAACACTTACAATAAAATTCCATATGTAACATTAACTAAGGTTAATCATTCCTGTATAAGGATTGTTCATTATTTGTTAATTAACATGTACTAATAAATTTTTAAATTAAGGTTTTTATTTGTTACCATAGTTAATGCACTATCAAACTAACATGAATGATCATGGTGCAATTGTATTGCTAAAATATTATACAGATCAAATTTTGTTACTTTTTATTCATTAAGTTGGCTTGAAAAAGAACAGTATAACAGTTACATTTTAAATGTAACTGGTTTTATTTGTTTATTTAGAGTATTACTTTTTGTTTCAGTTTGAATGGATGTCTTTTATTGACTTCAATATTTATTCATATTATATATTTATTTCATTTAGCATGTTTTCATGGTTCAATACAGTTTTATTATTTTTATAATAAAGTTCAGCACTGTTTTACTTGGAGTGTTATGTTTGTTTTTATCCAGTATCAATTTTAAAAACTATCGGTTGATTAATCGGTTATCGGCAGGTATGGCCCAACCTAGCTATCGTTATCGGTAAAATCCACTATCGGTCGACCTCTAATATATATATATATATATACACATATATTTTATATATACACTGAACAAAATTATATATACGCAACACTTTTGTTTTTGCCCCCATTTTTCATGAGCTGAACTCAAAGATCTAAGACTTTTTCTATGTACACAAAAGGCCTATTTCTCTCAAATATTGTTCACAAATCTGTCTAAATCTGTGTTAGTGAGCACTTCTCCTTTGCCGAGATAATCCATCCACCTCACAGGTGTGGCATATCAAGATGCTGATTAGACAGCATTATTGCACAGGTGTGCCTTAGGTTGGCAACAATAAAAGGCTACTCAAAAATGTGCAGTTTTACTGTATTGGGGGGTCTGGGGGGGGGGGGGTCCGAAAACCAGTCAGTATCTGGTGTGACCCTTCGCATAGAGTTGATCAGGTTGTTGATTGTGGCCTGTGGAATGTTGGTCCACTCCTCTTCAATGGCTGTGCGAAGTTGCTGGATATTGGCAGGACCTGGAACACGCTGTTGTATACGCCGATCCAGAGCATCCCAAGCATGCTCAATGGGTGATACAGATGCGCGGTTGGTGGTTACAGCCGTGGACTCCGCAGATAAACCACAGATCGGGCGGATGACGTGACGAAAAATAATATTTTAAATTAAATTCGGTCGGGTGGCGGGCGGTTGAACCAATCAAATGAAAAAAATATGTATACACCAATCAGTGGATGGCGGGCGGGTGCGGTTTTGAAAATTGGTCAAAAACGTTGGTGCGGATGGATGGCGGACGGATGAGGAGTTTTGTGATGTGGTTGCCAATTAAATAATAGCCCATCCGCGCATCTCTAATGGGTGACATGTCCGGTGAGTATGCTGGCCATGCAAGAACTGGGATGTTTTCAGCTTCCAGGAATTGTGTACAGATCCTTGCAACATGGGGCCGTGCATTATCATGCTGCATGATGAGGTGATGGTCATGGATGAATGGCACAACAATGGGCCTCAGGATCTCGTCACGGTATCTCTGTGCATTCAAAATGCCATCAATAAAATGCACCTGTGTTCGTTGTCCATAACATACGCCTGCCCATACCATAACCCCACCGCCACCACGGGCCACTCGATCCACAACATTGACATCAGCAAACCGCTCACCCACACGACGCCATACACGCTGTCTGCCATCTGCCCTGTACAGTGAAAACCAGGATTCATCCGTGAAGAGAACAATTCTCCAAAGTACCAGACGCCATCGAATCTGATTATTTGCCTACTCAAGTCGGTTACGACGATGAACTGCAGTCAGGTCAAGACCCCGATGAGGACGACGAGCATGCAGATAAGCTTCCCTGAGATGGTTTCTGACAGTTTGTGCAGAAATTCTTTGGTTATGCAAACCAATTGTTGCAGCAGCTGTTCGGGTGGCTTGTCTCAGATGATCTTGGGGGTGAAGATGCTGGATGTGGAGGTCCTGGGCTGGTGTGGTTACATGTGGTCTACGGTTGTAAGGCCGGTTGGATGTACTGCCAAATTCTCTGAAACGCATTTGGAGGCGGCTTACGGTAGAGAAATGAACATTCAATTCACAGGCAACAGCTCTGGTGGACATTCCTGCAGTCAGCATGCCAATTGCACGCTCCCTCAAAACTTGAGACATCTGTGGCATTGTGCTGTGAGATAAAACTGCAAATTTTAGAGTGGCCTTTTATTGTGGCCAGCCTAAGGCACATCTAATCAGCATCTTGATATGCCACACCTGTGAGGTGGATGGATTTTCTCAGCAAAGGAGAAGTGCTCAATAATACAGATTTAGACAGATTTGTGAACAATATTTGAGAGAAATAGGTCTCTTGTGTACATAGAAAAAGTCTTAGATCTTTGAGTTCAGCTCATGAAAAATGGAGGCAAAAACAAAAGCGTTGCGTTTATAATTTTGTTCAGTGTATTTTTAAAATTTTAAATGCATGTAATACATTATATATTTGTATATAATATTCACAAATATATACATACACACACACACACACGCATATATATGATCAAAAAATTTAACCACTGGTAATATACATTTTGTTTTCATTTTTGATGAGCCCTGCTCAGCTTGCTAAGGAGTGTTCTTCAATCCGTGCTAAGAAGTGTCTACTAAATGACTAGTTACTGGCACACTTGCAGGTATAGATCTGAAGACATTAGTCAGTTATTTATAGATGACAAGGCTATTATGCTAGGTCAAACGTAAAATGTGTGTTGACATTTGCCTTGTGTGTGGCACTTCAACGTTTTACTCATTTCAGTCATTAAACCACCATGAATAGCTCATCAACAAATGTCAGTAAGTTTCCTGAAGTAATCTGATACACTCTATCCTCAGTTATCACTGTGATGATTGTGCCGTTCATGAATTATTAAAGTAACCAGGACTAAAAAGGCCTAGCTACTCTCAGAGGCAGAAATAGGCTTTCCACGAAACACTGAATAACCATAAAATAGCAATGAGTCATGTACAGTGTCATCACCCCCTCAGCATTTCTGCCTTTTGTGTAGCAGGGAGCAACAATCACAGTCAGTGCTGAATAAAGGTTACCTTTAAGTGCACATTACCTTGCACTTCACTTAAAGTGTAGAATAGTGTCCTCATCCAAACAATGGAAAAGAAAAAGGCTTTTTTAACAGTTAATTTCTTTACAGGAAAAACTAAATAAAAATGAAATACATACAATGTATAGCCTGCAATGAATTACGTGATATGAAACACTAAATTTAGTACACAAAGGCAAAGTGTAGTTTCTGTGCAAATAATAATAATGATTAACTGTTACCAAAAAGTTTTCAAAACACTCCCCATCAGCCATTGGTTGAAAAAAAGATAGCTCCGCCTAAAACTCACATCATTGGTTGGACCATTGTTGCTATGCAGAGCTGGTTGGGATGGCTAACCGTGGCTAAAACATAGCAATGTTAAACACGATAAACTCTTTTAATGGGAATCAACCTACAAATTACTTTTTACCTACGAATTACAGGTATTTCCTAAGAGACTTATTTGGTGGGGTAGAAAAATAAAAAAATACATAAATTTTACCTTTCTTCGATTAATAAACAAAGGCCTTAGAAACAGAATTCAGTCCTTAATAGATAAAAAGAAAAGAGCTGGACATTCCTGACCAAAAAAAAAAAAATGGTTCAACACAGTGACAACATAGCTGAACACTTATGCTATTTAAAAGATAAAATCTTAGACAGCCTTCACGGAGTAACCTTCATAGAGAAATTGATTGGCTGTTTATTAACAAGGATATAATGGACTTGGTTATATCAGGTTACAGCATACAAATAAGTCCTTGATGTCAGGTAATATATAATGCAGACTTTACAAAAGGGCTGTTTTGAAGGATGGGAAAGCAGCAACTATATTGGGCCTAAAAAAAAGAAGAAAGAATAATAAAATGTACAAAACAGAAGCAAGCATTGCCACTCATTTCAAATGCAAAGGTTGTTTAGTCAAAAGTAAAAAAATAAATAATTAAAAAGTAAGAAATAATCCAATCCTTTTCATTCTAAAAGGACAGAAGGTGGAAAATGTTCATGTATCAAGAGGTTTTTGATGCATGAAACCTTGACTTATGTATTATAAGTGGACCTCAGGGAAAAATAAAAAAGGACTATCACTTTAAAAATATATATATATATGAATACAACATCTGTGGCATGCTCGTTCACTTATAAAAACAATTGGAAAAACATGCTGAAGAAATGTATTATTATATGTATATTCCAATATAAGCACATAACTGTTGCTAAACAGATGCTTCCATTTTTAAATAACCCATTTTACATGTTTCGGATCATCATAAACAGTGTAGTGTCTTGATTATGCTGCAGCTGCATTTTATGTTTTTACAACAAAAATGCATTACAAGCAACATTCAACATTAAAAGGAGGTCCCTTGGTCAACCATCCAACAGTTAGTGTGTTTAGAAGTTAAGGGGCAGTTAATGAAGTCTCTCCCACTACATACTGGAGTTCACAAATTACACAAAAAGATGATAACAGGTTAAAAGGTTGCTAAAGCAGCACATACCGCTCACATGTGTGTAGATGTTTTAGCAATGTCATGAACTTTTAAATACCACCAATAAAAGGCACTGCCATTTTTCAGTAATATGCCCTCACGCTAGAAGCATTCAGAACAGAATTTTTACTGCCACACTATGTTTCCTGAATGCGAACATGGCAGTTTTATATTAGACATGTTAATAGCATTCAAATGGGACCAGGGTTAGTTAATCTCAGCAAATGCCACCTTAAACCCAGAGACAAATGGCTTCCTAACCACAGAAAGGGTTCTTGTACAGAACCTAAAAATCCTGAAATGTTAAGAATTTTTCTACCATTTCCATTTAATACAGTAGCTACTGGGCATAACTAATCCAGTATTATTAATGCTTTAGAAATAAATGGGATGTTTAATGTTTTGGTGACCTTTTTCTTAACATCATTTCTGTTTGACCCATACATCTTTGAATATTCAGTCTCAGGTCAGGAAATAGATTGAGTGCTTGATCAATTAATAGCTAGAAGAAAAAAAAAAAAGAGGCATTTTCTGCAATTCAAATCGATAGATAAGGTCAAGGTTACTCTAACCAGACGTGATGAGATAAGATTCCAGCAACAAATAATTTGTCTGTCCACACTAGACGCGACGTGACTGCGAGATGCGTCAAAATCAATCAAAACCCACAGCCAATCAGAGCAGCGTGTGGGCGGAGTCTCACAGCAAGTGCACAGTCAGCACCAGAGAGTAATCTTGACGGCACTCCCAAGAAAATGGATAAGGCGGCTACATAATCAAATTCACAAATATTACACCATTTAAGCATTATTAAAAATAGATAGGCTACTGAGTTACTAAAACAATCTTTGTAAAAGAATACACTTGTTTGTTCACAGTTTGAACGTTCTTGTTTCCATTTGTTTAATTTCAAGATCGTGAATTGTCCATTGTTGCTTTTACAGCTACAAAGCTACAAGCTGGGAGCCCTAAATTATATTCAAAGTCACAGTACACGCTTTTAACATTAAATAAAGCACATAAACTGTACCTGAGATTATCATTGCCACACTTTGAGTTTGTTGTTCCAGCCACGACGTCGCAGAAAAATAGAAACCGTTTCTAAAATAGAATCGTCACGTGTCGCCGTCGTGGCTGGTTAGGACAAAAACTCTATGGGAAAGATACCTTTTATCGCGCGTTGCGTGTAGTTAGGACACGGTGTGAGTAAAACAACATTTCCAAATCTTGAATGGGATAAAAGTATTGTTCAGTGCATGAAGCCTTTTTCTTTAAGGAATAGTGATAAAAAAATATATATAATTTACTCTCCATCATGACTTTCTTTCTTCCATGGAATGACTTGTGCACTATATTTCAAGTCTTCTGAAGTTGAAGATGGCGCCATGTAATAAGATTCATATAGATAGAGCATGAAACATCTGGATCACTTGTTTGATCGTTTTGGACATTATTCATCTTATGAGAAAAAAAAATAGCCAGTACATTCTTCATCCTTTATCATTTCTTCCTTTTATGTTTCACAGACTCTCTTACTTCGTACTCGTACTCTTACTTGTTTGGAACATACGGAGTGCGAGTAAATGATGACAGAATTTTGATCTTTGTGTGAGCTATCTTGAAATACAACAATGAATCACTAAAAGGAAAAATGAACAGCTTTTTTTTTTTTTTTTATGTAGCCAAGCAAAACATTCTTGTAATCACAACAAGAACAGGAGCATTTCTCATGAGATGTTATTCTCTTTAAACCACGCTGCGGTGATCTGTGAGCCACTCAAACCTCCCGTGTTCTGTGTCATGGGTCATCAAAGCACTGCAGTGAAACCAGAGCCCTCTCTGCAGGGGAAGACAACAAGGCCAAGCAGACGACTCTCAGTTAAACCCACTGGATGTGGATTGCCTTTACAATGTTCATATCGGACTAGATTCTAAAAAAACACCCTTCAGCTGTGACAATATTCACAATAAATTTGCAGCAATACCTACTTTATTGTTAAAGTCCACCTATAGATAATAGTTATATCCATTAAAACTCATCTTTGATAACCAAAATTAGATATTTAAAAAACAATTCCTTGAAAAAAAACAAAAACAACTTAATGCCTTAAAACAGTTTGATTGTAACTCTACACCATTGCCTCATTTAACATACGCGGTTCTATGAATGTGCAAATTTGCTCCACCTCCACTCACTCACACCAGCTCAGAGATCCACTTGTTGAGGATCACACGCTGACGTGATTTGGTTACAAGGTAGTTTACGACGTCAGACACCAGCGATTTCAAAATGCGTTTTGGGTTCACTGCAGTTGTAAGGAGAAAATACTCAACAATGGTGTTGACATGAATTTGCATAAGGTTTGTCTGAAAGCATATTAAAAACACCACACAGACATATAAACAACATTAAAAGCTTGATTTTCACCACAGGGGGACTTATTATAAAATAATTTTTAAATATAAAATATATAAAATTATAAAATATAAATATTCTAAAATGTAAGCCCAATTCATTTTAGGTTTCTTTTTTTTTAAGCCATTCTATTTTAAAATGGCAAATATCTACATTAAAAAAGCAGCACAAGTGCATTATAAATTCCTAAAAATGGTTTGAAATGTTGACCAAAATTATTAAATAATTATTTTATATTAATGATAAAATATTTATAAATAAATAAAACTAAAATAAAATATTTATAAATAAATACATAAACGTATTTATAAATACATGAAAATAAATAGCTTTTCAGAATGAATAAATAAATAAAGATAAAGATAAAAGTATAAATAAATAACTAAGATTTATATAAAACTAAGGGTAAATATTGACCTCTCTACCTGTGAAAAGAGCATTTATTTGTCAATCCATCATGCTATTTAATAATTTTCAACTTATTGAAGACCACAGCTCCCCTTTCTCTTACCTGGTGGTCCTGAATTTTACGGCCCACTACTCTGAAGGCGTTGTTGCCAGTGTGGTGATAGATGTGGACTCGACTAAAGCCTGTGGATCCACCAGCCGGAACCCACTTCTTATTGGCGTCGTCATATACCATGACAGCAGCCCGTGCCTGACAGATACTCTGCTCACTGAAAAAGAAGAAAAAAAGAGACATATGCATGATTGGATGATGGAAAACTATTCACAATGTTTTTTTCAAGGGTTAAAATCCCCTCAAATGAACTGCCTCTGATCTAAAGTGGCAATAAATATGGGATCCAGTGCATTAAATTCAATGAAAAGACATCAGAATTGAATAATTCCTTAAATCTATGCAGACTGCAGTAGTTAAACGTTCTTTCAATCACAGAAAGCTTTGAACCACAGTGAAGTAACCATCTGTCATGTGATCCTGCATTGGCACTCAAGTGCAGTACACCTTTAAGGCCACGCTTTCATTAAGCAGTCACCCAATCAATTTCCCCCGTCTATCTGCTCACTTTGCACTATAGAGCAACTCTACCTTGCATATAACACTAAATTATTTACAATGACTTCCAAACTCCCACTGCATTAATAGAATAGCAAAAGAGCCACTGAAAGCCTTCCCTTGTCATGTGATCACATTGAAGTAACACTTTTAATGCAGGTGGGAAAAGGAGAGAGTGAGAAAGCAAGAGTGAAAGTGCTCTGACCTTGGAAAAAAAAATACTTCTGGTTGCTTACATCCTCTAGAAACCTTGACAATGGCATCTTAATATATCTTTCTTTTTTGTCACTTTGTTGCAAAACGGACCTTGAGAAATGAAAGCTAGATTTTATGGAAGTGTTCATGTCCTAAGCACTTGCATTCTTTTGGTTGCTTGGTTTCTCTGCACCAAGTAGCTCTAGCCATAGTCCTGATGTCCATGTTACTTGATTACACTAACCTTAGTCCTCACAAGCATTGATGTCACATAAAATCACATACTTTGGACTGCTGGGGAGATGGAAAGATCAGATGCCTAACATAATCAAGTTAATCTGGTAAAATAATCATGACAAAGCGCTCCAGAATATACATCGACAGACTGTTGAGTGTTTTGTTTTGCTTTTCCCTGAAATCATTCTGGGGACTGAGAAGAGATCCCGGGATCATCCGCCTAGTAGATAAGGGCTAATCTAACAGGATTGTCCTCCGAGACCAATCCCTACACTTTAATTAAGGAAGAAGCAAGCGGGAGTGGGCCGAGCGGGCTCTGCGGTGCTCTATGTCATATTACGGTGTAATTGATGGCAGACAGTCAGGGAACAAATGCTTATTACAGGAGAACAGGTCAATGGGAGGAAGCCATGACACATAAAAAGAAAAAAAAAGAAAAACTTTCAACAAAAACCTACGATTCTAATAGAAAACATTTGCATCCTGCATCATTAGCCCAAGCAGTTTTTGCATAGAAACAAAGGAATTCCAGTTTTTTTTATTTCATATTTTATTTTATCATATAAATCATATATTCATATGAGATCATATAAAACATGTTTGGTTTTGGTTTAAGTCTTAGAATATAGTGCTTGTGCTGTATGGGGCACTTTTGTGATCATTTTTAATTGTGACAATTTGTGATAAATTACCTATTTTTTTAACCATATTATATTTTTTTATTATTTATACATTTTATATGTTATAAGCAGCACTCCACTCAGCAGTCTGATCATCCAGCTTCATCTGTAGATCATAGACCTCAACATTAAGAGCTTCAGTATGAGGGTCAGGACAGCAACAAGGACGAAGCAGGCCACACTGCTGGAATTTTCTGATCTCATGATACCTGGGAATGATAGTTTCACCCACATTTTGCTACTGTAAATAAGGCCCTGTTTACACCTGGTATTAAGATGCGTTTTGGTCTACTGGATCACAAGTGGATGATGCTAAATACAGGTGTAAACAGAGTCTTAAACATTTTGAGCTTGTCCACTTTCGACCACTTCCAGAGGTAGTCGAAAACGCTTTCGACCGCATTGCTTTTGTAGTGTAAACGCTCACGTGGTCGAACAGCCACAAGGCGCCTACTCTCCGCCTACTGACTTCATGCATAAACATTATGGGAAGCATGCTAGCCTGATGGGATTTAAACTTTGGCTGGAGACCCAAGTTTGGTTTGAAGACGAAAAACGTACCAAGCACAATGTACTCTCTCACCATTCGTGATTTCTAACACAAACTCGCCAATTTCGGCGTGGTCTTGCGGATATCAAAGCAGAAACGAAAGCTGCTGCTCTCCTTGTGTTTTTCTGTTTTCTCCAGTCGTGGTCATATGTAAATTGCGCACGCTAATTTCGTCCATTACATCCAAAGATCTGAAAAAGTCCATACATTTATATGCCCATAGACCCTCCCCTCGAAGAAATCGGGACATTAGTGGTTAAAAGTGGACAAAAGAGACCAGGTGTAAACGTGTGTGTCTCCTTCGTCTACTTGTGATCCTGTCGACCAAAACGCATCTTAATACCAGGTGTAAACAGGGCCTAAATTCAATCTGACACTTCAGCAGGCCTGGAGAACAGTGGATTTCAAACACACAGTACGAAGAACAGTGTCAGTCCACCATTCATGTTTATATAGTTGTTCTGATTTGGCAATAAAACATTTAAACAGATAATGTTTCCCTTCGATCTCATTTCAGAGGTGCAAATAAATCTCAAGGACAGACAGAGGCAAGCACACAGTGTTCTGTGATGAAAGGAAAACAACGTGATGGAATAAAGCACACAGACAAAATTATGACAGCTATGCAATCTATTCTCACATTTTTTCATCTATCATAGGATTAATAAGCCATTTAGGGAATTGTCAAAACAAGCTCCGCTGTGCTGGAATTAGATGCAAATAAAAAAGCAGTTTAATATAAATAAGCTAAATGTGCTAGTGGTGTGTGAGTATGCAGTGCTTCAAGTATAAAATAAAGCTGAAAAATTATTAAAACCTTATATTATTTGTCTCTCTTCAAAGCTCGAGTGAACAATGGTAATTATATTAATAATTATATTAACGTTAATTGGCAAATTCTCTGAATCTCTGTTGCATGTCAAGTGTTTGACATTTGGAACAAATGAAACTGAAAAACTGTTTGTTTAAAGCTTAAAAGACTTAATTTGCTGTAAACAAGCACTATGACAAAGTGTGATAAAAAAAAAAAAAAAACACCCAAAGCACTGCAGCAATGTAATCAGGAAACATTTTCATTCCTTCATCGCCTTGACGTCTCAACAGCTAAAAAATACGACATCAGAGGGCTTCGTGCTGAGGCTGCAGTGACGTGAGAGCAAGCACTGCCTGCAAAATGCTCTGGGGAAGAGCATGGTAAACCAAGATCTGATTATGCAACCCAGCGCCCACAACATCAGGAGAAATAATCATCAACCTTCTACACAGCTCAAAGTAACGTCCTCAATGACAGCTCCATTGTCTCTTTCTGTGTAACACACTCATTCACAAATAAACTACACAAGTTAAAGGGATGCTTGTTGCAGCATGTGTGAGAATGGCATTGAACCTATAAACAAGGATGCGGATTCTGCGAGCTGACAACACCACACACAAAAAAAAATCAATTATTTTAATGTGCTTTTTTATTCAGCCGTTATGAATAATCTGTTGTTTGAAGACTAGAAAACATAATATTTGTTGTATTAATTAAATAAAACATGACATTAAATATTTATAATTTATCTGGCAACAATGGCTGTTTGGTTGAAATGATAGTGTTACTGCTTTTATTTTTATGTAAAAGTAAAATAAAATAAAAACATATATTTAGGAATTTCAAATTTGCATTAATGTTCTATATAATTCACAAGTTGCAAAACACTACGTGAATTAAACATAGATCTTGATATCTGTGTCAATGTATGATGAACTAGCCCTGAAGGTTTAATATGAATCATGCATGTCACGAAGGCCAACTCAGACATGTTCACACTTTAACACTTAGTTTGTTTACACAGCTCAAATTGTCTAACACTATAACTCAGCAAGCTGCCATCTCTAAGCCACATTACAAATCCACTGAGACTCAAGCAAACACAGGGATTCAAACCACCTTACAAGTCAAGTGGAACCACTGACCTCAGGTCCAGATATCTACAGAGCAATCCCGCTCAGAGGCCAAGGGATTTCTGAGGTATTGTTGAATTCTCTCACAAAGAATATCAAAAAAGAAAGAATGAAATACAGACAAACAGTTAAACAAAGTCTCAGTCAAGGTTACCACCATAATATCACAATAGAACCCTGTTCTTGTGTGATGGCTCCTCAACTCCTGAAACTTCATGCAACACCAACAGAGAAAACCACAATGTGTTTCACACAATGAAGGAATATATATCTTGAAGGACACAGCGATAGAGATCATGCGGTAAATCTTCAAGATTGAATGGCTAGGAAACCTGCCCTCTAAAATGTCATAGACAATGTTGCAAGAGAAACTAAAGCCAGCAAAGAAGGGATACAATTTAGCCCTCTTTGAAAGCCGTATTTGCCAAGTTATTGAAGAGCACACACATTTGGGTCAGCGAGTCAGTTCAGTGAGAGAGAAGGGTATTTTCATGAATGACAGGTGGTAATTCTGAGTAAGGGCTGGAAAAGCAAGAGAAACATTGGGTCGTCATCAGGTTCGGGGGATAACTGGAACGTCCTGGGCCCTGTGACAAAATGAGCCCATTAAAGGCCTTCTATAGTATAGCCCTACTCTTTGGGCCTTGGCAAGTAGTTCGATTCACAAATGACTCATGAACAGATTATTTTTGATGAAAAAAGAGATACCCAAGAGACAGAATACCCAGTACTGTCTGATTCCAGAAACAACTGACTCCTACGAGCTGGTTCTTTTAACAGATAGTTCAAAAAGATGAGTTACAGTTTTGAATCAATCAATCAATCAATCAATCAATCAAATCAATCAGAAACACTGAAATAAACCAAAATAGAATCTGAAATTTAATGAAATTCAATCAATTTGATAAATTTTGGAAATCTGTATAGATACCCCTGCCTAATTTTCCCAAAAAAATTCTGAACAATCACATCTACATTGGTCAGTTAAACAGGTAGTCCCACTCCAAACTCATGCCTTTGGTTGAGCCAATATAATCATGTTCAAGGACAAGGATATTACCACCACACGGTTTACTTGTGCTTACTTATCTCTGCATATTAAAGCTGGTATACGAGAACGCACTTTAACACTGAGAACAAAAAATTACACACTTCAAGTTTAATAGCAAAATGGACCAAATAATCAATGGCAACATGAAGGGCTAAATATCTAATTTGAATGATTCTACAAATCCTTAAGAGGGCCATGGACTCCTAAAATAACACTTCTGCTGCGTTTTACCTACTCAACTAGCCACAGGTGCATGAGAAAGAGCAGACAGGAGCTATTTTAAACCATACTCCTGTAACAGAGATGGCTCAGGCTGAGAGCTGACTGCTCACAGGGAGCTCGAGGGTCCACGGCATGGTGTAGGCGTAGCAGGGAGATGGAAATAGGCTCCAACTCCCACTGTGAGATTCATACCGTCTCACAGCCACAAGTTGAGATCAGCATACAGTGACAAATAACTGAAACCCTGATCACCGTCTGCAAAAGGGGATCATGATGAACCCGACAGGATATAACTAAAATACACACATCTATAAGATATAAATAACAGAATATATAAAACATACACTACATAAAAAACGATAAAAAATGCTATTTATTCCTTTAATGGCAAAGCTGAATTTTCAGCAGTCCTCAGTGACACTCCACTAAGAACATGGTATGGAAAAACGATGAATATTCTTCAAAATTCTCCTTTTGTGTTCCATTGAAAAAAAATAACATACAGGTTTGAAACAATTGATTAAAGTGCCCCTATTATGCTTTTTCAGATATTCCCTTTCATTGCAAATCTTGGTGAGGTCAACGTGGGATTTGCTAAATGATCCATTAAAGAATGGACAGTACCCACTTTATCTGGACCAACCAGCTCCTCTGAATCATACTCTGCACAATTAATTATTCATGTAAATATTTTCTACCGAGTGTTCAAAATACATAGTTTTGTTTTTTATATGTGCAGCTGTGGGTCTCCGGCTCACCTTATTACTGTCTTACTGAAATAGTTCTGCTAATCATCTGTGGGCCCACTATTAACTATTAATTTTGTGTCAATTAATGCAGGTTCAGGTTGAATAATTATCTCTTCAAATGTTTCATCATCAGACTCATGCTCAAACTGATATGGTAAAATCAACGCCATCGTTACCGTCTTTATAGTGTTTACAATCGCTGAGGATTTAGGAAGCCTCCGGAACTGAAATTCAGATATGGCAATGAGCATTTCGGACACGCGCTGTAAGTGTTCGACCAACCACAACAGACTGGGCCATCTGACCAATCAGAGATAATTACAAGCATGAGCCAACGCTTTTGAGGTGTAGTCAGGCTAGGTGAGGAAATCTGAATTTTGCTCTTCCTATATGACTGTATAGGAGGCGTTTGGAAGAGGAGGATGTCGAACTCACTATATGAAGCAGCATGTCAACCAATTTAGCACTTGTATCTGTATTCCTGTGCATTTAATTTCCTCCATTTTAAGGAGGATATTATCCGTGACAATCTTCATGCCAATTCAAAAGATTTCAGACTCTGTAGTGATTACATACTAGTGTCGAGAGAGACATCCTCATAAGTCACAATCCCTCGTTGCTGTTTTTGCTCTTTTTATAGAATGAGGAATTAAAGCCATCACCTTAGCAACACTGTGTACGTGGGTGGGTTTTATGTGTAGCTCCTACATAATACTGTGAAAAAAATCTGTATGGGGGGGGTGGGGGGTGGTACAGAGCCATTCAGGCTTCTTTCACTTGCCTTTTGTTTTCCTTTACAGCACAAGCCTTGAGTGAATGATCAGCGCTAAATAGACAGTAAACTGGTCTATCCCCGAGTCTATCTCGAGTTATATGAAAATATAAAAACATGAACGTTAATACTCTCAGCCTGGTGTTCATTGTTCACCCTTACTATGATCCTTTGCAGCTAATGACAGTGACTGCTTCCTTCCACAGGCGAGATGGAGAGTCCCTGAGCTGCCAACACCTCACCTCCTCCACAGAAACTGCAAAAACTGGCTTAAAAATACACTCCACTCACAAACCATGAGTCACGCAGAACACCCGTTTCGGTAGATGCCAGTGCAGATTCATTCATGCCATGCTTTGCAGGACAATGGGAGACATCATCACTGTATAAACAGCCCTGGTGACATTCTCTGCATGGGCAGCTATTTGTGAGAGGAGTCTGCTTTTAAGCCACTGGCAAGGGGACAAGAACACACTTAAAAGGGACAGAAACCAATGCGAGCAGATTGCTAATACAGTTTTAATTCACTGATTTTTGAGTACGAACACAAAACGGGCTATATGAAATCTGAAAGAAAAAAAAAAGGTCAGCACCATCAGAAACAAAAATGTGCCAAATATTTATAAAATACAGACAAATGTAGCATTGACTTTAGTGAATCAACTGAGACTTCATCTTTTTGTCTGGACATCATAGTAGGGGTGGTAATTATCTGCATTAAGTAATTTTATTTCATGATAACGACCTATATCACAAATGAGTTATTTTTTGCTTTAAATAAGGATTTTATATTATCAAAAAAATTTACACTATTGAAATTGTATAATTCTTATTACCAATTTCAATATCAATATCCCAAAAATAACTAATACTAGCACAAGTAAAAAATAATAATAAAAAAACTCAAGCTTACAAAGACAATAAATAGTAAAAGAAAAGTAAATAGTCTACAACAATACTAAACTACAATAGAACAAAGACACAAATGAAACCGACCTATCTGAAAAACTTCAAGCACTATAAAAAATAAATACTACATAAATTGTGTAAAGTAATAAAATGCATAAGAAACACTGCTTAGTCAGTGTGTAATATACATTTATTCTTATTAAAGTTACAAAAGTGATTCAGTCAAGAGCAATGAGGGATTTATAGTTTAATTAACAGTAATGATACAGACAGCAGATTTATTAGGCTGTTGTCACTTTAAGAGCAAATGCACTGATCCAATAAACTGTTACACATGCTTTTTCTTTTTCAACCGTTTACATTCACTTAAAGGGGTGGTTCAGGATTTTGGACATCGGACCTCATTTCCAAGTTAGCCTGGGTGTTATTTATCAGTGGAGACAGTTTTCAACATTTTTCATCCAGTCCTTCCAGTTGCATAGTTCATAGCGCGAGTCAACGGTATCTGCTAGCCTGCCATTAAAAACAGTTTTACCCACTCCACTAGTCTAGCAAGCTAGTAGTAAGAGAACAATTCAGTAAGCCACCAATCGGTTCTGTCCCGGTTCTCTACGGCATCTCCAGCTGCTGTTGTCTCTACAGACATTCTTTCTCTTTCTGCCCTTTTAGCATCCATCTCGATTAGTTCTTCGTCTGTGTATTCCGGCTCATACATGTACGGTTCGTTGAACAACACACATTCCTCGTCTTCATCGTCTCCAAAGTCCGAAACATTGGCATGGCTTTCAAACGTGGCCATAGTCCTATGTCTTGTTGATTTCTCAGTGAAATATACTCTGCTTCTGTAGTGATGAGTGTCAGCGGCAGGTAAATACACTTGCGTGATTGTCATGTGAACCGGCTCTCTCGGTTGCCTAGGTAACTTTATATCACTCTGCCGCTGCTGTAGACTGTGCTAATAAATACAGGGAACAAAGTATAACTATTGCAATGTGATGAAAGGGTAGTTTGATTTCTAACATTATTCTCTCAACAGACATTTACATCGATAGTCTGGCGTTATAATTTATTTGCTTTTGGTGTACTGTGGAGTGGGTAAAACTGTTTTTAATGGCAGGCTAGCAGATACCGTTGACTCGTGCTAGCCTAGCACCGGCGAACTATGCAACTGGAAGGACTGGATGAAAAATGTTGAAAACTGTCTCCACTGATAAATAACACCCTGGCTAACTTGGAAATGAGGTCCGATGTCCAAAATCCTGAACCACCCCTTTAAGACAAATGACTGTGTTTACAAAGATACTTGCAAAGTGGGCATTTTTACACTCAAGTATGTACTGTGCAAGCCCAATTATGTGGCAAAAAAAAAAACTCAGTTCAGTACTCACAGAAACTCAGTAGCATGTCACAGAGAAACGTCCTGCTCGAGTTGTCCTTGCAATGGAGGTTCGGGTTGCGACTCGCACTCAGATTGAATTGGTAAAATCAACGTCATCGTCACTGTCTTTACGGTTCAATTGCTGAGCTTAGGCAGCCTCCAGACAGAGCTAACAATGCTGAATGTTAACAACATCGGCATTGCGTGACTACATTTAATGCCCTTCCGATATTACCCTTGTTTTCGCATGGGCCGGTTACAGTCTCTTTTTAGCGCAATTTTCCACCGGACAAAATTGCGATTGTTAACTCATGATTTCTGTTCTGTCTGTGCGCACCAATCTTGCACTTCTATCTACTCCTCAACCAGACCACCTAGAGACTTCGGGTTTTCGGCATTATGTTAAGGAAGGTCTAATCTCGGGAACGCACAAAAAAAATCCAGAAAAGATTTACTATCTCTTAGTGTTGTGATCCCATGACGTGAGAAAATTGCGCTAAAACACTCACTGAGTTTTTATTACTTGTTTTCTGTAGCCACTCCAAAGTCCGAACGAAGTCTTTCGCATTTTACAACGAGTGAATCTCCAGTTGTGACTGGTGATTGTCGTTTGGACCTTTCTGGATCCGCCATCAAGTTTAAAAGTGCTGTGAGAAAAGGCTCTAAATCTCCACCTCCAACATCCTCACACGCAATATAGCCTACTATCAGAGACACCTTCTTTATGTGTACAGATGTGACGTAATGACGCAAAGACATGCTCGAATTTCCTGCGGAAATCCACCAGTACCACTGGAATTAAAAACATTATTACAAGCTTACCGTTCTGAATCGAGCTAAGGCAAGCAGATAGTTTTGAACACTGGCTGGTTATGTACTTGCTCAAATTTATTTTGGATCATTTTTAACCCAAAAAAGTTAAGGAATGCAGTTTTAATCGTGTCTACAGGTATACGGCCCACACCTACATCACAGTAATGTTTTATTTATATTATACACAATTATAACAACACAATACATAATATATTAAATTGATAAAAACATATCATCATATTTGTTATGTATATATAATACACTTATACATTTAAATGTATAATTTAAACATTAATATAAAGATGATTCTGAAAATAATAAGATGAAATGGTAATATAATATATACAACATAAAATGTATATCATATTTATATTGTATATTTATTTAACTTTAAACATTAATGTAAAGACAAAGACTGTGAGAAAAATCTTATGAAATGGTACATTTGTTTTAAGAATATAGTGATCATCTCTAATTTCAATTTAGAGACACATTTTCCTCTAAGACACAATAAGGAAACCACAAAGCACTTTCCTAAAATTAAAAATAGGTTGAACAAAACCTTTGAGTTTGGAATGTTTTCAGTCAGAGAACGTGGTGGTGAACTGGTTATAATACTTTTTAGAGCCCAAAACACTTCAGAGAATGTTCTACCCAATTTACAACATGCCAATATCTATTGCAGCACAAATTTATGCCTTTCTTTCTTTTTTCCTTGTTTGACTGGTCACTGAAACACATCAGCAAAATACATCTATCCTAAATACATTTTCTCTTTGACAGCTGCCATCTGTCATCTTTATCTAAGCAGTGTGTCGGGTATAATCCACACAGTTTGACATGTAGGAAATTCAAGAGGTTCGTGGTTGTGTAGTAAAGCCAGACGGATGGCATTATGAAGTCAAAGAGATACTACTTCCCTCTTTTTAATCATGAGGAACTTTTACAATAGCTTTCCAATTAAAACTGGAACTCAAGCTGACATCAATTAATGTGACCTTTGACAGCATCATGGAAACCTGAAATATGTGTGTGTGTGTGTGTGTGTGTGTGTGTGTGTGTGTGTGTGTGTGTGTGTGTGTGTGTGTGTTTGTATGTATATATATATATATATATTAGGGCTGTCAAAGTTAGCGCGTTAATAACGCGTTAACGCAAAATCATATTAACGGCACTAAGTGACCCAACCCCTAGTTGGAGAAATGGAGATACACAGTGTTGGCAACTTAGCGACATTGCAGACCCCTTTAGCGATTTTTTTTCCTTCAACAAAGCGCCCAAACCTTATTTAGTTTCTGAGAATATACCGGTACCGCCGGTAGGCTACTGCTCTCTCAGCACGCGCGCGCGCGCCTCTCTCTCTCTCTCTCTCTCTCTCTCTCTCTCTCTCTCTCTCTCTCTCTCTCTCTCTCTCTCTCTCTCTCTCTCTCTCTCTCTCTCTCTCTCTCTCTCTCTCTCTCTCTCTCTCTCTCTCTCTCTCTCTCTCTCTCTCTCTCTCTCTCTCTCTCTCTCTCTGCGTCTCACGCGGAGGAGCAGCGCTTTAATTCAGTTAAACACAGATATTATGTTGCTTCTCTAATTTTACAAATATAGCCGAAATCAGAGCACGGATATTGTCTTTAGCTTATGTGTATTTGATTTCACCAGACGACGGCTCGATTATCAGAATTTTTGTGCAGATTAACGTCTTGGAAGGGAGAGCTGGTTATGTTTATTTGGTCGCGTTTCAGTCACCATTTCAAATTCATTCCGTTGTTTGACAACAGAAACAGTAAAATATGCGTTTTATTGAGAATTTATTGAGAATTTAGCTTCATCAAAATGGGCACAGAGAGAGACTACAATGTAATAATAAATGCTAAATGTACATTTAGCATTTTCAGAAGAGCTGCCCTGTCATGCAAAAATCTAAACATTTTTGTGTTAGTAAATTGCTCAGTGCAAAGAAAGAGAAGTAATGGGAACCTGGTATTTCTTTGTTCTTTCTACATGTGTCTAATAGACATGAACAAGTTCTTTGAAAAACATCTATGACCTTTGAAACATGTCTCGTCTTCATGCTATATTGACTATGGTTTCAATAATAAACATACATTTGCATAAAGCATCTATATTTATCCATGCCCACGTTGATTAGAGTATTACAAACTTGAAAAGTATTAATTTAAGGTATATTTAGAACAAATAAAAAATGTGCGATTAAATGTGATTAATCGCGAGTTAACTCATGACAATCATGCGATTAATCGCGATTAAAAATTTTAATCGATTGACAGCCCTAATATATATGTATATATATGTATATATATATATATATATATATATATATATATATATATATATATATATATATGTATATGTATGTGTATGTATGTATGTATGTATGTATGTATGTATGTATGTATGTATGTATATATATATATATAATGTTGGAATTTAAAATAGACTGAATGTGTTGCCAAAGCAAAGGTGTTATTTGAAATAAACATTTAGCATTTAATATGGAGTATATGTTTACAAAGCAATACAGTGTTCTAAATCTTAAGAATGATAGTCCCAACTCATAAAACGGGACCAGCACTACTGGTTTTCCTCAGCACAGTATTGCAAAACATAAACATCAGCAAAACAAAGAATTTCAAAGAATCTTCTCATTCCAGAAAAAGCTACCACCAACACCTCACCTCCAGAATGTTTACCGTGTATGCTGTGCAAACCAATGCAATTTACTTTTAACTGCAATTAACTAAGTAGCAGGTGAGTGCTGACAGCGACCTGTTTTGCCTCCACTGAGCTGCCCATTCACACACAAAGAACACACAGCGACTTCTCACACCAAACCTTTTGCATGCATGGAGGTTCCCCTTAAGAACGTCATGAGTGATACTTAGTCATGGCAGCATGGTTTATAAAAACACCCCATTCATTGTGGCAACATGGGCAAACACCTTTCCTTCAAAGAATTTTAAGCACTTAGGCTATTAGCAGTGAGAAAACAATTTAACTTGGTTGAGACCCCTTTGTCAGTCAAATGTGGACAAAAAAATTAACTTTGATTTGGTCTGCAGGGCCATATTTGTGCGATGGGATAAACTAGCCATGAATGTTTGATGAGTGAATTTGCAGTGCACAAATGTTGGTAGCCTGCCACTGGTTTTATAGGCCAATTTGTGCATCTCCCATCCATTCCACAGGGAGCTATTAGAGCAAATGAAACTGTAATCTTACTGAAAACATTTTCCACCACACTTCCTAAAGCAGCTCACATCCTCCATAATTACAATAGAGCACTGCTTTATTAAACCCATAATCCCAGAGAGCAATATTGAAGTAGAAAGTAAACCGACGTGAACCTAAACATGCATTTCAACAATGTCTTTGAGCTACATTAAGGATGCAACAGTTGCAAAGGAAAACAAACCCATGAAGCCTGTGTGTGTACGTACCGATGGACTTCCATTTTCGAAGACTGGGCGCATCTTTCATTCAGTATGAAGCCGGACACCTTGCATTGTGCTGCAGACTGGAGCTGCATGGCTTCCCCCGGCTCCGACGCTGCGGATTCGATCCCGATCACACACGCCTATTCATCGCGTTCCCTCTATTCTGAATGCATCGGTGATTCATTATTTAGAGATGGGCGCAAGTCAGCAGCGCTTCTCCATGCTGCTCGCGTACACAATCCCGCTTTTCACAGTGCTGGACGGTAACCTGGCAACAGGCATTTGAGTGCTCACAGTTGTTAAAGGAGATCACGTTTGGGAAGATGAAATTGCTACGCTGTGTTAATACTGCTCAACTGAGCAGGCTTTTTCCCGCCCTGCCTCTCTCCCTTTCTCTCTCCCTCGCTCTGGTCTTTCCTACCCCCACCCTCCTCTCTTTATTCTGAGCTGCTCGGTTTCAATAGTGATTTATCTTTACTGGCTAAGCTTTGTTTTGAAGCAGCATGTGCATGCAGTGATCTGTGCAGTATGAGGTAAACATCATTTTAAACGCATGCTATGCAAAACGCTAGCCTAAATATTTAATGATTGAGAGGTAGCTTTGCCATCAAAAAGAAGGAAACTCTTATTTTTGGCCTTAAGTGACTTCTCAGGTCACAAACATAGTTTAAGCATATACATAAATGTGAGTGTTTAGCGCTTACGTTGGCCTGCTGACAGTACTCAAGGGGGTGCTAGAGTTGCCATTAGATGTTGGTGTCATTAAACCAGATGTGTTAGTATTCAGGTAAGTTACTATTGACTTAAAATGGATAAAAAGATTCTCTTCAAAACTGCCCAGGGCTGGGCGATATTATGACAAAAATTTCTAATCACAATATTCATACCACTGATGGCGAAGCATTCAACATGTTTGTTAAGTAAACTCTACAAAGTAAGCTACCTTTTAATTTAGGGTACTATAAAATCCATTTTATTTTTTCCCAAATTCTTTGTTTTGCATTTTATTTTTTCGCGATTCTGTTTTAGGATTTAATACAAATGTATTATCAAAAATGCTGTCTAATGAAATTAGTTATTATTATTATTATTCTTATTCTGAGCAGTAGTAGTAGTAGTAGATTAAAAATTATTGTTGGTTTAACTTAAAGTTACCTGATTGCCTTAAAATGTTGAGTTCATTGAAATAAAAAAATTGAGTTAATACAATGAAGGATATTGGTTTAATCAACAGAAACTTAAAATATTATGTTGTCTGAACCACATTATCGAAGTTGCTTTGACAAAAGATAAAAAAGTTGTGATAAAAGTTTTTTACAGTGTAGTATCCTACTACTACTATTACTACTACGAGAAGTACATTTTACAATACAATAGAATACAGTTGTCAATTTTATATTAACTAGGTTGTCAATTTTAAGTTCATTTTGTCACGAGAACCTTTGAGTTTTTAGCAACACGCATCTGATTGTTTTAATGTAGGTCAAATATAAAAAAATACTCTGTTTATTATTGATATTGTGGATTTCTTTTTAATAAATAATAGAATTAATTGTTCAACCCTACATCCTGCCATTACAGTAGTGCACCTTAAAAAAAAGGTTTATGCTAATATATGAAATATAACAACCCTGATCTGATACCCTTTGTAACGCAACAACACACAAAACCAAGCTTGTATATATAGTAACGTCTGTGTTCACACACTTGCATACAGTCTGGGCCTTAGACACTCAGTAGAGAAAGACAATACATTGATACTAAAGATGCACTATTGTTTAAAACATTTACAGTGGCACAATATAATATAATCCCTTTAAATTTAACATTTTGTAAGGCACTGAACCTTCAAAAACAGATTTGACCAGCACACTGGATTCAGCTTTGCTCCAACTGCTGGAGGCCAAAAAATGAGCAATCAATCTACACAAAATTGCTGTGCGCTACCCTGTTCTCAAATGGGAAAAGCTCAACATGATACTTACAACAGTGCCACTGAGCTGAAGAGAGCAATAAAGCCAAATCAATTCAATTATTTACGTATTTGAAAGCATGATCTCCGAGCAGTAAAACAGGGAAACATGTGACAGATGCACTCTGGGATCATGTGGTTTGGTGCATGGCACAAATCCTGTGGTTTGCGATTGTCTGGCTTGTCTCCACAGGAACAGATGGGTGTGAGTGACAGGTCAGGTGCAAAAGAAGGGCCTTGTCATTTCTGAGGGTGGGGTTCAGCGCGCAGACGCCTGATCATAATGCACGGTCACGCTCCGAGCGTCCAGTCTGTAAACTTGGCAATTAATCACTCAGGCGCTGACGAGGGCAGCACCGGTCAAGGACCCACCCAAATCAACAATCACTGACAGGAACGGGTTGACAGCAAGAGCAATCAATATGACTTTGGCGCTTCTCAATAGGGCTGTCAAGATACCAAACTTTTAATAGTCAAAACCAGTGAAATTTCAAACCAATTGCCACAGCAAATATGCTAATATTATACTGTAATAATAATTTAATTATTGAATTGTTTTATAATTTTTATCATCATCATTATATCAACACCACAGCCAATATGCTAATATAACACTAACGCAATATTTAATAATAATAACATTTGATTGTTAAATTCACCTTTTAGTGCATAATACTGTTTTGTCCACACACAGTTCAGTAATTAGTGACAACTGCATTCTACAACCTAATTAACTAAAATTCAGGTAGTGTCTACAGCATACTCAAAAATAAACAGTGATCAAAAACAAGCCCAGAATAAAACTAAATAAATCTAAATGCTTTATATTGTCAATAAGACCAAAATATTGTGACCCGCATCTGCTCACTTTAATAACTTGATTGCTTTATGAGCCAAACCCAAACAAAAAGGCCAAAATGCTTATAATTATAGACATGGCAACACTGCAACAGAGTGCTCAATGAACAACCCTCTATGGATGCACTGAAGCTCAAGTCGCATTGGCTAGTAAATTTATCTTACTCGCCAGACTTTTTGCATGAAATGCAAGAACAATGCAAATGAAAAAAATTCTACATAAATGTAATATTAAATAGCCTATAAAATATAAATTTAAAAAACTATTAAAGTAAACAGTCTAATAAAATAAGAACAAACTACAAGCAAGAGCACAAATAAACACAATGGAACAAAGATACAAATGAAACAGGTTTTTCAGGTAGATCTAGCAGTAGTTAGATACATATTAGGTAGATTATGTACAGAAATTGAATAAAGTAATCAAACGTAATAAAAAAAAAAAAGTCACTGCATAGTCCGCACTGTATAAATTAAATATAGATGAATCTTTATTAAAGTTATTCTGTGAAGTGATATTTTTGCAGTGAGTCTATTGTTTGATTAACATTAAAAACAGACAGTAGCAGGAAAATTAGGCTGCTGTCACTTTAAGGTATAACATGGGGATCCAATATACTGATACCGTACACATGCGTTTTATCTCTCGACAGTTTATGTTCACTTAACAAAAAAACGACTGTTTACTAGGATACTCTCCAAGTCCTTCATTTTGACATCATTTTGTGTGAAATTGTCCGTTCAAGCAGAAGACGACGTGAAAGAGAGCTCAATTCAGTATTTGCGTGCTGTCAGATGCAGCTTACATTTAGGGGATTCACTGCCATATTTAAATGCAGTTGTTACTCTTGAAACTTTACAGTGTGTATGTGGCCACAGTCTAGCTAGAATACAAAAAATGGGAGTATACTGCCTGAGCTCCATGCTGGCAAATTTTACAAATTGTTGGGTTGGATTTCACACTTGCTGAAAGCAGAAAATGTTCACTCTCCTTTTCCATTTCATCAATGAAAAAGCCACAACTGTTTCCAGACCATTGAGTGTTATCGCACTCCAGCAAATGTGCAAGTCAAGCACAGTCACAGACTCTCCCGTTTTGAAAGCAGCGTAACAACGCAGGAATCAATTAGCTACTCTGGACCTGAGAGCAGTATGCTAATACGCTACGAACACTTCAACAGCAAACGTAGACCTTTCGAATCTCACGTAGACTGTAGTTGGCGTGCAACATCCCAGACTTGTCAGGCGATGAGAGAGCCACCTGGAAGCACCAGGTTCCCGTGAGTGGGCGGCGCAGTCGGGTCAGGCTGAGAGTGTGAAACCTTGAGCCGGCGTCGGCGGAACACATGGTGCATGGGAGGATGCATGCAACACCTCTGCTTATAAACCACATGTCCACGGGAGGCCTGGCACCGCCGTTTCGAGCTTTATGCCTCTGCAGGCACTGACACCACCACCACCATAGAACCAGTCTGGGCTTGTCCCTATCTGTTAAACCCGTATTCCACAAGAATATAAGTCACTTGTCACTATATGAGTGTCTTCAGTTCTCTATAGAAAGTCACAGTGGTTAATAACTGCATTGGTTAACTTAAATATGGCCATTAAAAAAAAGCTCCACAATAATGTTCCTTTTATCTGAAAATATGAGAACCCACAGTCATGTCTATAAATTAGATCCTACTATATTGTGATTTGGGGTAAATATTTGCTCAGACAAATGACTAGATTCTAGAGCTGCATGATTAATTATATTTTAATCGTGATAACAATGATCTGCTTCTCTCGATTAATTACAAATAATCGTTGTGATATGGGCCCGGTGGTTATTTGTCCTGAAAACATTTGACATTTCCATTATCTTGCATTGGTAACGAGCCTCCATCTTTCCTGCTTGGGGTTGCCAGACGTCAAGAGCATAAATCCTCCAAACAGAGCTTTTCTCTTATTAGGATACGTTTTCTGTCCAGTGTTTTACTTCATCTTCCCCAACCAGGCAACCATACACAAACGCTCTGATCTCTCTGAGCTGCAAAAAGAGCTTATGATCTGACAAGTCAAGTCAAGTCACCTTTATTTATATAGCATTTTATACAAAACAGATTGTTTCAAAGCAGCTTTACAGTGATAGCAGGAAAATTATGCATTTCGGCAGCTGTTCAGCTGAGGTCAGTTCAGTGTTCAGTTCTGTTGTAAAGAGCATTAATTAAATTAGTTCACTGTCTTCAACTATAAAGCAGTTCTGCAAAAAATTATGTTAACGTCCAGCTCATTTCAGCTCTCATACAAAAGCATCAGTACAGTCAGATCCATAATATTGTTGAATATAAAGTGTCAAACAGTATGTTGAAATTTACTGATGTCTATTGTGAAATTCTGCTCAAATGAAAGTGTCACACAGCCAGTCTGTGTTCCTTCATGGGGCCGCATCTGCGATTTGCTGCTATTGAATCTGCGAGTGAACTGTAATAAATCCAAACATGAATCTCGACCATATTGTTAGCGATCAGGGTTGGTAAATAAATGCACTTATGCAACCTCTGTGCTACAATAGAAAGTAAAAAAAATACATTTGTAATTAAGAGTAGGAGCCACTGTTTTTGTATTGATTTTCTGTTTGATGAAACTCTCATAGTTGGTTAAATAAAGTCCATACGCCACCTACAGGCCTATTAAGTAAACGATTTGATGATTACCGTGTAGCCCTTACTAAATGCACCTTGAAATCTGAAACTTGGTCAACTTGATTTGATCCAAATCAATAGTTTTAGTAAAATTCATAATATTGTGCCAGTACATTTTTTTATTGGAAATCTGGACTGAGTAAAAATTTGCAATCAAAAATATAATAAAGATAATTAATGTAAATACTTTGGGTATTAATGTAGTAATTATAACTGAATATTACATTTTATTTAATTTTTAGCAGATGCGTTATGAATCGATTTATTTTTACACCTCGAATTGTGATCCAAATCTTGAGCCGCTCAAAGCTGAAATGCAAAACCATGCGAATTACTTTACCTTTACATATGCAAGCGCTCTATCCTGCCCCTAGCAACAACCTCCCAGCATGCTGCTATATTCTAATACATGTGACAGCAGACAGACAGACTGACTGACTGCTAGTGTCTGGCTCCAAGCAGGATCCCAAACAAAACTCAAACCATCTCAATGTCACAAGAAAAACTAAATGAATGCTTTACGCATTAAATTACACTAAAACCCATCAAGAATCACTGTATTGCTTTACATAATACTTTTTGGACTTGATTTATAACTATTTTCAAATGAACTTAATACAACAGTATTACCCCTAGCAGTAAAAAGACCATTAATCATCTGAAGTGGTGAGGATACGACTCATCCGCCCTTAGACTAAACAGTCTTCTGACTAGTGCTGACAGCAGAGTTTCTTTATACCAACACTTACAGGCAAAACCTTACAAAAGGCTAAGAGGTCACTACTGACCTGGTTTACGTTTCCCAAAAGCATTGCTATGTAACTATGGTCGCAAGTTCCATTGAACTCTATTGGTAACAACAGAACTTGCGACCATGGCTTTAAACACACCCCAGCATGGTAGAAAGTCAAGATATAGTATTGATTTATTGTTATTTTGGGTTTGTAAACACGTAATTCACTAAAGATGATAATTATTACGGTTTTTAACAAATCTGGTTTCGATTTTTGCTCACATTCTTTCACTTCAAAAAGATGACTGTGCCCTTCAAATGTGCAAAAAGAACAGCAGAAGGCCACAGGGCTCTTGTGTTCTCTGCACTCTCTGAAGCAGACAGACAGAAAAATCCCCAGATCAGTACCACACATCATCCTCAGAATAACAAATGGAGGGAAGTAATGCGGCACTGTACATATTCATCCGTTCTGCCTCAAATACACGTTTTACCTTGTGTAAAGGTTCATGACATCTACAACCTTATGATGATAATAATGATAGGTTTTGTGTTGAGATGTTAATTGAGAGCTATGCCGAGGGGTAGAAAGAGACTGGATTAGACCAAGCAGGACAAGCACGGCAATGCTAATCATCTACTGCAGCACAGACACAAAGACCCAAACAGAGCGTCAATATCCCAAACAAACACATACGGCGATTCCAGGTGACTTATTCAGCAATCATTTCAATCAGATCAGCAAACTATTATGACTGCATAAACCAACAGATTTTATATTTAGACCCTCATTTGCATATATTAAAAAAATGCAGCTGAATCCCAGATTATATAATATCACAAAGCCAAGAAAGAATCTCCCGAAATAGCACACATCGTGTCAACATTCAAACACACGGATAAAAGAATTGTTAAAAAAATAATTGCAGGATTTCCCATCCACTTGCAAATACAGGAAGTATGAAGAAAAGGTGTATGCATATATTTCCAACGCACAATCCACTAAAAATTCAGAAATCAATAAATGACAAGTCAGTACTTTAACAGATTTTAGAAATGGACACACATGGCGCTCATCTGTAGGTAAAAGAAGAAAATCAAAAAAAGTATGCAAGTTTTAACTAACACAACAGATGGAAAAATACTCATGAATCATTTTTTTTTTACTCTGCAGGTGTACCTACCACCAAACACACCAAACAAAACCATCAAGGGAATTGTAAACACTTGTAAATATCAGACCTGTGAGACTTGTCTTACAGAAACCACTTTGACAGAGGTGACTTGAAAGAAACAAGTCAGGTATATTTGTACAGTGCTTTTCACAATGCACATTGCTTCAAAGCAGCTTTACAGAAAATAGTGTCTTAGTACCCCTAGTGATAAAAAGGCAAAAGTGACAAGAAAAAAAAGCTACACATAACAAAATATTATGATTCTGAATAAACTGTTTTGTACTGTATACATAAAACCTGTCCCTGACTACACTGCTGAGCTAATTTACATAGAAACTGGAGAGAGAGAGAGAAAAAAAAAAAGCCACATCATTCCCCATCTGCTAAAGATATATGCACATGCTGGTGAGTTGCTAATTTATTGTTTAACACAGGAGTATAGTTCAGCAAAAACATCAAAACCCAGCTGGCTGTGTGGGGAGAAAGCAAACCACATTGACTATTAGAATCCATTGATTCATGATACCTGTGAACTAACACATTACTCACAATATCTAGTGAGAAAGGTTTATATCCATTTCTACAAAAATAGAACATGCCTGGATACACCAACACGGCTTTCATTTGGCAAAACATGAATATTATTTTAAAAAAAAAACTGCGTCACTGCTTAAGGGAAAAAAATAATAATACAGTGAAGCTACACTTTAAACTTTAAATGCAACAACAAACATCATAAAAATTACACAATTCAGAAGCTAAAAACAGGTTCAGTATAGTATTTGTTACTTAACATGAACTTAAATTCAGTTAATTTATGATATCTAATTAATGTTAAAAATATGTATTATACTGTCTTTACTGTACAAGCTACTCTAACCATGTCACACTTTGATAAGTGCTCTCTATTTTGGTGCTTTACGCCCTTCTCTAAGCTCAAAATAATTTGTTTGGTCACTGCGTTCATCCTAAATTTAACATAAGGGGGTTGAGTTTAATATTCACTTTATGTTGCGATAACCCCAATCCACTTCAAGTTAAAACCTAATCAGCAAAAGCCAAAGGGTACACTTTATAGTCTCTATTTTTACTCGGACACCAGAGAACACCAAGATTAGCTATCAGGAAAGGCTATCAGGAGAGGCATCAAGTGCGATTACTTTTCCACATGTTCACGATACAGAAATATCCAGAATTCATTTACAAAAAAACTCTACATGTCCAATAGTCCTTACAGGCCTCAACTGACCACTTTCTAGGAGACTTACACGTCACGTGTCATTGCTGCGTGTTCCAATCCTCCACCCGCAAGGAGTCTGCTTACTACTGTCCTTCTCTAAAGTTTCCAGATTCCTCTGAGCCTGAGGTGTCCTCGAAGCTGTCAGCCTCCTGACAGGTCTGTGGGACTCCGAGACGAAGCCGGGACAAGCTTTGCCGTTAGGACCCCTCCCTCAGGGTTAAATCGGTCCTGCTGGGCAGTCCCCTCAAGAATGTCCCCTCTCCCCAAAATAAACCTGCTGACTGAAGGGTGTCGTGAGCTCACTGACTTTTTTTTTTCTCTTTCGCCCTACGTCTCTCATTCGTTTCCCAACTGGGGCAGTGGAGCAGTGACAGTTCATTTACTGTCCATTAAAATCAAACCCAGATGGGATGATAGAAGTCTAACAAGCATGAATGATGACTGGTAGTTAAAAAGCTATGCTTCCATGAAGCTCACAAGAGGGCTACAAACCACAGGCTTTGAAATAAATGCAGCATTACGATGAATTCAACTTTAATAGGTCTTGGTCAACTTTCAGGATTCGTATTTCACATAAACACGCTCCTGCCCAATGTTTACAATTCACCCTTCGCAGGGAGTTTGATTTACAGGCGATCTGACCAATGATAATCCGCCGTCCGCCGAATCTGCCATTTTTGTCCGACAAAGCAGTCAGGAGAGTTAGTAGATTTATTAACGTCGGTGGATTTAAAAAAATGGTGCTGACGTCTCTCCACGGCTGAAACAACATTACTTCTGATGTTCATTCATGTTTATTTGATGCTATAAATTAACTCTGTCCTGTCTGTCAGCGCATTGTCAGAGTCCTCTTTGCTCCGCAATGTATTTTTCACTGCGTGAGAACATGGTGTGGCGTGAGAGCGACATGGCTTGTCGGACATAGCAACAGCAACTAAAGGAGGCGGGTCTTTGCGAACGGCCCTTTCAAATATTATTTGGAATCTGAATTGAATTGTCCACACTTCACAAGAAGTTAAACTGGAATGACAGAAAGAAGAATTTACTGGACCTTATTCAGGTTAGTCACTCACAATTTTCAATAACTTTGTCAAATGAAAGTTTTTTTGGGAAAGACGTTTCATCAGCTGAACAATAAGTATGTTGTCAAACAACAGTACAATCCATTGAACACTGCATTTCTATCCCTCACAGCCTTGTTTTCATTCCTGTAACAAATTAAATATGGTGCTCCACTGAGTAAGGTCTATTGTAATACAAACTGCAAGTAATGCATTCTGTCGTTCGTTCATTCGTTTGTTCATTCTTTAAAAATGTAAAGGTTTTAAATCTTTTAAACCAAGCTTTGTCAAGCCCACATTCAACTCTTTTCTCTTTTCAATCGCTTTTCTGGTTTATTTTTTAGTTTAAGTTTTATACATTTCTAAAATTATTTTGAATTTTTATGAATTACCCACACGCAAAAATAATACTGGGTTGTTTCAATCCGTGTTTGGGGCAAATATGGACAAACTCAACCGTTTCAAAATTTAAACCAATGGTTGGGTTTGTCCATATTTGACCCAAACATCGGTTGAAACAACCCAGCATTTTTTTTGTTTTTTTTTGTATGAATTATTGAATTTAATGAAAATCTGAATTATTTGTAATTCATCATAAACATACATTCAAATCGCAATTATGCATTTTGCTAATCGCAATTCACATTCAGGAATTGATTTGGAATTTAAACGGCGTTCTTTAGCGCACAGTATTCACTTCTGCTTTCAAATGTTCCAAGTGGCAAGGAACAAGAGGCTAAACACTCTGAACTCAACCCTTAAGGTCTATTTCCACTCAAGCAAGCAACTTCAGTACATGTTGTAGTGATGTAACTGGCAGACAAGGGGTTAGTCCTTCAATCCGTGGAGGCTTTTCTAAAGTTACCATGGTGAGGAGCTCTGCAGTGAAATCCTATCCTCGAAAGAGAACGCACAAGCCACTGAAACCAAACTGCAAATCTGAATGAGCTGGGATCCAAACAGAGGGCCACTATTAAATAGATCCCTTAAAATGCAGACAACCCTGTATCTTTCTCCAAGCTAACCTTTCAATCCTGGCCATTTGTTGAACTTGTCTCTATGGTGACTTGGCCTCGTCCGTCCATCTGAAGAGATGGGACCGATAGACTTGGAGGGGATTGGAAAGAAAAGAGAACAAAACTTTTGCTGTTCTCAGACTATCTGGAACTTGGTCGCAACATTCAGAAGGACAGCCAAAATTATTTTCTCCACCTCTGGTTTGGAACAGTTGAGAGTTTTTGTGGTGTTTCACATAGCAAGTAAATGGGTGGAATCCCATATAGCAACCGCAGTGAGGGCCTGCATGTTGTTATTGAGGAACTGAGGAGCAATACACTAATTCAAGCATGTAGTCTGGATGGATTTGATCTGAATTCTCAAATAAAAACATCTGTGGCAAGGAGTGTTTGTTAGCGACAGGGTGTTGCTACAACAACGTGAAGGTAAAGCACACTGTGAAATGCAGTTTTGTCTTTGAGATCACGAAATGTTGCCAACAATGTCTCACCAAGTGCAACCAATGCCCACAATAATGTGACAATCAACCAACCGCAGGTGACAACACTGGGTTTTACTGGCGCTGCTTTGAAAAAACTATCACTATTTCTGAACATAAACAATTCAGTATGACAGAAAACAAATCGAGGGTAATTTTGATCTGCTGAGCAGAAACATACACTTCAGGCAGTGGCCTTCTTGTAGCAGCTGCCAAACTTGTGTCTAGTTGTTGACAAAGCGCTGACTATACAGCTCTACACCCAGTTTCTCAGGAAATACTACATCAGCCTCTGGCCATCAGCATTCTGATCTCTAAACAACCAAAGTAGCCGCTAGACACTGTTTTCAGATACACTTTCCTTTCTATATCGAAACACAGAGAGCTGCTGTTACATGGAATCAGTTAAATATTCAAAAGTAAAATAAAGCACATTCTCCACGTTCACGAAATTTACATCAGAGCTATTTTCCTATAATCCAATAACTTCTTTGGAAACGCTTTACAAGTGAGGTTTAATTTGGTAACGTCAGTAAACGCATTACATATCATGAAATAAACCATAATACATAATAATACTTGACATACAACTACTTAACAGAATACTTAATTTAAGTTTTATAAATTAATCTAAGCTAATGTATTATCAACTAACATGAATTAAGGAGTTAGTTTTGGAACAATATGATGGTGAGTAAATGAACATTTTCATTTTAGGGTGACTTCCCCTTTAACATTGAACAATTGTTATTTTGAAATGAACCAAGATAAATTTATGCTGTAAAAAGTTAGTTCATGATACCTAATGCAACCAAGGTTGGAATCAAGCAAAAATATCTGGATCAAAGAGGACACCCTTACAAAGCACAGTGAACAAAACCACTCATTTCGTCTAGGCTGTGAAAGCCTCGGCTCCTGCCTGGGTCAACTAAAAAAACCCAGGTCACCCTCGGTGCTCTGTCACTCGGCTTACCAGCAGATTTCAACAGGCACAAGCTGGATCTAGTGCTTCAGTGATGCTGAGACCATAATCCCTAAATCTTTTAATATCATGTTGAAAATTTTCGGACAGAGGAGAGAAAAGTCATGGACAAAGATGAGGTCTAACAGCTGGGTCAATAATAGATGGTAGGGGTAGGAGGTATGACAAAATCATATCATGATATACATCATTTTACATCAGAGTAACAGTATGTATCATACATCTATTCTTGTTAGAAATGCAACAAGAAACATTTGCTTCATTTACATAATGTGGCACTGTCTATTTTTGGAGTATTCAGTAAAATATAGTATAGTAAATACAGTCTAAACAAATGTATTGTCAATTTTTTTTTAAAAAATTTAACTTAGAGGATATAAACCATTATTCATTACAAAACAATGGTAAAATTGGCATTACTGCAACAAAAGCTTCACACTATGTGAAAAAAACTCAATTACTCAAAATTGTGAAAGTTCCTGTGGCAAAGAATCAATTTAATTCTATATTAATGAGTCAAGTTCTGCCATCATGACCCTATGAATACTACAAATACCACCCGGACTTGAGACTAGAATACAATTTTCTCACTCAAACCACTAACTGCTGCTGCTTCTGATTGCTTTTAGAGGGAAAAGCTGGCCATAGCTGCTGGTCTAGGATCAGTTAACTCTGTAATAATAGCATATAGGCAAAACATCAGGCAAACGACCCTGTGCGTATGGGTTTGTGCAATGGAGAACATCAAAGGTTTCTATTTTCAACATGTTTTTTTGCAGCGTTGAGCAACGTAGCCAATCACAAACATATCAGTTGATTTAACGCAATGGCCAATCAGAGGTTTAAAAATTAGCACTGAACAAAAACTCCGGCATTTTGAGCAGCGAGTGGATTCTAAGTTCTGCACACTCACAAATCTTATCATTATAACAAACAATTATGTAAATAAGAGATTAAATGTGCAGAAAATTGGAACTTGAAACAATTATATTTATAAATGACCATCAAATGACCCACCATCTTAATGGTGAGAACTCACAAAGTCTTTGGTACACTTCAATATGCCCCAGATGTATTTTTTTATTGCTATTTGGTATGTATTGTTTTTTATTATTATTGTGTTATTGGTGGTATTGAAGAGCTTTTGTGAATCAAGTTTATAAAGTGTATAAGCATAATGCAAATGGGTTTTGGTGTAGTTGTAGGCTGGACTACATGTGGTAGTTGTGGTGTTGTTTTAATATAGAACTTGGTCTACTTCAGTAATTATAATTGCAGGTTGTTATTGTTTTAGTGAAGGTCTGTTTCTCAGATCATAAAAAAGTTTGCCCCCCTATGAAAACGATTCTATATGTTCTGGTGACGGCCCTGCTATTGGGTTGGCCTTAGAGGACATATTTGTCCAATTAACTCAGGACACAATATTCATTGACCAAGTACACATTAGCATATTGACTGTTTTTGATTACAAAACTGATACATTGCATTGATTGTGGGTAGTCAATTATTTGGGACTGAACATAAAAAGAATCTCCAGAATTACATTTCCTCGTTGGAAACATCTGACACAAAAAGATACACAGGAATCCACACTTATATTTACAAGGTCATTATCATCTATCCTCCTTTAACACATTGTCCAGCATAAAGACTACATATATGACACAGAAAAACGTCACTATTATTTTGAACTAAATTGTGTACGTGAGTAGGTCGCTAACCAGTAAACATCAACTGATGGTTCAAGCTTTTAGGAGAAACAGGCAATCTATTCCAAAATCATTTTAAACATGACTTGTGTAAATAAATAAAATGAACAATATAATGAGACTAAGCAGCCGATGGCATGATGTGTAATTTTGATGATGAGCCAGAACATAACTTTTTTTACATTTGGATTCCCTAAGTCTATAAAACAAATAATAATAATAATAATAATAATCACTAAATATAAAATATGCGTGCAAGTTACAACAAAAACAAAAGCAGAGCAGTCATCTCCCCAAAAATAAACTCTGAAGCAAACTGAAATAATGTTTTCATTAATACCCCTACGAGTCCAGAGATGTGTTCAAGTCTTTCTCTCCCGCTTTCACTGAGGTAATCAAGTCCACATGGAGGTGAGAGCGAGCCGCTCCGGTACCAAACATGGCAATCAGCAAGTGATGAGTCATGATCCCCTTTAAGCTGCCTTAACCTCCCTGCTCTCCATTTTTCACTCACAGAGAATAACTCTGGAGTCAGAGATCTGGATGCGTGCGGGTCTCCACATTCCACTCAAAGCTGGAACTTTAAGTGATCTGGATTGTTGAGCTCATCAGTGTAAACTGAGGCTACTCCAAAGAGGACCAAAAAGAAAAAAAGAAATCACTGCATACTTTCCACTTCTTCAGGCTTATCAGTCATGGGGGCACCAAACTGATACTGAGCACCAAAGCAACACAGTACACTTCAACCATGCAGAAAACCACAAAGAAACTTAAAAGAAAAACCTCCATGATAGGTAAACTTCACTCAGTAATGATGAAAGACAATGTAAACCATGCCAGATTGTTGTGGTTAGCCAATCCTAACAGAGATCATTTATACATACACTACCATTTAAAAGTTTAAGATTGACGCAATTTAAAAAAAAAAAAAAAAGTTTTTGCAAGAAGTCTCATACTCAAAGCTACATTTGTTTTTGTTTTAAATACAGTAAAAACAGTAACAGTGTGAAATATGATATAAATGAAAATAGCCGTTTATCATTTTAATATTTAAAAATTGTATTCCTGAGAATGCAAAACTCAGGATCAATATTATATCATCCTTCAGAAATAATTCTAATATGCTGATTTTTATTACAATTCTTATTATTGATGTTGAAAACAGTTGTTATGCTCAATATTTTTGTGGTATCTGTGATATATTTTTTCAGGATTCTATGATAAATAAAAAGTTGAAAAGAACAGCATATAACAATGTAAAATCTTTACTAGGGCTGCACGATTAATCGAAATGAAACCGCACACGATTTGGCAAAGGCTGCGATTATTTTATGCGCAGCTTGTCAGTCTTCACGGCTGATCAGTAGTAAATGCTGCTCATCTGAACACCAGACCGCTCTCTCACGCAGACACACCAAATATGACCCGCCGCAGAAGTAGACACACACGTCACTTAAGGAAATCCCTATCTGTAGCAGAATAAACAGAAGAATAAAATGCTTTGATTTACTTAATGTTGTCTTTTGTTGGACAAGTGGTTCATAGGGTTGGGCGGTATTACGGTAATATCGGATACCCCGGGATCTTAAAATAGCACCGGTATCAGTTTCAATACCGTCATTACCGGCACTTATATAGCCTATAATATATATAATTTATTTATTGCCTAAAAATGCTTGTGTGGTTGCAGTTTGGTAATATTTCTGGTTCCAGCCAAATGAGAAGGGAGAGGCGGTAAATACTGACGAGGCAATTTGTAAATTGTGCCATAAAAAGGTGACCGCGAGAGATGTAAACACCTCTAACCTAATGTCGGATCTCCGAAACTACCACCCACTCACTACTGCCAGGATGCATTTTGTTCTCGAGTTCATTAAATAAGTGCATTAAGTTTCGTATTTGTTAAAATATTATAATGTTATTTTTTCCATCTTTGTTGATTATGAAAAGTGAACAGCACAAATAAGATGGGATGCATCGGGAGTCAGACGATTTGACCACTTCAATAAATTTCGTTTTGTAAAAGGCCTCTTTAAAACGAATTTCGTTTTGTATAAATTGTATCTTAATTTTAATAAATTTTTCATCAACCAAATTGCCTGGATTTAATATAATCATGACATGATGGGCGCTGGCATGCCACGGTCACTTGCATTGAAATCTCATAAATTAACCGAAACTCAGAGATGGCGATCAATTTCTTTAAACAAAACAATTCAAAACGAAAAGAAATATAGGGTAGGCTACTCTCTGATTAATCCATGATGTGCATTTTTCTCTATAGCGTTCACAGAGATGCCGATCGTCAATTTCTTTAAACGAAACAATTCAAAACGAAAAGAAAAAGGCCACTCTGATTATTTAATCCATGATGTGCATTTCTCTCTAGGCGCGTTCATACAGAGATGCGATCATCTATTTCAGTTAACGAAACCATACAAAACGAAAAGAAAAGAAATAGACTAGCCTACTCTCTGTAATCCATGATGTGCATTTCTCTCTATCGTTCACTATGGAGATGGCGATCGTCAATTTCTTTAAACGAAACAATTCAAAACGAAAATAAATCTGATTGATCAATGATGTGCATTTCTCTCTATAGGCGCGTTCACTACAGAGATGGCGATCGTCAACTTCCATCTTTGCAGAAAAGTTTTATTAATAAAAATCAATGGACACGCGTCACCGGATTACAAAGGCACTTCTTGCTTGTTGCACGCACACAGATATTATGTTGAATAATGGTGGGCTCGGGCTCATAATAACAGTTAATGCCGTCGGCCGGACTCAGACACAACGTGCACGGCTTGATTTTTTTTTTTTTTTTTATCTGGCATTCAGTTTCTGAACGGTGTAGGCACAAGCCAACAGTTTGGTGATGCCATCTGAGCCCATTATGTCATAATTTTTAATTAGTCACGGTAATATCGTATACCCCGGTAAAATAGGGAGGAGGTTTGACGGTATCAAAATTCCAATACCGCCCAAGCCTAGTGGTTCATAAATGTTTGACGCATGTTGCTTTTTCAAAGGCAAGTTATAAGCAACTCAAACTCGCAGTGATTTCAGATGGACCAGCATTTACTACTGATCACAGTGCCGTGCTTCGCTGACAAGCTGCGCATAAAAAAATACAAACAATCGCAGCCTTTGCGATTTCATAATAGCAATAATCCAAATCGGTTTATGCACGATTTCCATGTTGATTGCGATTAATCGGGCAGCCCTAATCATTACACTTTTGAACAATTTAGTGCATCCTTGCTGAATAAACAAGTAATAAAAACTCAGTGAGTGTTTTAGCGCAATTTTCTCACGTCATGGGATCACAACACTAAGAGATAGTAAATCTTTTCCTGGATTTTTTTTTGTGCGTTCCCGAGATTAGACCTTCCTTAACATAATGCCGAAAACCCGAAGTCTCTAGGTGGTCTGGTTGAGGAGTAGATAGAAGTGCAAGATTGGTGCGCACAGACAGAACAGAAATCATGAGTTAACAATCGCAATTTTGTCCGGTGGAAAATTGCGCTAAAAATATTAACTTCTTAAAAAAAAAAAAAATTTGAGGTACAACAACCTATTTAATTCTAATGGTTAGAGAGAGGATGGGAAACGGTCATGTAAAACTAAACTGTTGCAAGAAACCTTAAAGGGTTACTTCAGGATTTAGCATTAAGCTTTGTATTAGTAGAAAACCTGTAGTATTTTCGAATTACCATGCTTTCCCCCCTCATATCCCCCTGAGAGGAGAGATTTATGTATTTTTTGTCTGGAAAAAATCCTCCGATGACGCAAAAATCGTCATTTTGCGTCATCGGAGGATTTTCTGTCCAGAGGCTAAAGACTACAGCCAGTAGATGGCGTTGTTCCGCATGTTTTCAACCCGCCCATACAGGGTAGGATCTCACTCACAGAATGTACACAGTATCAGCCGTCTTTCTTTGGAAGCTAAGCTAGCATGCTCTTGTTCTGTGGAGAAAGCTGAATAATAGGAGAAAGCTGAGTAAGTAGGGGTTACCATCTTTCTTTTTCCCGGACTTGTCCGGCGGGCGAGACTGTTAAAAATGTCCAGGATTCGGCTTTTGCGTTCTGCGGTCGCCATTCATTGTTTAGATGCACACCTCTCGTTTCAATCTAACTGAATTAATTCCGATCGGTGAATCTGACTGTAGTGTTTACATGAACGCTAAACAAGTGATCGGTTGATGTGCGTTTTAACATTGCTAAGAAAATTCCCGCTCCTCCGTGAGAGATGCGAGACCTGGCGCGTCTCAGTAATGACGCCACCGGCCTCGCGACGTTCTCCCGCGGCCGTCAGCCTCTTCCTGCTCGCCACAGTAAACATGATGAATGGCGACTGTAGAACGCAAAAGCCGAATCCCGGACATTTTGGGTCTCTAAATCCCTGGCAAACTCATCACTTACTTAGGCTAGCCTTGTTGTTTTCAACTGCTCTCTAACCGGTAGGCGTGGCCTCCTAAGGCAGCGAAGCAAGTGCATTCTGGGAGTTGTTGTCTTTCATCCACATAAGCCAAAAATACATTTTCTGGCTTTTCTCAGTCTAGAAAGCTCCAAATTCAAAAATTTCTCCACATTTCCTCTACTTAAATGACCCATTTTAAATACACATTCATCTTCCCAGAGGTGAAGTATCCCTTTAAACATTATAAGTGATTTCAGTTGGAAAATAAAATTCTGTAAAAGTGTAGACCCTTTAAAACTAGTTGACGGGTCCTGAGCACACTCAAGTGTCTCAGATAGAGGATGAACAAATACCCTCAAGTGCAACAAAGATCATATAAGACAAGATAGAGTGTGATCCAAGGCACATTTGACAATAATGCTAACTGATCTGGCAGCAGTTGTCTTAATTAAATCCCAACTGGCTGCAGGACCTTAATTACGAAGCAGAAGCCAGCCACGGCCATGTGACCCCAGCCTGGCCATGTGCTAACACCCACTGCAAACTGCATTCCCTCAAGACCATACTGCCTCCCTCGGTTTAATGCTATAAGTTCATTATACCGTCAATCATCCATTTCTAGAGATGAGAGTATATAAAATACAAAAAGTCAGCATGAAGACTTATCTTTGTCATTTACATTAAAGATGCAACTGATCCATTCATCCTCTATTTGATTAATATTCAGTAATATGTGGAATTTGATCTTCATAAAAAAGCATTATGAAGAGTACTTCACTTTCAAGGTTTAGCTGTTATATAAAGTGTTCTTTGTAGGGTGTTTTAAAGAGAAAAAAGTTATGTATCCAGTCATTCAACAACTCTATGGCTTTAACGGGCAAGCTGTAGTTAATCACGCTGTGCACTGCACGGCTCTTAAAGTCAGCCCAGACTCTCAAGTCAGCCAAAGAGTCCGCTTCGGGGGTTTTCAGCAAGACTGCAGCCTGAGCATTTTCAAGCCATCTGAAAGGAAAAAATCCTCAGTGGAACACATTCACATTTGCAATTTGTTCTCAGACCCTATGGAGTGTGTAATTGATTTTAAAATTATACCATCTCACTCGCTTCTTAAAGGGTTTTATTCTTACATGTGGCTGGAAATATAAATATGGCCCCTTCAAGACAGAAACCCATTCATCAGACTCAACAAATGTTAACTAGTTAATCAATGCCATAGTAAGGCACTCATTTACCGGACCAAACAATAGACCAACAAATAAATTAGTTATATCACTATTCATTTAGAATAGAAGTGTGGAAAACAGGCCTTGATTGTTTAAAGTAAAAAAATAAAAAAATAAAAATGTAATCTACTGGCTACCTCTAGTCATAAGATTTCACAATTCAAACACTGAAAATGATCAGGAGGACCATTCATACATTTGTGCAACTCATTTTCATTGAGAATGAAGCATACTGGGAAATCATTCTTGAGCAAAAAAATGCTTTAATACTTGGCTTGTGATTAGCAGAACGTGTCGAGACCACGTGAGGAACCCCTTCAAAGTCTTATTCCTCTTAAATCATAATATCTTCCTATTAATTACGAGCTGCGTTGCGCTGGGTCTAACACTCTTCCTTTGCTCTGCGCCGAGCACCGTATTCCCTCGCGGACAGCGGAGAGAGCATTGATCAAATGAGAAAAGGGAAAGAAGAGGAGAAATTCTTCACATTCACTCCGGGGTAGTGTTGTCACGATACCAAAATTATGACTTCGATACGATACCAGACCAAAATACCTCCATACCGATACTGAATCGATACCACGGCAAAAAAACTAAAACAGTAAAAGTAATTGAAAAATATGACAGAACTTACAAATCATTGTTTTATAAATTAATTTTAAAAAGCTAAAAACTCACATGACCAGCATGTTCCTGCCCTGCTTTATGACCATTCCCTCCCCTTTATTAAAAATAATAAGGAAGGAAGAGAAGGGAAGGAGAAGTGGGAGGGCTGGTTAATATTCTGACAGCACAACACAGTCAGACTGGATGCCGCAATGAAACTACACCAAATTCCTAATGTGCTCCCACTGGCCAGCAGGAGCAGGGAAACTGCACTGTCCTCTAGAGTCTAGACTGTCCCAGAGGACCAGCAGCACACATATAGATGTGTGAGGGACGGTAGATGTAATGACCATCTTAATTGAACCAATGGTAATCGGATCATGTGCAAGAAAATGCATCGTGAAGACAGAATATTGGCCACCTGACAAAAACAACTAGCATGTACTGGTAAATAGTCTGGATGATTCTATGCATCTGTGAACATTTTGCTGTTGACGGCCTAATGAAAGGGAAGGCCCTGTTGTCTGATGTTGACTGAGGCTCACCTGTTTCTCCCACTGGTGCGAGTGTGTTTGGGATTGACACAAGGACAGGCAGAAAAAAGACAACTGAATACTGTTCAGCTGTTTTAAAACCTTCAATGCTGGTATGTCAATTAGGGTTGCACCGATATGAACATTTTGGCAGATACTGATAACCGATAATTCTTTACATTTGGAAGCCGATAACCGATATATTGGCCGATAAATCTAAATCCAAATTTTTTTATCATTTTTGAGAGCCTGATTACAAAAACAAGTCTCATGTCCCAATCACACAATTATAATGATGTTCACATTATAACTTTATGTAGCCTATATGACAGACATGTTGCACTTAACTGTATTTTCCTTTTTTGAAGAGATTTCTAGGGCTGAAACGATTCATCGAGTTACTCGATTAACTCGATTACAAAAATTCATCGAGGCAAAAACTCTGCCTCGAAGCCTCGTTAAATTCCTATGACGCGCACTATACACGCAGGGATCTGATTGTTTCACACGGACCGTTGTTCAATGTTCAAGAAGCACACCATAGCGCGTGATACATTTTAAATTTAGTTGGCGCGATGGCGGAGAGTAAAGATGTCCATAAACGGCAGAAAATGTCTAAAGTTTGGGATCGCTTCCTTTCAGCGTCGCTGAAACAAGGTAACGTAGCCTAAAGGCCTGTTCACACCAGGACGAATTTCGTGCGCAATATTCGCCGACGTTTAACGCCTCGTGACTAAACAAAGGGCGCCAATGTGAGTGTGCACACTGATGTGAAAAACGCCACGCGTAAAAGCGTCATTTTTAAAAAAAAACGCCTCGGGTTCGTTTTTTTGGTTTGACGCACCGCGTCAAAAACTATCCGACCAATGAGATTGGCGCTTTTGCTCACGTGTCTGGAGCTTCTGTATTTACAGTAAAACACAACTTGGGGGCGCTCAAACACAAAACGGTCTTGCCGAGCACACATACGTACCGGCGAAGAAGATATACGCCAAGTAGCGTCTACACTGCCAGGAAGAAATAAAGACGAGGAAGATGCAAGGCAAGATGAATGTAGAGCTGCTGGTCTCGTTGGTGTCGGAACATAAAGAACTATATGACAAACGCGACAGCGACTACAAAAATCTTGATAAAAGAGAACTGTTATGGAGTGGTATTAAGCGCCATCTAATGTCAGGGAATGAATTTGCATGTTCACTCGGCTCATCGTCAGCGAAAATCGCTTGGGTGTGAACACAAAAAACGTGTTGAAAAACACTGGCGAATAACGCGCGCCGATATTCGTTTCGGTGTGTACGGCCCTTAAGCCTATATACATTGATGTTAGCTGATTTTAATCCCATACTGTATTTGTAGTGATGTCATGATGCGGTTTGACTAGATATGATGTTTAGCTTTGATGTTTTTAAGTAGTAAACGTATTCATGTTCAATTGCAAGAGAGTATAGCCTAAAAAAAGAACTCCTTCACACACACACACGCATGCACCCTCGTCTCTCTCACGCGCCAGTCAGACCAATTGCGGCAATGCATCACATATGCTTAAACTTTTATGTAGCCACGCAACAATAATTTCAGCATGCATTCACTGTATACACCGGGACGTGATGCAGGAACAAATATTGTATTGCAGTCTTTGCGAGACCTTGTTTGTAGGCTATGTCACGTCTGACAAATAGTTACAGACAACAACAAAAAATGAAACTCCCCAGCCTGCTTCTCCAAATCCACTCGTACTTTTGGGGAAGACATAATCGGCTACCAAAGTAATTGAGCATAGAACATTTTCAATTAACAAAAAAATATAATACTACAAAACGTGCTAATATACTTCAACTAGCCTAAGTGAAAAACAAAATGCTGCTCTTTTTCTATTTAACAAAATGCATATTTGCAAAAAAACATTCCCCTTTTCAAAGCTACACTTATTTTTTTTTATAAATTGTATACATTGTGTACCTGTTTGGCTTGATATTTTATATTCATTAGGGGCCAAGCACCGAAGGTGCGGAGGCACCTATTGTATCTGTTCCCGTTCTTATTATTATTCTTCTTCTTCCGCCATGGGAGTCTATGGCAGCCCATAGAACCGATTGCGGGAAAGTTGTTTTGGTTTGACATTCTGATAGAGGACAGTCCCAACATTAAGTACACCAATTTTGGTGTGTCTAAGTCATTCCCTCTAGCGCCACCACCTGTCCAAAGTTTCACTTTTACTTTGCTAATAACTTTTGAACCGTAAGGCCAATCAGCGAAATCCTTTTTTTCCTCTGATTCCTGAGCTCATGACGATTCGATTGCACCCTATATCGTCATTTTCCGTCATAAAAACATGGCCGCCATTTTGAATTTTCCTAAAAAGGTACTTTTTCGAACTCGTCCAAGACGGTTTGTCCGATTTGCACGAAAATTGAATCGGATCATCTTCAGGCAGGGGTGACAAAAAGCTATTAAAATCTTGTTGATTCGTCAAACCGTTTTCGATAAACGCTCGAACAAATTTTACGTAGCGCTTGCAAAAACAGTCGTAAGGCTGTATCTCCGCAACGGTTTATCGTATTCAGACCAAACTTGGTACATGTACTCACAAGCATGACCTGAGGCTACATGCTGCGTTTCGGCACAGCGCCACCTACAGGTCCGGAGATATGAAAAATGGCTATTTTTGCTTATAACTTCTGAACAGTTTGTCCAAAAATCATAAAATTGGTCTTGATAGATTCAGGGCGTCATGCCGAGTCGACGGATATCCAATTTTGCCATATCGGCCAATTTGACTGTCGGCCATTTTGAATTTTGTGCTAAAATGCTGTATTTTAACAACGCATGAACGGATTGTTACGAAACTTGGTATGGGTCATCAGCACGATGTCCTGAAGGAGTGTGAGAAGTTTCGAAACAGCGCCACCTAGTGGTGAATTTTTTTTTTCAAATGCTTATAACTTTGGGTGTGATCGACTTATTTTCACGAAACTCATCTCATTGGACTCCTGAATCGTTGCCGAGTCCAACGATACCAAACATGTTAGGTTTCGCCTAACGGTTTGTGTAGCATTGTGATTTAGCACTTAAAAAACATTAGGCTATATCTTCGAAACCGTTTGTCCGATTGAGACGAAACCACCGTCAGAAGTTTGGAATCATAGCTTGTTAACTACATATTAATGCCCAAATGTGAAAATATTGATGTTTAGGGGTAGTAATATTCAATCAAAGTCATGTGTCAGTCATTTTTTACGTGTTTTTTCATATAAATGTCTATAACTCCGAAGCAAATTGAGATTTTTGCACCAAAATCGACACATATGTATGGGCTCACTCTGATGACACATAAAAAAAATGATGGTGGGACTGAGCCTCTTGGTGGCGCTATAATAGAATAAAACATGAAATTCCCATTGATTTCAATAGAGTTTTGTGAAATAAAATGCTATACTAAACAAATGCATTGGTGTAATATTACGAAACTCAGAATGTGCCTTCAGCACCATCCCCTGAAGGTACTCAAAATATTTCGAAACAGCGCCACCTAGTGGTCAAAAGTTATAACAAAATTTCCAAAAAGGCTAATAACTTTTGAATAAATTTGTCTATTGAAATGCCACTGGTCTTAATAGATTCCTTGGGTCAAGCCGAGAACATAGATACCAAGTTTTCCTTATTTGGCCGAACTTCCTGTCCGCCATCTTGATGTTCAGTCAAAACCTACTTTTTCGAACTCCTCCTAGACCGTTTGTCCGATTTTCACCAAAATCGAATCGTATCATCTCCAGACCGTGCCGACTAAAAGTTATGGATTTCGTGTCGATAGACGAAACCGTTTTCGTATAGCGCAGCAGCAAAGTTGAGGCATGATGCAAATAGCACTATTCAGGCTTTATCTCTGCAATGCCTTGACATATTGACACCAAACTTTGTATGTGTCATTGTCACTTCACTCTGACCACATCAAATCAGTTTTGTAAATGCGCCACCTATTGGTCGAAAGTGATAATCCATAAAATCATATTTTTAATTATTGTTTCTATGATTTTTCAGCCATTTTGCATAAAATCCTCTTTAAAGTCTATAATTGCTCATTGTTGCAGTTGGTCTGACACTTTCAGACATGTTGGCATGTCTTGTCGTCTTATTCTTGAACGTTGTCGATACTTCCTGTTGTCGAATGCGCATGCGTCGCGTCTGAACGCGTTGTTGTCTTTGGAGCTCTATCGATTTGATTTATAATTCTTGATTTTACTCTTTAAACTTACTTACAACAAACATTTTCTACTTTTCCTCACTGAGAAGCACTACTGCTCAAACCTCATAGTTACAACGCGGACTGTTGAGCAGACGTGTCTCAAGCCTGTTAGTGATTCTACGCTGGATACTCTTATAGGTTACTCCCGGGGATCACGGCTGAACGCGTCTTCTCAACACTCACTTACAAACATTTTTCACCTATCGTGCGTCTACTCTACACCCGTACCACTTAAAAGACGGATTATATCTAAGACGCTTGTCAGAAATTAGTATTAATTGATAGCATCACTGGTAGTGTCGTTGCTAACTTACTGTCCATCTGTTAAAATGGCGAATATATCAGATGCAAGTAGTCTACCTTTTGGTGCAGGTGAGGACACATTTGAGCTGCACGCGGTACAGTCTGAGCTGGAAGCTGTTGAGAAACAGATCCACGACCTTTTAGTGAGACAGGCCGAGCTGAGAGACCGGCGTTTAGCTCTTGAAACATCACGCGCTGATGCTCACAAATCAGAGATTAATGTTACTAACCGGCTGACTCCGACCTCGTCTACTCCGTGCGTTACTCGGCATCGGTTCCGAGCGCCAAGGTCGCGATCAGCCATGGTCTCGTTCACTCCGGCTCCAACACGCCACCACGAAGCCTGGATATTTCCGCAGCGGAAGACGCGAGTCAGGTCTAGACCAAGACCCTCTCCGACCCTCCCGGTTTTCGAGTTGTCCACACAGAACCGCTTCTCCGCTCTTCGCGAAACAGAACGCGATGCTGTGATCATCGGTGATTCCATTGTTCGGCACGTCCATGCTACATCAGGTAAAAATAAGGTGCACAGTCACTGCTTTCCTGGTGCTCGTGTTTCTGAAATCGCTGCTCGCGTTCCCGAGATTCTGAACGATAACGAGCGCGTCGGAACTTTGGTATTGCACGCGGGAGTGAACGACATCAGGCTGCGCCAGACGGAAGTTCTGAAGAAAGACTTCAGGAATCTGATCGATACGGTACGCAGCACATCGCCTGATATAACGATCATTGTGTCAGGACCGCTTCCCACGTACCGTCTAGGACATGACAAGTTTAGTAGATTATTCGCGCTAAATGAATGGTTAACGTCATGGTGCAATGAGCAGAAACTGCTCTTTGTAAATAATTGGAATCTGTTTTGGGAGCGTCCTAGGCTATACCGTGCTGATGGCTTACACCCAAACAGATTCGGATCGGATCTTCTGTCAGATAACATCTCCAAAACGTTAAATACCTTTTGACTAGTAACCAAAAGTCCAAATCATAGTCTCTGCTGCACCAAATTAACTGATATAAATACTAGTGTAGAACATTGCATAGAAACTGTGTCTATTCCTCGTTTAGTGCGATCAAATAATAAATCTACTGCAGGATCTAGGAAAAATCTAATTGTTATTAAAACAGAAAATGTTGCTATTAGTAAACAAAAACAATTTCTAAAGCTAGGTCTTTTAAACATTAGATCACTCACACCTAAGGCAGTTATTGTAAATGAAATAGTCACAGATAATAGCATAGATGTACTTTGCCTTACTGAAACCTGGCTTAAACCAAATGATTATTTCGGTCTAAATGAGTCTACTCCATCAGGATACTCCTATAAGCACGAGCCCCGTCTGATTGGTCGTGGCGGCGGTATTGCAACTATCTATAGAGATATTCTCAATGTTACTCAGAAAACGGGTTATAAGTTTATTTCATTTGAAGTACTTGTACTAAATGTTACGCTCTTAGATGATAGAAAAACATCCCTATTATCTTTAGCCTTGGCTACCGTATATAGACCACCAGGGCCTTACGCTGATTTCCTAAAAGAATTTGCAAATTTTCTCTCAGATCTATTGGTCAATGTCGATAAAATATTAATTGTTGGAGATTTTAACATACACGTAGATAATCAAAATGATACGTTAGGGGCTGCGTTTATAGACTTATTAAACTCCTTTGGGGTTAAGCAAAACGTTACCGGACCGACTCATCGTTTTAATCATACACTCGATTTAATTATATCACATGGAACCGATCCAACCGATATAGATATCATTCCGCAAAGTGATGATGTAACTGACCATTACATGGTAACTTGCATATTACGTACCCCGGTAATATATCATGCTGCGCCGCGTTATCGATTAGGCAGAACAATCCTTCCATCCACCATAGATAATTTTTCAAATTGCTTATCGGATCTGTCTCAGCTGCTGCCTGAACCTAAACAGATGAACTAGACGAACTAACCAGCACTATGAGCACCGTTCTCTCTGGAAAATGGGATATTGTTGCACCTATGAGACTAAAAAAGGTCAGAGAGAAAATTAAAGCACCATGGTACAACAATACTACTCGTGTTCTAAAGAGAGAAACCCGTAATTTAGAGCGTAAATGGAAACAAACTAATTTAGAGGTTTTTAGAATCGCTTGGAAAGACAGTACGTCACGCTATAAAAAGGCCCTAAAAGCGGCCAGGGCTGAGCATCTCCGCAAACTAATAGAAAATAACCAAAACAATCCTAGGTTCTTATTTAACACCGTGGCTAGACTAACAAATAATCAAGCGTCACCTGAACAAAATATTCCGTTACAGTTTAGTAGTAATGATTTCATGAATTTTTTCACTGAGAAAATAGAAAACATCAGATCCACAATTGTAAACATTCAATCTTCAATCGCGCCTTATAATTCAGCCTCGATTATCACCCCGCAAGAACAATTACAGTGCTTTACAACTATAGAACAAAAAGAGTTAAATAAATTTATCATTTCCTCTAAAACAACAACATGTTTATTAGATCCCATACCAACTAAACTATTGAAAGAAGTGTTACCTATAGTGGAAGAGCCTCTCCTCAATATTATTAACTCGTCTTTATCTTTAGGTCATGTTCCAAGAACATTTAAATTGGCAGTTATAAAACCACTAATTAAGAAACCACAATTAGACCCAAATAACCTAGCAAATTATAGACCCATTTCAAATCTTCCTTTTATGTCCAAAATATTAGAAAAAGTTGTGTCTGCCCAACTGGGCTCTTTCTTGCAAGAAAATGACACCTATGAAAAGTTTCAGTCTGGGTTCAGGCCGCATCATAGCACTGAAACTGCGCTCGTTAAAATCACAAATGATTTACTCTTAGCTTCTGACCAAGGCTGTATCTCAATACTAGTTTTACTTGATCTTAGTGCTGCGTTCGATACTATAGATCACACAATACTCTTAGATCGGCTACAAAACTATACCGGTGTTCAAGGACAAGCATTAAGCTGGTTCAGATCATACCTATCTGACCGCTACCATTTTGTCTATTTAAACGGAGAAAAATCGATCATAACTCCAGTAAACTATGGAGTGCCGCAAGGATCTGTGTTAGGCCCTCTATTATTCTCAATATATATGCTGCCACTTGGAAATATTATAAGGAAACATGGAATTAGTTTCCATTGTTATGCTGATGACACTCAACTATATATTTCATCACGGCCGGATGAAAACGCTAAATTATCCAAATTGACAGAGTGTGTTAAAGATATAAAAGATTGGATGACGCACAATTTTCTTTTATTAAATCCAGATAAGACAGAGGTAATACTTATCGGTTCAAAAAACCGCCCACAAAACCTCCTTCAATACAACTTTAACATAGTAGGGTGTCCTGTTACTTTATCCTCTACAGTAAAAGACCTGGGTGTTATATTAGATTGTAACTTGTCTTTTGAAAATCATATTTCATATGTTACAAAAACAGCCTTTTTTCACCTTAGAAATATTGCTAAATTACGTAACATGCTATCTGTTTCTGATGCAGAAAAGCTAGTTCATGCATTCATGACCTCGAGACTAGATTACTGTAATGCTTTATTAGCTGGTTGTCCTGCATCCTCAATAAACAAGCTACAGTTAGTCCAAAATGCCGCCGCTAGAGTTCTTACTAGATCAAGAAAGTTTGACCATATAACACCAATTTTATCATCACTACATTGGTTACCTATAAAGTTCCGTATTAATTACAAGGTATTGCTACTGACTTATAAAGCCCTAAACGGCTTAGCTCCAGTTTATTTAACGGATCTTCTATCGCCCTATAATCCATCGCGCTCTTTAAGATCACTAAATTCGAGGCTTCTGGTCATACCTAGGATATCCAGATCCACCAAAGGAGGGAGAGCATTTTCACATTTAGCACCAAAACTCTGGAATAGCCTTCCTGATACTGTTCGTTGCTCAGATTCGCTCTCCCAGTTTAAAACTAGATTAAAGACGCATCTCTTCAGCCAGGCATTCATATAATATTTTAATCTTACAGTTAAATCCGGTCTCTACTTCATAAACGCCAGAGGAGAACTGGCCCCCGACTGAGCCTGGGTTCTCCCAAGGTTTTTTTTTCTCCATTAGGTCACCTAATGGAGTTTTTCGGTTCCTTGCCACTGTTGCCTTTGGCTTGCTCAGTTGGGGATACTTAATTTGATTAATCGATTCAACAGTGCTATTGATCTGCATTACCAAACGTGGATGTTTTACACCAGAAACATACACTGATGTACTATTTTATTTAATACTGTGAAGCTGCTTTGATACAATCTGTATTGTGAAAAGCGCTATATAAATAAAGTTGACTTGACTTGACTTGACTTATTCTGCTTGGCCCCGGTAATTGCTGCTTGCAGCTATATTTTCATTTATTTTTGTTCTCCGGTGGGTAATTTGCAGAAGGTGCAATCCTTTTTTGTAATGTTATATTAAGAAGACAAAACTAAGGCCAAATGGCCTTTACTATTTAACTTAACTGTATTGTTATATAATTGTTGGCACTGGCACTTATAAACACTAAATGGGTAAAAATTGCAATAAATAGGCTTAGTTTTGGAGCCAAATGTTGGAGTTGGAATAAATACCTCAGTTTTCGTTTTTTTTTTGTTTTGTTTTTTTAGAAATAAAAGCCAAATGCTTGATCATTTTACAGCCACATCATTTTCGTAATGCATTATTTGTTTTGGTTGTTTAAAAACACACAAATTTGTTTTATACGATTAATCGATCGCTTAAGTGCTAGATTAATCGATTACAAAAAGAATCGATAGCTGCAGCCCTAGAGATTTCAAACATATTTCAAGCAATTCAAAACCATCATAGCGAACAGTGCGCATCTGAAGTGTCTCAGCTGAAGGAAATAATGCATTATCGGCTTTAATATATCGAACAAATTTTCTTATCAGGCCGACAACGATAATATTAAAAATGATATTGGCCGAATATGGTGGCCGATATATTGTGCATCCCTAATGTCAATGTTGGTAACACATTTAAGGAGATAGCATATTCAGGGTATAACATTTTTATAACTAAAAAGAATTACATATGCTCATTTTTACATTCAGCCCTGATGCTCAATTGTAGCTTATAGTAGTAAACAATCTTTTAGATAATATATTTTTTTTTACATGTCTTTTAAAAAAAAATTTGTTCCAGTGGGTAAAAAACTAAATGAAATTGTATTATGGTAGTGGGAATTGTGGTTATATTGTGCTTAACTGACATTGTTTTTGAAACATTTGAAAAAATTCTTTAGGCAAAAAAATAATAATCATTTTTTCTTTCTTGACAGCTTTCATAAGATTCACCTAATTTATGAAACATGTAAACTGGGCTTCCTCTGAAAGGTCAAAGAGAAAGAAGTGCACCTTGAAGGTGTGGAGTTTACGAGAACATGCCACTTTCTTAGTAGATAAGACAGGTGCAGAGCATGTCCCACTAACCTCGGAACACACCCAAACCCTGGAACAATAATAAGGAAAGAGGTCAGGAATCCCAGTACCAGCAGTAACATAACTCTCAGACTAGGAAAACAGCAAGAAAAACACTCAGGGGTAATAAAAACGACGTCTGCAGGACAGCTGCCCTCTCTCTTTCGGACAGATGGGTCAACATAAAGACCACCTGTTCAGTACATAAACCCTGAGAGATCCCAAACTGCAGACAAAAGGGGCAACATGGGCTAGAAAACGGTGAAGATTTCGCAAAACTCTGAATAAGAAATGTGCTCATGACGAGATGCAAATTGCCCAGCATGGATGGAAGAATGGATGTTTTATTGAACCCCAAAGAGAATGTGCCAGGGAAAAAACATGGTGCAGAGCAGTCAAGTATTATTTACCCTGAATACTGTGCAGAAAAGACACAAATGCTACAACTCAAAAGCCTTACATTTCTCAGTCACAACATCTGTTGTAATAAGTGTCTTTAAGCCCAGGGCTGACATATGCTTGTTTCTGCCCACTGGTCAACCTCAGGACAATGTGTGTTTTTTCATGTAGAGCATTAAATAGTGCATTAAATCTTGATTGTCTGAAATTCTCCACAAGATCAACACTAAATATACTCTAGCAAAAGTTGATGGCTGTTCTGTTCATATATGTTGCAACTTAGAAAATTCACAAGAACGATATTTAGCTGATGTATTAAAAGTAGCTATAAAGATAACCAGCATGCACAAAAGAGAGGACTGATGGGAGGAAAGAAATGAAACTAGTAAACAAGGGCACATTTCCACTGTAGAAGAATTATTACTATTATTATTTTTTTATTTTTTGCTGTAGACAGGATGAACAATGCATTCAAAAATCTTAATGTTAATTTTTTTGTCCTGTTATACAGTTAAAAATCCATAAAATAAGAAATATTTACTTGAAGCAAAACTAATCTAAGAAGTTAAAATTAAACCAATCAGACAATATATGTTAAGCATTTTTCTTACACAACCAGCAAATTGCTTTTTTTTGTTGTTTACCCCACTGCATTGCTATATTTATGCTTCAAACTAGAAATAAAGTACCAAGAAAAACATACTTAATTCAATTCAATATCCTCAAACAAGATTCAAATAAATTTGTCATTTTAAGGATGTTTAGATATTTTAACAGAGCTGACAAGCAGGTCATGGTTCAAAACGCATTGAACTGATGGCAGCTTCATTGGAACCAACACACACATGTGTCTCTCTCTCTCTCTCTCTCTCTCTCTCTCTGCTATGATTAAAGGCATCATCAACCCGTTCGACTGAAAAGTGCTGAAATGGCCAATCTCAAATTACAGTACTGGAGCACATGAAAAACAAGTAATTTCTAAGATAAATATCATGGAAAGAGAGATATCACACCATAAACTCCTAAAAGGTCAAATCCTCTAGTCAACCCTTCAACAATTTCACAGATATATGATACACAACGAGACACACCTGTAATAAAGATAGTCGTTCCAAAGATGATTTATCTCACAAAAACTGCTCACAATCTCATGGTACATCAACCATCTCAGAAAATTGAAAACTATGCTTCTGGCAAAGGATGGACATAATCATGAAGAAAACACATTAACTGTGTGACTCGATGTTACTTTTCAACTTCAAAAATGTCACAGCAAACAACTAGTCAGTTCTCTAAAATGAGAATGACTTGGTTGTATTTTTGAACTTGTCGCATTGTGAAGATCCAACTCTGAATTATTTCGTACATAAGCAGGCAGTGCCATTATGAGTCTGATTAAGTCATTCGTGATGCTGTTTTCTTGTTATGTTTTTTGTCAGGGATGTTCTCTTGGCTTGTGTGCTGTGAATGGCACAGCTTGAGGTGGGCAGAAGGCAGACGGGCTGCTGGGTTCAATCGTGCAGCTGGATTAGGCTGTGCTTAGATCTTTCAGAAGCACATGGGATGACACGGAGCTGCTGCATGGCGTGCAGGCTGAAGGATCACGTGAAGCTTCTTAGCGGTGGCATATTAAATAGGGAATGCAGATGTATCCTTTACATTCAATCCGATTTTGATAAAAGGGCAAAAAGAGAGATTAAAAAAAGACTTAAAAGACAAGCTCAGATTAATGAAACATATGAGAAAGAAAACAGTGTATGGGGTGAAGCAAGTAGAGCCGACTAACCATAAAGAAAAAGGGGGAAAATATCAGAGAAATAATGGTTAAAGTAAGCCATTTTTACCAAATGCCAAAGTGGGATATAACAGTATCTCAATCTCCAATAATGCGATTTGATCTTTCAAGGCCGTTTTTGATTAAAAGCCTTTAGAATCCAGAAGTTCAGTTTGATGGTTCCTCTATGGTCGGGACTGTTTTGTTAATCGGCCACAAAAGCAGGAAAAGGTTTTACAGCCAGTGTCCAACAATCCAGTTTCAGGGTCCAGCTCTATTGTTGCACTCACAAAAGGGAGATGTTTTATTCACAATAGCAGGGCACTATATTATGTAGGGCATCGGGGGCCTGGCGACAAGGAATGCGGACTGATTGCCTCTCAACCTTCAAAGCTTCTATCGATTGTGCAGTTTTTAGGCATGCTTTTAGGCATCAGTGCATCAACAAATTCTAATTTCATTAAATGCCACCAAAGCATCCTAGTTGGATATTGTGTGATAACTACATTTTTACATTCTAAGGTCATCTTTACTACAGCTAATAATTGAGAAGAAAGATGGCGCCAGTTGGATTTTCTTTTCTTTTTTTAAACGAGTGGTGCAACCCTCTACAATCACTCGCATATGCTACTAAATCTTCACACTGGGTGACTAAACAATGTCTATCATTAGCCACTGGCAAATCAATTCTTAGATTTCACTCGCCAGTGTGTGTGTTAGAGGCTAAGTATAAGTTTAGCATTGATAAATTTTCACTCGCTGAGCACTTGAGTTTTGCTCTCCATCAAGTGATCTGTACTATTTCAAATCAGCTCAATGGATAAGCAGTGTACTTGCATTCGATGTAACAAACTCTAGTGTGAAGGCACACGAAGCACCATCGCTTTGCTGAGAGCGTTGTGTTTCTCCTACCGACGCAGAGAGTGAGAGTCTTGTATACCACGCAGAATCGACGCACTACATGTAAACTATATTCTTTGTTGTATTTTCCTGTCCAAATGACGGTTCACTTGGAATTATTCAGCTTTTAAGAACAAGCAGAAGATATGCCAGATTCTCCGGGTTAGGGTTAGGTTAATGTGCTAACGGCAATCTCATTGGTTAGTGCTCACCTTTAATCGTCCCCATTTTGATTTCAGCAAATCTGTTGAATGCTGATAACGTAATTAATATTCATGAACCCTGCAGCTCATCAATCCTTGGTGTGTTGTATATAGTATTTAATAATCAATTTTTTTTTTTACAGAAATGCTGAATGACCAACAATATCTTAAGCACCACCACCAGTCCTAAGTTCAGTTAAAATGACAAATACGCATTCATACATGGTTACCAAGTTTTAGTTCTAATTACTGAAGTTCTATCATTAAATAGTGCTTGATTACCACCATAATATAATGCTAGATCGACTGATGTTAAAGCTCCAATATGTAGGAATTTTGTAATAAAATTTCCGAAATAACTTGCACAATGTGATATATTTCCTCCAGTTGTGTACTTACAATATCTCAAAAGTCTCCAAAGATTTTTTATTTCAGAGAAATTCCGATTTTAAATAACTGGCCGTCCCGGAAAAGAAATGTCGCGCCTCAGTGACGCAATGTCCGCTCTATCCCTTTTTCCGGTGTGGACCATGTGATAGGATATTCCACCACACCGGATTTTTTTTTTTTTTTTTTACAACAACTTTATTGAGGGTTTTTTTCTTATCACAATAAACAATAAAGACGTCTGACAAAGTAAAAAATATGACCCACCACACCGGAATATCGCATGGTCAATTGCGGAAGTGGTGGTTATAGCGTTATAGCCATAGACTGTATGGTTATAGCTGTTATGGATCACGAACTCTTTGGCGAGTATTGAAGTGAAGTGCCAACAAAACGAAAGCGTCCATATTCGGATACACGCGGAGTCGCGGACTGTGTGACAAACGGAGGAATAAAACCCGGATAAATATCGGCAGGCGTTTTCGAGATGGAGAGAGCTGCGCGTCAATCTTGGACTTGACAGAGACTCTCTCGCGAGTGTATTGAGACAGGTAAGACATGCAACTGTCAATAATAGCACGTATAAACAAAGTTATATTGCTCTTTGTACTTTGGTAAGGCATTTTATCACGTGTGGTGACCGAGATTATGGCAGTACAATTAAATACAATCGGATATGATGTTAAAAAATATATTTAGTCATGACTTGCAAATGTCCGTTCAAATTTACTTTTAGATATTGGTTTGAACACGTTAAACAACACGGCATTAACCATAAAAACGTAAAACTGCACAACATTAACCAAACAAATCATTTGACAAATAGCTGTATGTTGTAACGGGATAATATAGCATAACATTTCACGTTCCTTGCAGTTCATTAATTATGATGACATAAAATAATACGATCAGACATACAGGTAATACAAAAACGAATAAATTACCTCATCCGTGATCATGATTCATTAATTCCATGTAGATATATCGCTAGATGGTGAAAACGCATTAAAAACGACATCTCCCATCGTCACCTCCTTCATAGCGTCATCAAGCTTCGCCTTTGTTATTGTTGAAACTGCGCCCTCTTGTGGTCAAATACCAAAGTCGCATACTGGAGCTTTAAGTGTACGTTCAGATATTTAAAAAGCCAATGGCTTCTATTGCTAAGGTGTGCGTAGAGGGTTGTGGTGTCATATGCAAGATGTGAAAGTAGCGCCAGTTTCAGTTACTCAGACGGATATACACCATTGCCATGGACGACAGGGAGTACTAGGAAACATCTGACTGTTGAATGCCGCAATTGACCAATCAGAATCAAGCACTTTTAAAAACTGCTGATTTTTAATACTGAAGGATTTTGAAAACCTTGCCATGGCAAGGAATGCATTTGCTGATAAAGAAAAGTCCTTATCCAAGTCGTCTTTGAGATGGCTGTACAACTGTGCAAACTCATCAGAATTCTGTGTTGTGATAACATTCACAGCTGTTTCAACACTCTACACATTAGAGTAATTATCCGTGTCCTCCTCCGCAGAGGCAAAATGCAAGCACCACGCGCTGCCCCTTAAGCTTCTTACAAACCCAAACTTCACATCGAAAAAGTGTCCTTTCATAGTGACAGCAGCCTAAAGGGAGAGTGCCTGCTGAACAGTCGTTCCAGCTACAGAAACAGCTTCACAGAGGGACGGTGGTAGAAAGGATGCTGTTGGACGACAGTAACGAATCCGTCGCTTGCTGTTGTGCTGTGTAGCAAGCCATCTTGAAAACAAGATGAGGGAAGCTGGCCAGATTTCTAAACCGAATGCACCCACACACACACATACACACAAAACATTTCATCTTTAATGCAGATGCTGTATCTGTTCGAAGTGAAAAGGCTTTAATTTTGAAGCAGAGATTCTGAGCAGAATGCAGATATTGGGGATTATTGTTGATCCCATTTTTAAAAACACTTTCAAACACTTCCGTGTGCTCTCGAACGCTCCCATGCGTTGATCTTTGAAGCCAATCACAGACATATCCGATGAGCATGTAAACACAATGGCCAATCAGAGGTGTTTACAATTACGCTCAACACCGCTCAAAGCGTCACAATATTTAAATTTCAGTACCGCCTTGGTACCGAAGTCGGTACGTTCTCGGCTCGGAATTATCAGCATGGTTGGCTAACCGTGCTGGAAGAATGAGTGTAGTGACGTCACCACTCAGGATTGGTCACTTGTCGGTGCCGATAGCCTTGTTGGCAAGTGCGCCGACATGTAGCGCCGTTGTGCTTCGGGCGAACCGAGTTTGAGTCCCGGCTCGTGGACCTTTCCCGATCCCGTCCCCCCCGCTCTCTCTCACCTCGCTTCCGGTCTAGCTGTCCTATCCAATAAAAGGCAAAAAGCCCAAAAATAAATCTAAAAGAAAGGATTGGTCACTTGTCTGTTACCTGGCTAGTGGCTACCAGTTTCTCTCTAGCTGGCTAAGCGCACTATTTAAATGACGTAAACACAAATGAATAATTAAATTGAAAGAAATATCTGATTATCCTCCATAATGCGGTCACCATTTACTTCTTCTATCGTCTGTAAACTGATGCATTTGCATTCCAAAAAGCTCCGTTATCAGCCCCACAGTGGAAAATGAAACCATATCGGTATCGGCTGGGCCGGTTTGACATGGAATGTAATGTTTAAGCAATGAGAACGGTTTGGCCCAACGGTGGAAAAGCAGCTAATGATTTAGAGTTGGGTAGCTTTTTTAGCTCCATTTTTCACGCATCATTTCATTGCCTGAAGTCAAAAAGCTAAATAATTTTTCCACCTAGAGCTGTTGATTAATGGCTGCTGATTGATTGCAATTTAACCAACAAGAGGTGGAAAACTGTAGCATTGTTCCTTTCATAGGAAGTACAGATGAGCCCCAAGGCTTTAATGCATATTGCATTGTGTTTGGAGAGAAAGATCATAAATAAGCTAAACTAACCAGCTGGTTACACCTCCCCAGCACTCTCCTGCAATTTTCTTGTTAATCAATCCAACAGACTTAGCACTTCAAAAACAGATCACTGCCAGCTAATCCCATATTCCCATAGTCTTGAGACTTGAGCACTGGTCATGTGACAGTTCCCATAAGTGGTTTTCTAAAGTAGGAATTATGACATCAATTGAAATGAATCAAACTAAAGCAATGCAAAAAAAAAAAAAAAAAAAAGAGAATGACTTTAAATATAATTATTCTAGTGCTAACTCATAAGATTAAGTTCCTCCCAAAAAAATGCAAAAGGGTGCATGGAACAAAAATGTCACATTCATGACCAGTCCTCATTAAGGGATACAGCATATGCAGTTGTTTAAATTAAGAAATCATGCAATAGCTAGACAATGCATTCACTTCAGGACAGAAAGACGTCCCATTTAGTACAAAGATGGATCACTATCAGCCTTTCCTAGATCCATAAATAAGCATATTTGGACTGACTAATGAGGGTAGAATATCACTCAATCACTTGATGACATTCATTGATTGAGAAAAAGGCATTTAAGGTATAAACAACAGAGAACATAAGTTTCATGGCCAAACACAAGGGTACTTTAGACAAAAAGCTATGGGCAAAAACAATGAAAACAATGAAACTTTTTTCCAATGAAAAAAGAAAAATCCCAAAAAAGCTCAATGGTCGCCGCTTTCAAAGACTCTGAACAGGTGCTTACTGTGAGCACTATAGAATGGGTAAAGGAAACAAAATAAGGAAAATAAAGAAACCCAAGTAAACCCATATGGCAGATAGAGAGTTCCTGCTACCTCTCAACACTTCAAAGACCCACATGTTGTAGAGTGAGCCAGGTGCTGAGAGGAACTTAGGCTGGTTACATGCCACACGCAAAAGAAGCTCATATTTATTTTAGTATCCATATTAATAGGTTAGAGAGTTCACACTGCCCACACAAGCAATCCTCTATATAGGTGCAAAAAGAGTTTCCGTTTCGGTGCTGAGCTCATTTTTACCATGCTTTGTGCTTAGTGCCGGTCCCAAGTATAAGGGGCTTTCCTTTCCATTAATGTTTGGATAACACGCCAACGTGTCCTTTGATTAAAAATAATGGCTAGTGCAGTGGCTGCGATAAACTTAAACGTACTAACATCCATTGCCATGATTTTTTGAAATGACTTATCACAAGAGGAAAAATATTATATTTTAGTAGCATAACAAATGCTATCATTTCGCAATAGTTTTTTATCGACATTTAGAAAATATCGTAAAAGTTTACCACAAATCTAAAACCCAGCTAATGTGGACTTCTAGGCTTTGTGAAATAATGTTAGGTACCAGTTTACAGCGTTTGATTATGGCCTCGAAGTTCTCAGTTGGAGGGTTTTAGCCACGGCTGGCCCGTTTATTGCCCTGGCGTACAATGGCCCGACAGTGGAAATGCGGCTAACAATTTCTGACTTGCATATAACTGAACAAATGAAACGAACATAAACAGCCCCGTACTGGGCAGGGCCCATGGGCTGCAGCTAAGTCAAGCCCAATGCTAAGTTCAGCCATCCAGTTTGCAATATCAAGGAGCATAACAAGCTGTTTCGAACAGCTAAAAATAACTGGAAGCCAGACACATTCAATCAACAATTGGCCAACCCACACTTATGTGAAAAATAAGGTGGATTGGGTTTGGCAATATTTCAACAAATATTCTGCACTAGTAACCTAGAAATCATTTTCACTTAACCTATGTAACAGCTGTATGTTCACTGTAAAACAGACCTTAGGAAGAAAAGGTGATGTGCTACAAACAAGTTCTTATGCAAATGTAACAGGAACTGTAGTGTATCTAAAGATCCTATCAAACCTATTCATGACAAGCCTATTTTAAACACTCTGGAAGGCTTATTGGCCAATGAAGCATCTGGGGCATCTGGGAGAAGACTTGGGCATAAGAGTTAATCAGAATCACTCAACTTGTTGCTTGACACTGAATCGGTTCACTGAAAATCCAACATGCAGAGAGCCGTGATGGCAGGTGTGATCATCATCATCCCTAGCAAAAATAAATGAACTCCAAAGTGACTGAATTTATAAGAGCAGCAACGGTAAAGGATTTGTGAAGACCACTCAAATGCAGTCAAACATTTGTTCACAAATCCATGACAGACTGTTAGATTTCACAATCACATGCATATCTGGAGCTAACAGACTCTTTTTGTTTTCTTTATATTGTCTAGTTAATTTTTATGTCTGATAGCACGAGATATCGATGATGAAGAGGGAGCAAGGCTATAGCCAAAACCTCGTTTCTAAAACACCGGTCAAGCTAAGACAATGATCCGACCTACACCATCTGATTCGATTCGATGCCTACCAAAAAGCAAGCCTAAGTTTCAAGGTGACTGCCAGCTAAAAGCCATGCTTCAGTGTCTCACTGACTATCAGCAATGAGTGTTAGGGGGAAATTATAGTGTCATCAATCATCTATTAATATTGCAAATGTGTCATTATTGTAGCATGTTACCTAAATAACCATGAAAAAGACTGATGCATGATTATGTTCCATTTTGTGATAATCAAAGAGAAAACTGAATTCATCAACACTTCAAACCTATGTAACATTACAGCAACATAGGCCAGAAAAAATATATAACACAGTTTAGAGTGCAATGTAACAAAACAAAGTCTACTAGCATGCAGTAAAGCAAAATGATGTCAACCAAACATATTCAGAACCTGCTTTAGTACATTCAAAGCACAGATATTAAATGACGTTATGAACTTGCTTTAAACAAAGTACGAATCAGTGGTAATCCACAATGATTAAATGCATTCTTGATTGCTTTTGCGTTATCTAAATTCCTCTAGAAACAATGTGGTGGTAAGAGAGGAGTGCAACAGGATGAGTCTGAGCCACTGACGTCAAAGATAAAGAACTTTCACAGAGGGCTCTGTATCTAAATGAGAGATGAAATGGAAAATATAATAGGTGACAGGGTGTAATAGAGAGAGAGGGGTGGGCAGATTAGGTAGACACAGTATCTCTACCAAAGAGAGTAATTACATAAGGAGAAAAGTAAAAGTTTAAATGGCCCCTTCAATACAATTGCGCTCGCTTATTATTCTGTTCTGATTAGGCATGAATATTCTGAGGGGATTTATCTTTTCTAATGGCAGAAAGATAAAGCGAGAGCATACTTATGAATTCATATGGACACTTTTCTATCTACAAAACTCAGAAAGCCTTGATTAGGCCTAAAGATTAGAGCAGCCTGATTTGAATTGGCTTGAAACGACACAAAAGTGCTCAAGAGTTCAGTTAACATGCACTAATGAAAAACAAAAATGAGATGACTTATTCAAGTCAGTTAGGCTATCTCTATCTTGAAAGACACTTTCTATGTACCAGACAGCAGTGTTACTGACCTGGCCTTCCTGGAATTTTGGAAATCATGAAACAAGCCTTTCAGGGGGTTGATTAAATTTAGTTACTCACCTAAAGTATACACTACCAGTCACAAGTTGACACTACTCATTCTTCACAGCTACTTTTTCCACATTTAAGAAAAAAAATGTAAAAGTTAAAATATTAACTAATATTATTTCATGTCCAGGCACTTTTTAAGATCATGAGAAACAAATGCATGCAAGTATATCCAAACTTTTGTCCTAAATTAATGAATTTGATTCACAAGATGGTTGTTAATACAATTAGGTTAATTCCTCATACACATAATAAACATACGGTCGTGTCACACAGTTAAAAGCTTGACACTTCCCAACACATGCTCGTGATGAGTAAGAGGGAACAGTCTGGGTCTTAAAATCACACAAAACACACCTGTTATGGCTAACAAACATGAACATTTGCCTCTGCTCAATCACTCCCGGGCGAGAGACAATCCTGTTTTTGACACAAGAGGCAACCCACGCCACGTACATCTGAGGTGCTTTACTATGCAACACCACGGTTCGTGGGAAGACAGACCAAATAATACAGAAGAGATTAATCTAAACCTAAGGGGAAGGTTATGTCATCTCATCCAAACTCTGCTTTAAGGGCAGCTTGTTTCTGCTGAAGGCTGCCAACAGCTGGCTCTTTCTTCATATGTCTTCAGTGGAAGTGTGGGTGGAAATACTTAGTTATTCTGATAATCAAAGCAAGGCTTGAACATTTTAACTCATGCTCTCACCAGATCACCAGACACTGGGAACATGCCAATGTAATGTAATATATCCAATCCTTAGTCAATCAGTTATTGGCAAACAGTGTATGACTAGTGTGTGTGTGTGTTTATATATATATATATATATATATATATATATATATATATATATATATATATACACACACACATACACACATTTTAAATCAGTGTCAAACATCAATACATTAAAAAAAAAAACTAGCAATATTTCAATCTAACAATAAAGGCAGGGAAATGACTGATTATAATTGGCATCGCCCTCTAAAATGAAGCCAATGTGTTGAAACATTGTTATGCTCATTTTCTTGTGTCAAAGTAGTAACATAAGCTCAACTATGCTTTCATGATGCATCCTTAAACAAGATCTCTCAAGTTCAGTGCCATGCTGCATTGCAACAACTGCATATTGACATGATACTTCATAAGCCTATAAATATGTGCGTCTTTTCCTCACACACCATATCAAGTAACATTATGCAATTATACGGGCGCTCAAATTGATTTTACTAATTGATCAATTTAGCTGTAATAATTTGAATGATTACTTTTAACAGTACTAAAAATTAATTGCAGTACAAATGCTAGGACAATCTATATCATAAACACCATTTATTTGATCATCTGTTTGTTTATGAATTATTTATAGGCAGTGCGCAAATAGCCACGCATAATTTTTTTTCCCAAAACAAGAAGAGCAGCGCATATATAAATGCCTTTGGGTTGAGATTAAACTAGATTTCACTTACCTCATGGTGATTTCCGCGCTATTTATTCGGTGTTATATAATTTCAGAGAGTTTGCAAAGTTCGCACTTGATCACAAAAGATATGAATGAAACGCTGCAGGACCAGAGAGAGTTTGTATCGCGAAAAGTAAAAAATAAAAATGAAAGTAAATAAAAAAAATAACTTGATCTACATGATCTACCGCATTGCAGCTGTATGTGGATGCTGCAGCACAAAAAAAAATGTAAGTGAGAATGTAATTTTCTGTTTGGTCTTGCAAACGCCTGATCTTCTAATAGCGGCAACGTGCCGCTGGGATCCCCTTCTACAGCCACAGCACAGACGCATAGCTTTACTGGCCTACGTCACCACGCAAGGGACGCACAGGTCACGCCCCCATATGATAGTGTGTCAGGCATTTATGATTTAGACAGACAGATATGTAAAATACATGTAAAATATTAAGATAAAGGTAAAACTGAATATATATATATATATATATATATATATATATATATATATATATATATATATATATATATATATATATATTCTTTTTACCTCTCTCTCTCTCTCTCTCTCTATATATATATATATATTATTTTTTCTTCTTCTCTCACGTAATTAAAGATTATAATTGATAGTGCATTTGATCACATTCATTCAAGCCTTCAGCATATTAAGATGCTTTACAATTGATAAGTGTATGTCATCGTCTGACTATAATCTGTGTGCTGTCAGCTGTTCATAAAAAGAGCAAATGGTGTGCTTGCTTTGATGGCAGATGTGAAGGATCTGATGGTTCATCACAAGTGTCCAAACCTTGCGACTTGGGCCCCACATCTCAGTTACCAGATCAACTACCACTGTCACTCATGCATCTCTGACTCTAATGAACTATATGAATATGTGGGTATATGTGGCTAGGGACTATGACTGAAGGCAGAATGAAAGGGAAAGCATTTGGGATACAATTTGAATTTTTGGTTTAAATATCCAGGCTTTAAAAAAAAAGGTCTACACTGCCATCTTCTGGTGCAATCGTATACAATTTGGTACACATGCTAAAACATTCTCGTGCTTGAGCCTCTGGAAACCCTGTATTTTTTCTATCACAGTTATGCCATTGCTTTTTATATTTTCAGTGACCATATTTAGTGTTTAATTCTGTGTTTAAGTTATGCATTCTACGTGTCACAAATGTCTTTCCAAAGCAGTTTCACAAAAAAACATGAACAAACATTTATAATTTGCTTATACTGCTTTTCGAGATTTTAAAATTACACTGTATTTCATGTATTTCGGTAAATTGGGACACATTTTGCCATTGAGATGATTGGGAAAAATGTCCCTATTATTCTGAATTAACAAAATAAGTTCTGACTAAACACACGTCAGTGTAGCTGTCGTTCACTGGCCCTTTACGGGAATTATTCGTCTTGGATACGATGAGACGGTTGTTTACCAGTAGGAAGCGCAAGGTGGCTCGAATCCTCCTCTAAACCGCATTCAAATCACATGACGTTTTGTGTCTTACTGAATGCATTTGTAACTAGAATGTGTAATCGTTTAAAACTTGCTATTCCAATGGCTATGTACCTAACTTAACCATGTAAATTCTATTTAGCAATTTCATCACAAATAATTATGATTGATCCGCCCTGACTAGTGGTTTAAAATGTCACAGGTACCACGTGACCACGCGGCTACTAAGCCCCGCCTTTCTTTTCATTCTAATCGTCATTTCTATCGCTCATTCTATTTCTATAAGCCAATCACAATCCTCAAATCACACTACGTAGTGATTACTCGTCAGTGTGCACGTTTTATATTGGCCAGTTCAGCTGCCGACCAATCAGAGTGCGTTTTTCTACGACTCAAAGTGGCCATATTTTGTGCCACCTGGGTTTTACTTCTAACAGCTGTATGTTGCTACCACTCTAAAGTATTTACCAAAATACCCTATATTTAGTGTTTACTACATCATGCCTTATTACCAGACGTGGGAAGAATTTGCGCGAGCTGCAGAAAAACTTTATTTGACGGACCCGATGAAGGTAACTGATAAACAACCTTTTATTTTTAGGCTACCGGCTTCAAGCACATATTCACAGTCAAAAAGAAACTTAAATTTGGTCAAATATATTGTAGAGCGAATTCGAATTGTTGTCTGGAAGTACAAACACAATATTGTGTATATGAATGCCTGAAAATGAAACTGTCAGCCAGAGAAAGACTGCAGTATTCAAACCTTACATGTACTGATGCACTGTAACTGTCTTGTTAATGTTGTTCATTCAGGTCAGAGTGGTTCTGAAATATCGACACTGTGATGGAAATCTCTGTATGAAGGTCACAGATGATGCTGTGGTATGTATGTTGTTTTTAGCCCTTGCAAGAACACTGTTTTGTTTATTCTTATGTAGATCATGGTAGATTCACTGTACGTTTCTTCTTAGTGTTTACAGTACAAGACTGACCAGGCCCAAGATGTAAAGAAGATCGAGAAACTGCATGGGAAGTTGATGAGATTAATGGTCTCCAAAGAGACCCACAGTGGATCCATGGAAACGGAGTGAATGAATCAAAGGACCTGTTGGGATTGGACAGTAGTTGTTTGTGACTCAATCAGACTGACATTGAAGAGAGACGGATCTACAGGAGGATGGAGATGAAGTTTGGTTGATGTTTATTGACTGTATACTGAGAATGTTCAAGATTATGCTCGTTTGGAGAACAAGCAGCAAGACAAGAGGAAACATCCTATACAAGATGCTGATATTTGTGTTCTTATTCCGGAGGTCGGACAACGTTGTAATGGTTATACAGTTGTTTCAGCTTGTCTGCCTATTATTTCATGTTGGAAAAAGTGGGTTTTAACTGCACCAACATCAAGGGAATACATTTCGAAACAAGACCTTCTTAATTTCTTAGGATTTCATTGTAATCTAGTTTGTATGTCTATGCATGATGTACATTGAACCTAAATAAATTTATCTTTTTTTTTCATCCTATTTCATTTACTCTTACTTTCTAACAGCATTAGTCAACAAACATTTAACAATGCTTTTAAGGTTAAATTTAAAAAGCAATTATTAATTTGTTTCAATACTTGACAATATGCTGACACCCAACGTTTGTGCACAGGAACATCATTTTAATCTATTTTTAAAACAATGTTAACCTTTGTTTTTATATCTGCTAGGACTTCAGTGTTGATAGATGGATACAATTTACTGTTCTCAACATCTGGCTTAAAGTTACCTGTTCAGGATGACCGACAAGTATTACCTGTCATGTTTAAAATGTCAGGGTTTTTTTAAGGATGTACTACTACAGTTATAAATGTACTAAACTAGCACATATCGTCACATTGAATACCTTTTAGTATGTGTTCCGTACCACAGTGAAGAAAGTATTTGAGTAGGCCATCTTTTAAGCAGGTAGATTTTCAGCGTTGTCGTTCCGCCACTACAGGTAACCGTCACCTAAAATATTATTGTGACACTTATATGTTTGTGTAAATGAGGTTCTGAAATAATTTGTTGTCAGACAAACGTGTTTTACCTTAGAAAACCCGTCAACCCTTCCCAAGCACTAAGTTAGTTTGCTATCGCGAGTGAGGAACTTCGCCCTTTCAGTTTCCCACACACCAAAGCCAAAGCCGTTGAAAAAAAACTGGCTAATGTTATTTATAAAAGCCGTTGAAAAAAGGGCTCTACGAACAATCATTATTTGCGTAAGTTTTAAAAAACTTTTATTTTGTTACTTTTTTAATGTTTTGATTTTAAAAAGAGAACGTCTTGAAACCATTAAATACCTTAATTACAGGGTCATATAATAACTACAATCAAAATACAATATCGCTAAATGTGAAAACGTTTGCTTGGTGTGCAGTTAGCTTTACTAAAATAAAACCACCTATATTATCTTGAAAGAAGGACGTAAACAAATTTCACAGAACACAGAATAACAGGCATGTGTTTTCCATAAGTGAAAGGAAGGAAGTGAGCACAGCGCCTTTGTGACTTCATTTCCCATAGTGCATTGGACTTATGATACTGCGTCTTGGTGCTAAACGATCACACAGCAACTTTGCTACATTGAGGTGAGTGGGCATCATGTCTGGTGTTATTAATCATGGCGTTTTTGCATGTTTTACCTTTTACTTTATCTAATATTCATTTACAACAACATACTGTTAATGTGCTGCTATCCCTGATGTTGATGTAGCTCAGTTCTTTTTTTTACATATCTTTTCATGAAATAAAACTCATTATGCAACAACTTCATTGTTATACAGCTTTTAATAATAACTTTATTAGGGTAAATGGATTTGCAAGTAACTTCTTTGCAGGTTCTGTCAGTGACTCATTGTTTATTTTCTTTCAAGATAAAAATTGAGAAGAATTTAGCTTAGTCTATTGCTATAATTCCACTATAATCATCTAGCCTGTTAGATTAGATAAATTATTTTTCAGATATTTTTTTATATCATTTAACTGCAGAAATAAATGTGTGATATTTCTGTGAATAATTCATAATTAGAACAGCACAGATCAAATCAACAGATTGCTATTCACAAGGTATTTACTGTGCATTAGGAGTTAGACAGAGAAAAGCTTTGTCATGCATGCATTGTGACCCACATGTTGTTACCACCGAGCTTTGTCTACCCTAATCCCAGTGCTGGGAATGTTGTGCAACAATAAACCTTTGCTCCATTTTCTTGCATGCATGCATTCAAATCATGTTGCCTAGAGAAATGAAATATTGCTAGTTCAGATTACTAGTAAAGATTGCTAATATAAGCAAGAACTGATAATAATGTAAATGTGTACCTTGAAATGCAATGTAAGTCGCTTTGGATAAAAGTGTCTGCCAAATGCATAAATTTAAATGTAGTTCAGATTCTGCAAGGGGTGACCGTGATCCTTGAGCTAGCAATCATCAATTAACCCTTGAGCAAGACATGTAAGGTTGAATCTAGTTGATGATAACTATTATTTGCTTTATTCCAGGCCCTTAAACCATGTACATAGAGTTGGCAGTGGCATTGGTGCTCGGAGCAGTGGTTGCTCTGGTATTCCTGAAGAAGAGAAAGAATGTCCTGAAAGCTCAGGATGGGTGGTGGGGTGCGGGAGCTTGTCCCCAAGGACCTGAGGACGATAGTATCCGCCCGTTTAAAGTTGAGACAACTCCAGAAGAGATTGAGGTAGCCTAAATCCTGATGTCATCATCAGAATAGAATTTTGAATAATTATTTCTTTTAATTATCCTTTATATTTCTTAGGATTTGCACCGCAGGCTGGATCAGACCCGCTCCTTTCCTTCTCTTGAAGATAGTCAGTTTAACTATGGCTTCAACTCCAAATACCTTGATAAGGTTGTGTCTTATTGGAGGAATGATTTTAGTTGGAGCAAACAAGTGGATAAACTGAACAAATATCCTCATTTCAAAACCAAAATCGAAGGTGAGTCTTAACTAGTACACTGCTATAGAAAGAAATACACATCTCTGCATCTTGAAAAAATACTTTTATTCAGTAAATATCATCCAGGGCAGAGACAGACCTATTATTTTTCACAGATAGACACTTACGTTTTGCATGTATTATAGTACACCACAACAAATTTCATTGTTGTTCTGTGTTATATTGTCCTCTATAAAAAAAAGGAATTGATATTCACTATGTTCACGTGAAACCGAAGAACCTGCCAGAGGGAACCCGTGCAGTACCTCTGATGATGGTCCATGGATGGCCAGGCTCCTTCTATGAGTTTTATGGGATCATCCCCCTGCTTACGGAGCCAGCCAGCCCTGATGACATAGCCTTCGAAGTCATCTGTCCCTCAATACCTGGTTATGGTTTCTCAGAGGCCCCACATAAGAAAGGTAAATGGCAAACAACCCAACCCAACGGACATTTAATTGTTTAAAAAACATGTAAATTGGTCTGGTTTCCATACAATTCCATTTTTAATGATCATAATGTGTTTTGCACAGGGTTCGACTCTGTATGTGCAGCGCACATATTTAATAAACTGATGAAGCGTCTTGGTTTTACCCAGTACTACGTCCAGGGAGGAGACTGGGGTTGGCTTATTACCACTAATATGACCCAGCTGGAGCCCAAGTATGTATAAAAGCATTGGTTCTCAACTTTTTTTACTTCAAGGCCCAACTTTGTCCAAAACAATATTCAAAGGCCCTCCTATTTTAACTGATAAGTAAACATTTATTATGTTGAAAGAACAACATTGATTTTAAGACTTGGTGGGGCCCCCTAGTGGTTGAGAAACACTGTATTAAAGTATTTAATCTCATTGAAATCATCAGATAGAATGCAGTAAATTTAAGTCAGATATATTAAAGGAAGATAACGTGTATAGAAATAAAAAGATTTCTATAAGTACTTTTGTTGTTAACCTTCTTTTTAGTGCTGTGAAAGGCCTCCACGTTAACTTTGCTCCACCTGCAAAACCAGGCTTTCGCATGGTGTTGTCTTTACTTTTTGGTCGACGATTCCCCAAACTCTTTGGCTTCACAGAACATGATGTGAAACGCCTTTTCCCTTGTATGGAAAAGCTTGTAGTGAATGCCGTGAAGGAGTCTGGATACATGCACATACAATCCACTAAACCTGACACTGCAGGTGAGATACATATTCAAAGTGAATTAAATGGATAAAAATGTGCATCTTTGAATAGAGTGCAACAGTCATTCATTAATGAATAAAACATTCATTTTCTCCATAGTGAAATTGTCAATAACTTATAAATCTTTAGAGACCTACTATGAGCTACGAGGTTGTTAATCCATGACATGTGCTTCTGCTGAAGCCGTCAGCCCACGTTATTTCAGGTTATTTTTTAAAATAATTGTTTAACATTGGAATTCCTGGTGAAAAAAAAACGAATAAAAAATTACATCTTTCACATTAAATGTCATTTAAATAAACACATATTTGAATATTCGATTTTTATGAGCCCAAATACCCATCCCTAGGTTTTATATATTATCTACATTTGAAAATGAATAGTTTTATATTGCTCTGTCATTTTAATTTGATTATGCTGTTTCGCAATGCTTCTTGGGATTGTAGTTTTTAGCTTTTTTCCTCACTAAAGCTGTTAAGTACTGTCTTACACCTTTGTCTTTTGTGTACTTTTCTAAAAAAAAAAAAAAAAAAGAAGCTTCAAATCAAAGTTTGTAGTGTTATGATTCACCTTTTATTGGTTTGGTTCATGCCTTATAACTCTTTAATGAAGACTTTAAAAAGAAATCTGAATTTGAAAAAATGAAATACCGGAACCAGTGCCACTGAAAAAGGGGGCGGGCACTGTTGCACTCTACAGACTCCACATCTGAATCTGTTGTGACATTGGTCCATTGGATTATATATTTGGTTTTATGTAACAGAATTTGAAATTTGATTTGAAGCTTGACTGTATTGCACAGGCCGTGGATTGAATGACTCTCCTGTTGGTTTGGCTGCCTACATTATGGAGAAATTTTCAACCTGGACTGATCCTGAATTTAAGAAACTTGAGGATGGTGGACTGGAGAGGTAGTACTTTTTCTTTCTTTTTTTTAGTTTAGCTTCATTAAAAGTCAGTGAAATGTGTGTTCAGTTAAATAATCTGTTGATTCCCCAACAGGAAGTTTTCTCTTGATGATCTACTGACGAATGTGATGATCTACTGGACCTCTGGGTGCATTATATCCTCCATGCGCTTCTACAAAGAGAACATTGGCAAAGGCTTAGACCAGCCCCATGCAAAGTAAGAGAAATTCAGGCTTAATTGTTTATTCAATATAGTGTTCCGAAAAGTATTTTGGAGATATTAGACACAGGAACTGCTCTACATGTAAATATGTACACTACCATCTGGGATTGGTTAAAGTCCCCGTGAACCGGAAATTGCAAACGACTTTTCTCCAGTGTTGTGACGTATTTCCAAGTGAAACGGAATATTGAACAGAGGGCAGGGTTTTACTTTAGCGCTCCTCCTCTCCATCTCTGCTCATAGCAGACTAACGGTTTGAGGGGAGTGGTTAAGCGATTTCAACCCAAGCCGTCAAACTGACATCATCAGAGAAGGAACGCCATAACAGACCGGAAGTATTTTTTCAGATTTTGATTAAAGATTACCACGACAAACAATTTTTTTTTCTGTGTATTAACTTGCACGGATTAATTGTTCACAAGACTAGTAATATGCGCTAACAATGTAAATGGGGTCAATTTTGATTTCATGACGACTTGTAAGAGTTAATGTTTTTAAAGTTTCTTATGCTCACCAAGGCTGCATTTATTTGATTAAAAATATAGTAAAAACAGTAGTATTGTGAATTATTATTGCAAATTAAAAAGTGTTTTTCTATATTTTAAAAAAGTCATTTATTCCTGTGATGGCAAAGTGACATACTTTTCTGCTGTCACTCTGTAAATAAATGTATTGTCCCCTTGCTGAATTGATTTATATAAAAAAATAAAATAAAAAAAAATCTTACTGACCCCAAAGTTTTGAATGGTAGTGCATAATGCATAATCACTTCATTAATGTGCTACTTCTCTTTCACCCAATAGGCTTCCAGTTTACGTTCCAACTGCTGTGGCCTGTTTCCCCAATGAGGTGATGCACTCCCCTAAATTGTGGGTGACGCAGAAATACCGTAGGCTCAAGGCTTACACTGCCATGGCCCGTGGGGGCCATTTTGCTGCTATGGAGGAGCCGCAGTTACTGGCAGAGGATGTTCAGAACTTTGTCAAGATTGTAGAGAAGAGAAAGAGGAAATGAGTAATTCTATGCCATCTTATTCATATCCATGGGACTCTCATAAATGCATCTAAACAGTGACGACAGCTGTTTATATCTGAGGACCAGCCCTTGGACCACAACAATCTGCTAATCAACACAATTATGAACAAATGTATTACATTTATTTTTAGGCAATAGCGCTGTTTAATGCTAGTAACATACTACGGAGTATGTGCCTTTGTTTTATTGTAATTAAATAATTATATATTGACAGGAGCTTGCTTTTGATGTGATTATTTATGAAGATGCTGAGGTGTTTTAAAGGGGTGGTTGAATATGATTTCACTTTTTTAACTTTAGTTAGTGTGTAATGTTGCTGTTTGAACATAAACAACATCTGCAAAGTCATGACGCTCAAAGTTCAAAGCAAAGGGAGATATTTGCTTTTAAAGAAATAGCTTTTTAAGCTTCCTCCTGGGTTTGTGACATCACTAACCCTAAAATGTTGTCACTTCTTGAATCTCTCCATCTTTCTGACTTCGGTTTGAACATAAAAGGCTAAAAGTTTTAGAAATTTTCAGTGCATGTCTGTGTGAGTGCAAGCTGTTGAAGCTCCGTCCCCTGTGCCGGGAGCAGCTGCTCATTTGCATTTAAAGGAACAGACACAAAACGGTGCGTTTTTGCTCACCCTCAAAAAGTGACAATATAAATATATCTGTGGGGTATTTTGAGCTAAAACTTCACATACACACTCTGGGGACATCAACGACTTATTTTATCTTGTGAAAAGGTTATTACACCACCCCTTTAACAGTTTTTGAATGGGACCACTAGATCAATATAATTATATGAAACAGTATAAAAATATTTTACTTTAGCCTATCTTTTATCGAAGTACTTTTTAAGCGGTTACTGAATCCTAGTGAGATGTGGCAATGACAGAAATCACAGAAGACAGTCAGGAAGACATTTTTATTTTTATCAAGATGAATTTTATATCACATTCTCATTACAAACAATTCATCAAGAGGAAAAAATGAGTGTTCATGGTTCAAAGTAATGCCCACTAGAGTGGCTATCGGTTCCTCTATTCTGCATTCATCTATTTAAATAAAATGATCATCGCTATAGACGCTCTGCAGGCCAATGCAACTGCCTCTTTTTCACATAAAGGAAAGTTCTCGGCGGGAACTTTCACGACCAATCAAATAAAGAGACACTAAGTGAAGGCACGCCCAAAGCAATCAAGCTGGTCAGACTCCATTGCTTATGGTTTTTTGGAATGCATATTTGGGAAAATAAAATAGGAAAACTTTCATAAAAATAAATATTCCCATAATATTTATACAAACATAAATATTACGTATTTAAATATTTATTTTGATATAAAATGTTTATTAAAAATGTCATAAAAAAACTATTCTCACAGTAGAGCTCAGTGGGGTTTTTTTTCTCCACATAGGCCCCCCAAGGTTGATTTTCTTAGGGTTACACAGTTTTAGATTGTAGGACAGCATAGCTTATAATAGTTCAGTCCCTGCCTGTGCCTTAACAATTAGTCCTGTTGTAGGCAGATTTAAAGTGTGTCTGTGGTGATTTATTCCTTATTTCATCGCTCAAAGGGGAAATGCATTCTGAATTAAGACACTCTTAGGAGAGAGAAAAAATCATCAGTGGAACAATTTAGATGCAATATTCAGTCTGTAAAATCAAGTGCTCTATACTTTTAAAGCATTTTACACACATAATTCAAGTAATTTCAGGTATGACGGATGACAACTCAACACGCAATTGATTCAGTCTTACACGTACTACATTATGACACTAGTAATGTTAAGAACAATGTCTTTTACACAATGAATATAACAGGAGAACATGAGAAATCAGTGTTTACATTTTACATTAAAGGGATAATCTCTATTAGACCTTGTGAGTGGAATGCTCAAGTTTCTAAATCCCAAATGAATTTCTTATTTCCATTCCTGAAATAAATGTCATTATTAAATCTAAAAGCTTGAACTGGATGGATTAAAAATAGTGTCAAGAATGACTGAACACTGAACACACATCGGCTCCGTAGCAGAAGTTTGAAAACTAGGCTAGGCTAAAAAATGTATGTCGTAATTCATTGCTGTGAATATATTTCTAAAGGCGGGAAGATCTTATGAAATGTAGAGTGGTCATTATAACTCAAGTAACCCTTGGGGCCGTTAATTCACACAGGACGTGTGCACTTGCATTCAAAAACAAAGGATTGCAATGGAATGTAAGGATGTGTTTAAAAAGTTAGAAATAGTATAACTTGAAATGCTGTCCTAAAAATAAGGTGTTCATCGAGCAATATGTAGAAAAGCCTTGACACAAAGTAACTTTCAAAACACAGCAAGATGGATCGTAACAGAATCAAACTGAATACAGGACAAACAAGAAGCAGTGCAGCAAAAGAGACATCCGAGACACAGCGCTACAAAATGGAAAGAACGCAGGATCTCGAGCAGTGTTGGGGTAATGCACTAAAATAACGTGTTATGCAATTGGATTACTTTTTCAAGTAATGAGTAAAATAACAAATTACTTGAAAATTTACAACAAAATATCTAAGTTACTTTTTTTGCAAATTACTTTGTTTTCCCATTTACTGAACGACAGCTCTCCTGTCTGTCCCCAAGTTGAGAGAAATCGGGAGTAAGTGCAGAGGCGTTATGTGTTAACATGATGCTTATTGTAGTTCTAGACTAAATGTGAGCAGGCATTTACTCATCTCACTTGCACAAAAACAGATTCAGTATTCCTCAATTAATAAAAATTGAATTGCAAACCTAGAATACTTTGCAAACCTGCAATAATTAAATATGTTAAATAATACAAATATACTTTGGGCCCTATCTTGCACCCAGCGCAATTGACTTTGTACACTGACGCATGTATCATTCCTATTTTGCACCCGACGCACAGCAGACTTTTCCCTCCACAGACGCACGTCGGTAAATTAGGAAATGAACATGCGCTCCCGGGGGCGGTTCAGCGCAAAGAGGAGGCGTGTTCTGGCGTAAACGTTCCCTGGTGCTATTTTGCAGGTTTAGAAAACAATTCCGCCACTGACCAGGAAAAAACTAGTCTAAAGTCAGTGGCGGGTTGCACATGTTATTCATATGCTATTTTATGCTTATCTCATCTACACACAGACGCAGCAGTTCTCATTTTTAGAAAACCATACATTATTACAAGGAAAAATATTAACACACGAGGGAAATCATTGTTGTGTCCATGAAGATGTGAAAAAATAGGCATAAATCTAGCTTTTACCCAAATTTTTATACGCCTGTTTAACCGAAGCTAATTTGGGTGGGTTTCTCCCATCCCCATACAATGTCAGTTCTCTGTCTTTTACGGCGCTGACGAGAACCTCAGTCTCCTCAGCTGTGAACCGCTGCTGGCGCGCGCCTGGCAAATCCGCCGTTATAATAGCAATCCGCCATGGAACAAAAGCGCCTGCTCTTAAAGGGAATGTGAGATGATTCACGTTACGCCCAAACACACCTATGAATAATGAAGCTACTTCAGACCAACCCATTTTAGATTTGCGTCGGGCGCAAGAGTCATCTATCCCGCCGGTATAATAGCAACAGCCGCCCAAGACCCGCCCACAAAGTTACTTGCGTTTCGCGCTTGATACTTGCGTTTCAGATCGTTAAAATAGGGCCCTTTATGTATTTAATCTCACTTTAATAGCCAAATGTCTATGCTTCTGACCTTTGATGATCTAATTCAACCATACTAATAAGCTAAAATGGTTGAAGATGAACATCACATTTGTGTTTAACATTTTAGTTTTTATTGTTTAAGTAAGAGTGCCGAACTTTCTTTTCCTGCATCCTATTCTTCTGCATTCCAGAATGGCAGCACAGCTGAAATGTTTGTTTGAGCTGCGCCCTCTACTGGTACAGGTGTGAATTTACATTCCCCTCAACCTGAGTCTTATTTATTTCATTTTTTTTTTTGTCTAATGGCACTTTTCCACTGCATGGTACGGCTCGGTTCGGCTCGGTACGGTTCGACTCGGCGCGGAACGGTTCGGCTCGCTTCGCTTTTCCACTGCGTGGTACTACTCGACTCGTTACGGCACGGTTCGGCTCGCTTTAGCTCGTTTGCTTTTCCACTGCAGTTAGTACCGCTTCAAAGTGGGTGGGACTGATCGTTATATAGTTGCCGTCTCTACTACCATGACATCATATTAAAGTCCCCGTGAACCGGAAGTTGCAAACGACTTTTCTCCAGTGTTATGACGTATTTCCCAGTGAAACGGAATATTGAACAGAGGGCAGGGTTTTACCCTAGCGCTCCTCCTCTCCATCTCTGCTCATAGCAGACTAACGGTTTGAGGGGAGTGGTTACGCGTTGCCCAAACCAATTCCTCAAACCTACGTCATCGGAGAAGGTCCTCCAATGCAGAGGGGAGGGGCATTTTCAGATTTTGATTAAAGATTACCATGGTAAGAAATTTTTTTTTTAAATATTTTCTTGCACGGATTAATTGTTCACCACAAGACTAGTAATATGCGCTAACAAAGTAAATAGGGTCAATTTTGATTTCATGGGGACTTTAAATGCGAATTTTTCATTCCGTGTTTCCCCATCCACTCCTCGGCAACCAACGAGAGGAACGTCTGCACCTCGTCCACTGACCACGATTCAGCCATTTCTTTTTTTGAAGTTTATACTCTTTTTTTGAAGCAAATACTTTTAAAACAGGTTGGCTGTTGTCTACTGGCTATTTAAATCTAGCGGGTTTAGTGTCTCGTGTTGTAAATACAATGACGCTGGTAGAGATGATTCTGTCTGACCAATCAGTTATCTGCAGAGTTTTCACGTCACATTTTAGTATCGGTACGGTACGCTTGGAACCTCAACAGAGGTGGTACCATTTAAAGCGAGCCGTACCGTACCGTACCATGCAGTGGAAATGCGCCATAAGTGAGCTGTACTGAACCGAGCCGTACCGTACCATGCAGTGGAAAAGCGCCATAAATAGAGCCTTTACGTGTGCCAAAAATAGAACTTTTTTGTTATTAAAAACAAACTTGCAAGCCCAGCCTAGGTAAGAAAAAGTAACACAAAGTAACGCGAAATTAGTGAAAACACAATGAGTTACTTTTTAGGGAGTAACACAATACTGTAATGCATTACTTTTAAATGTAAATGTCTTCAACACTGGTCTCGAGACCCTTTAAAAAAAATTATTATTATTTTTTTTATCATGGCATGCCATTTTAGCGCTCATAAGCAGGATGCTGAAAAAGCACGTTTGCTTAAGAAATTAATTTTAAAGTCACCATGAAACGATCAAGATTCCACATAGGATGATTCTTTGAAGACAAATGTAAAACTGTCACCAGACCAAGATGAGACACCCACAATAAACAAACACAAAAACTGCAAGACTTCCACAAACTGTTGACCCAGAGCGCACATAACCTGAATATATAATAGACTATAATACAATATCTGTTTGTGAGATTGTGACAGGTTCAGAGAAAGTTCTCGTTCCAGTCATAGGCACAATACAAGGACCTAGGAATCCTATAGCAACTACAAATGGTATGGCTTAGACTGAGGTTTGAATTTGGATTAGACAGCAAAGCACAGAAAATGCCACTATAACATCAAAACCGAATCAAATTACAAGAACCTAAGTGCAACCACATCAATTAATATGCTAATACTGACAATTACGGTCAGTAACCAGCACTGAGGTTTCAATTCTATGCAGTTAGTCTTCATAGTACTCTTGATACTATAACAAGCATCTTTACTACTAAATCTAAAATCAAATATGTGAATAATAGGCTATTGTAACTTTTAAAGAACATTTCTAAACATGACCGTTTCCTAAATAATCATCTATACCAAAATAATATGCAATCTAGGCAAACAATAAAATTTATTTTTGAGATGTTAAAGTATAGTTAGCCAGGCTCTCACAATGCAAAGCATCATGGGAATTCAATAAAGGGGCATCCAGATGCTTAAAAACCATCTTATCATGGTCACGGCCATGCTCCATTTGGGTTAGACTACGAAACGACAAACTAAAGAAACAATCCAGTCACAAAACTACATCATACATTCATATGAGGAGGCACTTGTCACAAACAATGGGCTTCAATGAGGTAACTACAGATTAAACATGCATTAGATTCATTGGATCGATCACAATATGGCACTTCTTCACTGCGGATGACGCGCTGAAAGTTCACTACATTTACATTTTTCAATACTAGCCATTCTTCATTTGCTGTAAACTTAACTCGGTTTAGTGAACTCATCTGTAGTGCTTTCAAAGGCAAACAGAATGGAAAGGCTAATGGTAGTGAACTTTGGACGAAACAAAATCTTTGGGAGAGAGAAACCCCGAAACTTGAATGGCAGTGACATTAAACGACTAAAGATTTGTGCAAACTGTGGTCTTTCTTGTAATAAACCATCCATCTTAAACCCGCCGTCCAGCATGGTTTCTTTGATTTGTGCGTGTGAGACGCGTATATCACGACCCAGCATTATTCAAGCAAGTAATCTTAAGATTAAATTTAGGACTTGTAAACTAAAAGATTTAGATGATCACATCAGCTCGACACATCTCAATTTGTTCAACAGGATCTCAAACACAGTACGATTTTTATGACAGACCACTGACATCATAAAGCATCACATATAAACAAGACAACCCCTCACCTCCATCGCTGGCATCTGTTGACATTCAAACAGATGTTTTTCTCCTTGAGCCTGTGGGAAACTAAGTGTCTTTTAGGTCTGTCATAGCGTAGGAGATTTCACAAGGCTGTTTCCTGCACCGTATGGGCCAGGTTACAAGTTGGCTGGGCGGTTATCTGTTCTCCCTCCTCTTCCCTGATCTTGTCTTCCTCAATAGTGCAGGCAACACCGTTGCTATTTTTCTGGGCCATCAGGTAAGGCTGGTGGTCCAGACCTTTGGGCTATAGCCCATAATGAAAGTAGGAATGTTGTAAATGAAACTGGATATTGTAAGTCATGTCAACCGAGCATTCTATTGAGTTACCTTGTCTTCCAGTGGGGTTACACAGCAGAGTTTCTCCTTGTACCGTTGGGGCAGAAAGAACAGCAAAGTGCCAAGCACAGGGTAAATAGTACCTGGGTTTAAGTCCTTCTCCTTCCATGGCCCTGAGTGGACACACACCACAATGTGTTTTACTTATTTTTTTGCAGCATAATGCACAGTGTTGTTAGTTAACTAAAACTAAACTATTAAAGATTGTGTTCAGTAACTGAAATAAAGCTGAAATAAAATAAAATATAAATATTAGATGAAAAATTCAACAACAACAAAAAACCTTAGAAATGTTGCCTTGCTAATGAACTGGGAAAAAAAGTTAAAATTCAATGAAAACTGAAACTAAAATAAATTAAAGATATATATAATATATAAAAACTAATAAAAATGACAAAAGCACATAAAATTATTTAAACAAACTAAACTAAAAACTAATTCAACATTTTTATAAATACTAAAATATTATATAAATAATACCAAAATACAACTGCTAATAATGTCATTGTAGACCCGGGGTTTTCAAACTTTTTAGCCCTAAGGACCCTCTTATATGATAATACTGTTGTGATGGACACCTTTACTAAAATATAAAGGCATCTATGTATTTTTATGTGGTCATTTATGTGTGCAAAAACAGTTCACTAAAATATTATTAAAACAACATGTTTCCAAAAATAAAATGTCGCTACTAAAGCAAATTACCAGGGTATCTACCCAATATTTACAGTGCTATGCATAAGTTTAGACACCCATGCTAAAGTTGACTAAAAAGAGGAATAAAAAAAATCATCTTTTGGAAATTGAGCCTTAATTAAAAAAATTAGGAAAAATACAACCTTTAAGGACACCAATTTTCTTTGTGAATGAATAATGTATCGTAAATAAATAAATGTTCTTCCTTAAAATACAGGGTGCGTAAGTTTGGGCACCCCTATGTTAAATTCCCATAGAGGCAGGCAGATTTTTATTTTTAAAGGCCAGTTACTTCATGGATCCAGGATACTATGCATCCTGATAAAGTTCCCTTGGCCTTTTGGAATTAAAATAGCCCCACATCATCACATAGCCTTCACCATACCTAGAGATTGGCATGAAGTACTTTACTGAAGTACAAGATCATCTCTCAATGCAAATCAAACCAGCTATTAGGCTAACTGAAATAAAACCATGCCAATCTCTAGGTATGGTGAAGGCTATGTGATGATGTGAGGCTATTTTAATTCCAAAGGCCAAGGGAACTTTATCAGGATGCATAGTATCCAGGATCCATGAAGTAACTGGCCTTTAAAAATAAAAATCTGCCTGCCTCTATGGGAATTTAACATAGGGGTGCCCAAACTTACGCACCCTGTATTTTAAGGAAGAACATTTATTTATTTACGATACATTATTCATTCACAAAGAAAATTGGTGTCCTTAAAGGTTGGATTTTTCCTAATTTTTTTAATTAAGGCATTACGTTAAATTTCCAAAAGATGATTTTTTATTCCTCTTTTTAGTCAACTTTAGCATGGGTGTCTAAACTTATGCATAGCACTGTATATAATATAAGAGTAACAATTTTAAGTTGAAGTGTTTAGAAACACACTTTACCTGTGAGAAAGCTGACCAGTAGTCCCACCACCACAACCGTGGTGGAATTATGAGCACTGTACCACATGTATGATAAAGAGTACAGAGCCTGAACTCCAGAGGGCCTGAAAAGACAAAGACACAATAAACGGGCCGGTTTAGTCTGTAATATAGCTATCATTTTTGTTTTTATGAATTGTAATCAGGGGCCAGCTGCACTATCCCATTATGATAAAGTCAGCATGAAACGGAAGTTCTGATAGTCTTTTCTTCCCTATTGTGACGTACAAGTGTAAACGGCTTCTCAAAAATGAAAGAAAATGTAGGGACTTGATTTTGTCCATCAAGAATTGACTGGATGGTTGGATCATTGTGGTTTGCTATTGCTGTGATCTCATGTGAGTGACAGGTTGTCTCGCACTAGTTTTCAGTCTCAAAATAGACCAGTCTATGTTTTAATGCAACAACAGACTTCAAAAAAAGTTACGACCAGTCTTACAGAAACAAAATGTATAACCTGTATGACCAGTTTGTGCAACTGGCCACAGAAGCTAAAATAATCAGTTTCTGATTGGTCTAAAGTAATCAAGCGTTTCAGAGCAGAAAATGGATTCTTGAGCACTATTCATTTCTTATAAATACACACCTGGGTTTAGTTGTGATGAGCGCCGTCATGACAGCTGTTGTCATGTTTCCTACATCAGGCATGATGGTGGCATTTATCCCAGGTGGAGACATACGTGAAACAAAACTGCCGATACCGATCCAGAAAGCCATGACCAGCCCTGATGCCAGTCCAACCAGAGCACCCTGAAAACACACTCAGTCCATGAAATGAAATCATACCATCAAATCATTTAATAAATTTCAGATTTTTACAAAACTGTTTTGGGTCAATAAACGCGTTTCTTGATTCTTGAACACCAAATCATTATGTAAAATGATATCTGATAGATCATGTGACACTGAAGACTGGAGTAATGCTATCACCATCACATGAATGAATTATTTTAAAATATATTACTATAGTAAAAAGCAGAGCCCGACCGATATATCGGCAGGCCGATATTATCGGCCGATATTAGGCATTTTCAAAACTATCGGTATCGGCATTTATAACGGCCGATAAATGAATATTTCAAAAATAAAATAAAAACGGACGAAACACCCTTCAACCATGTTATGAGTGTTGCCGTTGTATAGTTTGTCCACCAGAGGGCACTCTACACCGTCCCTGTTGGCAACACTCGTGTATAACGCGCCACACATTCAGCAACCTGTTGATCCAGCCAGAGTCGGGCAGAGAGAACCGCGAGTGAGATCATCGGTGAAGTGTGTTCATGGTGAGTTGGTAACGACTCACGAGACATACATTGCTTGAATAACAATTAAAAGAACATCCCTATCAGTTCTCTTAACTCAAATAAGGATGACAAAATTCGTGACTCATGTCCAGTTTTGCTGCGGTTAAATAAGCCGAGAGTGAAGCGGAACAACGCGACGTAGGCTATATTCACATAAAATGTTAACACTGCAGTTCACAAAAGTTCGTAATGTGCATGTGCTTTAATGCTTTGTCGGTTAAACACTTAATTTTAAATGCTGATGCGCTGTTCTAACGTGTGCGTTTCTCAGCGCGTACATGTGAAGCTCACATGCACTAAAAGCCTTTCTACCAGCGCCTGGATACTGGACTAAGTTATCTTTCGAGTATTATTGTGCTAATACTGTTAAATACACACAAGATTTACATAAACAATGTCGGTTGTCTAAAGTGAAGGTAAAATTGAGAGAAAATCTGCTTGTCAAATGCGTGTACATTAGACGTGTCGTGCTCAGCTCTTAAAGAGACAGTAGCAATTGTGAACACATTGCCGCTTGTCCTTAAAGGGATAGTTCACCCAATAATAAAAATGATCTCATTATTTACAGGCACTCTAATGTTGTTCCAACTGTATTAATTTCCTTCTAATATTTTTCTAATATTAATAGTTTGAAGAATGTGGGTAACCAAACAGTAGCTGGTCCCCATTGACTTCCAAAGGAGAAAAATATACTATGGAAGTCACTGGGGTACATCAACTGTTTGGTTACCCACATTCATCCAAATAACTTATTTTCAACAGAAGAAAAAAACAACTTGAGAGAGTAAATTATGACAATTTGAATGTGAAATTGTTGTTTTTGTTCAAAGGACTAAACATTTAGTCTTAAAAAAAAATCTTAAGTTTGTATTTTTATACATTTTAATTATCAGAACTTTAATATATTTTGATGTTCCTCTGTTCTGTTGTGACAATAAAAGAAACAAGTTTCTTTTTAAAATGCATTATCATATTATTTTAGTTAAAACTCATAAATAACTACAAATAACTAATGTTATGGAAATTTGTTAATGTTTTGTTTCTGAAAAAAAAAAAAAAAAAATATCGTCCGATATATCGGAATATCGGATTTTAAAACCAACAAATATTTGTACCGGTATCAGCCTTCAAAATCCTTTATCAGTCGGGCTCTAGTACCCATCAAAAGTTTGTACACAACAATTGTAAAGTGTGTCCAAACTTACTGTACTATAATACACATAAATAATATTGCTACTGTATTATAATATACACATAAATAATATCGGCCGATATATCGGTATCTGGCTTTTTTTATCGGTATCGGCATCGGCGCCCAAAAATCCATATCGGTCGGGCTCTAGTAAAAAGCTATTTTAAATTGTAATACTATTTCACAATATTACTGTTTTGCTGTATTTTTGATCAAATAAATGCAGCCATATGTATATGAAACTTATTTTAAAAATCTTATCGACCCCAAACTTTTGAACAGCTTTGTGTTTTGTTTGAATACTTTGCTTTTTGACTTACAGTGGAATTGGCACATGGAAAAAACATCCCAAGACAGAAAAGGCCAAGAAGAGGTCCTCCCACCATCCCAAATATACTGAGTGCCGCCTTAAGGATTTAGAAGGGAAAGAAGGGAAAAAACACAGAGATAGACAAAGATTGTTAACTGTATAATTACTTTTATAATTATTATATCCATGTTATGATAATCATGGACCTCACCTGCAGCACAGAGCCCATTAGGGATGCGAGGTACGCCATAGCTAGACACACAAGCCCATAGCCAATCGCTGTGGGGGAACATAATGACAAAAAAAAAATCCCATGAACCCAGGATGGGCTTTCAGTTTAGTATGGACAATATCTTGTTTAATATCACTGTACTATAACCAGGAACATAAGGGGAGGAGAAGGACCACTCATAGAAAAATATTTTAAAAAGCTCTGCTTTTAAGACAGATATTGAAAATTCACTTACCCAACATTTTCGATAACAGGGTGGCACGAGCCTCCGTCATGGCTGGGACATGTGGTTTGATCAAGTCCTCCATGGTAACTGTTGCCAGAGAGTTGAAGGCAGATGAGATTGTGCTATAAGATAAAGCAAACACATTTAAAGAAGAAAATTACAAAAATGTGCAAATTACAATAAGATTATGTAAGAAGATTTGTTATCACAAACTCTGTTTGATACCTGAGAGCTCCACTAAACAGGCAGGCAACAAACAGTCCTGGTAAACCAGGAAGATCTCTCAACACATCCATTACAAAGTACAGTACCATCTACAGAGAGAGAGAGGTGGAGAGTGACTTTCTCATGATCCCATTGATCAAATTAACATACATTACTACTCAAACGTTTGAGCTCAGTGGATTTTTTTGAAAGAAGTTCATACTATTATTCAGCAAGGATGCATTCAATTTATTAAAAGTGACAGTAAAGACATTTATAATGTTACAAAAAATTTCAGTTTCAACTAAATGCTGTACTCAAAAAGAATCCTGAAAAAATATGTATAAAAATTTATTTTTAATGCACCAAATCAGCATATTAGAATGATTTCTGAAGGATCATATAACACTGAAGACTGGAGTAATGATGCCGAAAATTTAGATTTGCCATCACAGGAATAAATTGCGTTTTAAAATATATTAAACTAGAAAACAATCATTGTAATAATAAATAAATAAATCATTAAAATATTTTTTTATAAAATGATTGCAGCCTTGGTGAGCATAAGAGACTTCTTAAAAAAAAGAAAAAAAAGAATTAAAGTTAAAATCTGACTCAAAACTTTTGTACGGTAGTGCAAATTCAAAAATGGTGTGCTGGATAACTGGAAATTATAAACTCACAGACACAAGATAATTATAAACGCTATAACACTTAAGAAAAAAAACAATAGTTGTATAAGAATTAAACTAACAAAATGAATATTTTACTCTCTTTTTTCAGACCTGGTCATTTGTTTTGACGTAGCCCTTATCCAGGGGGCTCTCCTCCCCATATCGAGCGTACATAACAAGACCCATTAAACAGCCCAACGTGAGCACGACCTGTTGGCATGGAAACACTGCATAGCAGGACCTGGAGAACAAGACACCCCAAAAACTTTTCAGAATGTACTGGTCACTTTATGAAAACAAATATTAACCACCAAAATGCACGTTATAACAAAGAATGTCACTGTGGTGCTCTGAAATCATAGAGTTTTGTTGCAGTAATTTAATATAACAAATGTGCAAATGGTACATTAAACAAGTTTACAGTTTCAAGTTCTATTGACTTAACCAGAGCGAGGTGTTTTCTTACATGATGGCCTCTTTCTCTGTGCGGGAGCTGAGGTATCTCTGGACCTGAGCCTGATTCACTCCATACAGGGCCAGCATGAGGAAAACGCCCCCCACTCCTAGAGTCCAAAACGTGTGCCTCTCTAACGGGTCAGGGTTCAGGCTGCCACAGGGGACCACAAAACAATGAATGTAGGATTCAATTGCAATTCTGGTATGTGGATCAGTGTTTGTTAGATAATCTTAAAGGAACAGTTCACCCAAAAATGAATGACATGAGGCTGAGTTAATAATGACAAAACTGTAGTTTTTGTCTAAACCGTTCCTTCAAGTCAACTCATATCTGAAACAAAACGATATAAAATCGCAACACTCACTCGAGGCCTGAGATCCGGCTGCCGTTTTGTGCTTTCCTCCATACTTCGGCGATGCCACCTGCCTGGTGGGTACCCACCACGATCACTGCCAGCTGCCCCGCAAACATCACGATTGTCTGGAACACGTCTGTCCAGATCACTGCTTTCAGACCCCCCTGGCACAGAGAAGAGAGGAACAGGTGAGTTAGAATGTAGACTACCATTCAAAGGTTTTTCAAATGTAAAAATTATTCCTGTGATGGCAAAGCTGAATTTTCAGCATCATTACTCCAGTCCAGAGAAAAACATCTTATAAATCATACTACGTGATTTTTTTTTAATGTAAAAATGCAGAATGTTTTCTGTGATGGGTAAGTTTAGAATAAATGTCACTTCTGATTAATTGCCTCTCCAACTTACCAATGCTGTATAAAGCGTGCTCACCAATCCCATGGCTAGCACTGCCCCCCAAAGGTCAAAACCTGTTACTGCGATCACAAACAAATTCAAAGAAACATTTACCAGAGAAACAAAACATGAAATAAACTACAGATCTGATATACAGTGACATGCATTTCTAGTAATGCATAAATAGTCTCATTTACCTGCATTCAGTGCAAGTGCGGGAGCATACAGAACGACTCCCATATAGATAACCTGCGGAAAAACACATAAATAGACAGATGTAACAGATGCTTTTCTGCAGGCACATAACCTTTTTCTCTGAATTTCCCCATCTAGTAACTGATAGTTTTGAGAATCATTAAACTTTAGATCCATAACACTGAGTAAAATATTGTCCATATCAATGGGGGGTGTCAGAATATTGTTGTAGGTGTAAGTTCAAGTTTTTATATTGACAACAGGGCGTCTTTGTGCCTAGCAAAACTGGACTAAAAGACAATATTACTTTAGATTATAAGATTATTACTCCTTCAGGTTTTAATAACTTGTTGCAAACACCCAGGTTCTACTCATAACTCACCATCTGAAAGATGAAGGTCGCAGTGCCACATATCCGAACACTTTTACAAAAACGAAGCTCCAGATACTATGAGGAGGAAAAAGAATGCAATTTAATACAAATAGAAACACCATAGAGCAGTGTTCAGTTTGATCACTGCAATTTACAAAAATGACAAAATTATGTTCAATCAACAATGATAATAATAAGAAATGTTTATTTAGCACTAAATCAGCATATTAGAATGATTGCTGAAAGATCATGTGACACTGAAGACTGGAGTAATGTCTGCTGGAAATTCAGCTTTGCCATTACAGAAATAAATTACATTTTACAATATAATAAAATAGAAAATATTATTAAATTGCAATTATATTTAACAACATTGCTGTTTTTATATTGTATTTTTGATCAAATAAATGAGACTTCTCCTTTGTACTACTACAAAGGTAGTGTACACCTTATTTACTGTCATAAAACAGTATATTTGATCTCTGGAATGCTTGATTTTGATTGGTCAGAAGAATCATGCTGTCAAATATATTTTTTACATTGTTGGGGTTTATTTTGCTATGATGACTGATGGCAATTATTCATTTTAAAACAGTCTGAGACCACTAGTGAGAGAATGCTTCCATTTTGCACTTTCACAAAACGCTGCAAGACAGTTTATAGGGATCTCAGCCTTTTTAATAAATATCAATAGCTTTTCCGTGAACTTTCCAGTTGTTTGATGATTACTGGATAATGATTTTTAAAAAGACTACATCACTAATGAATCATTCATTGACTGAACCGGTTTAATTGATTCAATAAAAGAAGAACCAACTTCGATTCCTAAATTGTGACTGACTCCAGTCTCTCAAACACACTAATAAAGTGAATTTCTATAGTGCTACCTCATAGGCGCTGCTGAGGCGGAGCCGATAGAAAACCGGAATGAAAATGTGTGCAGGGATGAGCAGGCCCAGGAAGTAGGAGCAGCCCAGGAACCAGTACTGCGTGCCATGTGTGTAAATCTCCGATGGGGCGCCCAGGATGGCCACCGCTGATTGAAAAGTGGCCAGCAGCGAAAGAGACACCGGAAGGCAGCGCATGCTGCGGTCGGCCAGCAGGAACTCCTGCGTGGTCCTCTGCCGACCCCCTGAGAAGGCGTAGAAAAGGCCGATTCCAGCGGATGCCACTAGCAGCAAGACGAAAATCACGTAATCCACCGTGCTGAAGTGCATTTGAACTACGTCCCCCATGGTGCCGTGAGCGATGCGGCCCCTGGATGATCAGTGAAGGGTCAGTAGATAGTTACACTTTGGGTCATCGTGAAGGATTGCAGGTGACGAGCTGTAAAAAATTAAAAGACTGTTTAGGCCAAAATACAAACAGAATATCCAAGTTATACTTTGCAGGCAAAAAGAAACATTTACACTAATGCATTACAGAACAAGTGCAAAATGGCTCAAAACACACACAATATATTTTAAATCACTATTTTGTTGCTCTCAAAAATCAATGCAAGCTTGCAGTCGTTTGTGGAGGGGTGAGATTTAAGTGAGAAGTATGTGAAATACACTGTTGCTACAGCTGCCAATTTATTTTATAGTATCAGTAGAATTAATAGAACTGCTGCTGCAAAGACAGTAATATCACTAGAGTTAAAGCTGAAGCACTGTTGGCTTGCCTCCATTTGATAAAAGCTCTACATTATGTTTTCTGAGCTGCTGGTAGGTGACCTTAGGACGCAGAATGATTTTAGCAGTCCTTTAGTATTTGACATCAAAGGTTCAATAAAAATAAAAATAAAACACCTCATCTATGCTAAAGATTAATCTGATTCTGATTGAATCTGATCCACTCAAAACTTATGCAAGTGCATAAAATCATTTAAAAGCCATGCAATATCATTATCACCATTCTATGAAGTTGAAAATTATGAAAAGTATTAATTTTCTTTTTTAAATAAAATGAAAAAGTAAAACCCCCAAAAACACCAGTTTATCAATCACACAACCTACTGGTCTTGTGAGGCACATTATGAGTTATCATGTGACTTGGAGATTTTTTCTTTTTAATTGAATAGGCTCTCGTGCCTCTAGTGCTTCTTGTCTATTCAAACCAGCTTACAACAACTAGTCTGACAAATTTTTACATTCTGTAAGGTTCAAGCTCATTCACACAAACATGTGCTGAATGCAAAAAAAATGTATTCAGTCCAGAGAAGTCACACATGAATCATGAGGAATGAAAAAAAAAAAAAAAATTGTAATAGGTGATGCTGAGAGGATGATGCGGATGACATATGAGACTTCTTTCAAAAACATTAAAAAATCTTATCAACCCCTTTTTTCTGAACAGTAGACTGATCAGAAGGGAGAACTATTCCATTTTATTGAACGTCTCCACTGTTTAAGTTCATCTGCACACATTTAGTAGCAGGCAAGTTACATAAGATCCCGTAAAATGGTTAAAGGTCAAACATGATACTAAACTTTCTTGCAAATGTGTAAGTTTGCTAACTCATTTACTGATTACAAGTGCAAAAATCTGTAAACTAGTTGCATGCAATAGAGCCACAATCCTGTCATGTCCAGTGGAACAATACGTCCTACAATGAGAAACCATGTGATTCTAGTAAGCTGCAGGCAGGGGACCGCAGCAAATATGGCATTTTTCATTTTTAGGTAGAGCTGCACGATTCTGGATAAGTTGAGAATCACGATTTCTTGTTTCAAATAGAGATCACGATTCTGAACAGACAAACTAAACAAAATAACATGTAATTTACTAGGGGTTCTGACAAAATATTACTTGCTTTGCTGCAGTCTATTTAAAAATGTTTGAATACAAAAAAACTCACTCATTAATACTTAACTTGTCTCACACACACACAAAGTAAATGAATTGGTACTCTAACAGCAGCCAGTGAGTACATTGTACAACCAGTTCTCTGGAGTCTGAGCAAATAATAATAATAAAAAAGATAACAGCAAATTTTTTATCATTTTATTGGATTTGATTGTCAGTCGTTTACAGTATATCAAGCATAAAACTCAAGCAAAAGCTCAATTCAAGATTCATTTTGTGTGATCAAAGCTGTTGCGTTGGCTAGTTTGCTAAAAGATAAGTCTCACATACGGCATGATAAGACTCTGTGGCAACTCCGATAACAACACCACACAAGAGATGTTTGGGCTAGGATGGAGGGTTGCACACCAATTTAATCTTTCTATTTTCTTATTTGAAAGAAAAGAAAGGACAAACCTGTTCTTATCTGCAGAACAGTGAAGAAAATGCAAGGACACAAAGGCCAAGATTTGTCGACCCTTCTTTCTTGTCATGGTGGAAAACCATTGCTTTTTTTGTAAAAAAAAAAAAAAAAACTAAATCTATTATGGATATGTATCCAGGGCAAAAAAAGAGACAAGCCTGAATCCTTTCTATGGTCACACGGCTTTTCATGATCAAACAGTGGGATAAATGCGCAGCAAAGTGTCTGTCTGATTTTCTTTAGCCTCTATGATCAAGCTCTGCTCCTGCTTATTAAACACAGTTTATGACTCATGAACAGCATCAGAACTCACTGTACAACACAGCATGCCATGATTAAGACGATCAGATAGTAAACATCAGCTGTTCTAACCATCCAATCAACTAACAATCCAACTGTCCCATTATTTGTGCTAGTTCACCATGGGTTCCTGTAAAATTTAGGCATAACTTTAAAAAAAATCAGTTTTATTGAGTGGGATTAACTCTAAAAATAAAACAAAAATAAATCTAGCTCTAAGTACAACGGTCAATTTGTAGCTCTAGTTACGTGGCGAGGCTGTCATTCAATAACCTTTATTATTATAATAGCAAAATCATTTTTTTAAATGTTTTAAGATTTTATATAAATTGTATATTTTTATATTTATTTTGACTTTTATAACAGGTTCTAATTTCTAATGTTCTAATATTACATATCTCAGAAATGAATTCTCAAACTGCCACCTGAAGGTACGTGTCATTCAAGTACATAAAATGACATCTACTGTAAGGACCTAATTAAACCAATTAAAACTGAAAAACTAATAAGGTCAGCTAATAATAATCAGCTAATCAGATGTATCACTGATAGACAACTTTACAATTAAGAAAAACTACATTTAAAAAAAAACCTTAAACTCAAGACAATGACTCATCAGCAAATTAGAAAACAGGAAATAAAACAGGACAGTGATTTTAATAGAACAAGTTCTGACATGAATTATAGCACTGGTGAAAAGAAGTAAATGAAAAGCTGTCACGCTACTTAAAATACCAAGCTCACAGCATGCTAGAGGTCCAACCAACAAAAGTCATTGTTTCGCCACCATCAGGATTAGCAACTTGAGAGAAACCGGCTGCATGTAAACTGCCAAAGCAATGAAAGGGAAAATTCTGTTATCATTTACTCATCCTTGAGTTGATCAAAACCCATAAGACTTTAACCCTGAAACCTAATGCTTTTCCTATATTAACTGTAGAGCATGTATGCTTTTTTTTTTTTTTTTTTACTTGATAGAACAAAAACTCTTTGAAGTCTTGACATAGTGTTCAGACAAAAAGTATCGGTTTCTGATCGCCAAACATTAGTGTATGTAATGTAATACTACATTTTCTGGACAGCTGTGTGAACTTGAGGGGAGCTTCCACTAAAATGGCCAGCTGGTTTTGGTTCAGAAATTGCAAACAATAAATAAATGATAAATTCTGATAAATTCAAGCACTTCGCTGTAATGACATTTACTGGCACATTGATTCATAATGACAAATGTTCTGGACACTTTTTAAAATTATATAAAAGGCATTGTTTTCTCATTTTATTAAAAATAAAATACAACCTGGATTCATGCTTAGTTATTTAAAATGAATCATCTTACAGATAAAGTAGCCCATTATAAATACTTAATGAAAACAGTTCTGCAAACACTGGCATGTCGCGCGTTCAGTCAGTGACACCATGACATTTTCCGTTTTAATGGCGGCATACGACAGTTTTTTTTAATTATTATAATCTAAGCAAAAACGACATTTAATGTACGTATCATCAAAGAAAATGGCGTTTATAATGAAAATCGTTCACTGTTCCCGGGCGGTCAGTGTGTCAACCATGGTCTCAACTCACGCGAGCAACAGAGCCACGAGCTCGATAAGGAATAACGTTAGATTACGCGCGTGCAGGCTAAGTTAACGTTACTGAAGAGCGGCTAGGGATATTTGATTTCATAGTTAGATAAGTTGTATGTTTAACCCGATGTTGCGTAAAGCTACGAAAAGCTGTGTTACTGGTTGCCACAACGTGCTGTGAACGACCGTCCTTCACATGCAATCGGAAAATACCACTCTGTCTAAAGGAAATGACATGCTGATGTAAAAGGATGACACCATTTCGTCACGAAAAAACGCAATGTGCGCAGCCAAGTAAAACATATACAGTGACACCGCAACGTATATAAATAGAAATCTCCAATTATAATAAACGAAGCTGCCTACGCTGCAGCGCGCAATGTACGCTTGAGTGTTTTTTTTAGCGCCCTTGTTATTCATTCTGCTCAGCTATCATGTATGATCTTACCTTGGTCAGAGTTCATGCGATGAATGATGAGTGATGAATGGAGAAAGGTTAAAACCAGTCTCGGTTCAGACCACCCCTACTCTCCTTGACATCACGCAAAGGTTGCTGCTGCTCCATTGATGCACATGTGCTTCTGACGTCACGCTGTAACGTCATGTCACCACCTCACTCACGACCAAAACATTTAACCCATAATTAATAATAAAAAAATACTTATTTTTTGAAGAGATATGACGAGATCTTTCATGTACCGTAAATACTTGTTTTACCTACATGTGTTACATTGTGCAATATGTTTGAATGTGTATATGCTTGAACATGTTCAAAATCCTCTAAAAGGTACTGTTTTCATATAGTAATTTCTCTTGCAATATTAATAATAATTTAAAAAATGAAAACATATTACAGTTTGTGGAGAAATTAATAGTCTTGAATGCAATACAACCTCAAATATTATGGATCTTGGTTTTGTATTTTTCTTGTCAGAATATTTCATTATTATTCATTTTGAAGGGAATTTTATTTTTCCATAAAATTACATTTATATTTTTACATTGAATCATTTAGCGGACGCTTTTTTTCCAAAGCGAGAAACTTGCACAATTAACTTACTTCCGCGTTTTTCTTATTACTACACTGTAATTTCCAGTAACAGCGTTCATCTCAGAGTTACTCATGATAAGAACACAGATTATTACAACGTTTTATGCCTGTCAGTTAATTAAAACATATTGAATCATGTTCTCTTCTCTGCATTAACCAAAATGATCTTGAACCTGCTGAAATGTTCCCATAAATATATTTTCTTTCCAACTGTGCATTTCTGAATAATAAAAAAACTTGTAGAACGCAAGCTTCGGAGCGAACATAGAAGTCTGAAGTACAGTGAGTTTAGGTAGGGAGTCAGTGGTGGTTCTGTAGGCAAACTTTGTGTTATGTATTCACGAGGCAACAACCAAATGCTATCAAACATGCTTTTACTGGTGTTCAGGGCTGCGTTCAGCCCCGACAAAAACGTTGCACATGTTTTTTAAACAGAAACGGTGATGCGTTGAATGACGCAAGAGTTGCAACTATGGCAGCTGAGAAGGCCATTCTTTGTGTTCTCTGTGAAGAATTTTCTGAGCCTGATGAAGTCGGTATAAATATGTGTTTAATACTACAAAATATGCCCGATGTTACAGTTACTACACTTGCTGCCCAGAACAAAAGAGAACATCCCAATCGAGTGAAGGGATTGCTGAAACTGAAATGGAAGCACACATCTTACCTAATTCAGACTAAAACACATCCATTTAGCCTCACATACTGACTTTATTTGTAGTTCATACTGTTTTAATACCCTCTTTCTTTCTCATTTTTAGGAAAAGCACTTAATTACCATTGTTTATTTCTATACCAAATGTCACACTTGCAATGAAGCTAAAAATATAAACAACTACATCATTATGTTGATATCCTATATTTTTACAAAAAAAACTTACGACAAACATGTCTTCTAATATCCTCAGTTGTTGCGTATACCGAGCTGCATCGAACACATTTGTAAATTACTTTCCTTGAACCCATTGTGCGAGTTCACTTTAATACCGCGTGCTTTATATACATGTTGCTGCTGATTGGACTGCAGTTCTGACACACCCACCGAACAAGAGAAAACGTATTTCAAACCCCGTTGCACACCGGTGCACGCCGTTTCCTGGAAACATGACGTTCAACCCGGAAACCGTAGCAAAACGTTGCGCACCGTTTTGAACTTGAACGTGCCCCTGGCAAGCGTTTGCTCGGTTTGAGCCTGCGCGTCAGGAAAGGAAATGCTAAGAAATTGCTAAAAATGGGCTTAACTTCAGAAGTCAGAAGTAACTTTATTGCCAAGTAGTGTTTTACACATACGAGGAATTTGTTTTGGTTAAAAGGTGCCACATATAGACAGAAATACAGTTGACATAAATAAATTATAAAAATATACAAATATGAAATGGACAATATAAAATGGACAAAAATATAAAGAAATAATCAACATCATTAAAAATTCATATGCAAAAAAAAAACAAACAAAAAAAAAACATTTGTATAATTTGCAAGGGGGGACGTGTCAATGAGGGACCCTGGGTTTGTTAATGAGGCAAACTGCAGATGGGAAAAAACTGTTTTTGTGGCAAGAGGTTTTGGTCCTGATGGACCGCAGCCTCCTGCCAGAGGGGAGAGACTGAAACAGTTTATATCCGGGGTGGGAGGGGTCAGCTGCAATCTTACCTACTCACCTCAGAGTCCTAGAGGCGTATAGGTCCTGAAGTGATGGAAGATTGCAGCCAATCACCTTCTCTGCCAAGCGAATGATACGCTGCAGCCTGCCCTTGTCCCTGACGGTAGCAGCATTGTACCAGATGGTAATGGAGGCGGTGATGATGGACTCAACAATGGCGATGTAAAAGTGCACCATCATTTTCTTAGGTAAGCTGAATTTCTTCAGCTGCCGCAAGAAGTACATCCTCTGCTGAGCTTTTTTGATGATGGAGGTGATGTTCAACTCCCACTTAAGGTCCTGGGAGATGATTGTACCCAGGAAACGGAAGGAATCCACCACAGTGACTTGAGAGTCACACAGAGTAATGGGGGACGGTGGGGCTGTGTTCCTTCTAAAATCCACGACCATCTCCACTGTCTTCTGAGCATTAAGCTCCAAACTGTTTTGGCTGCACCAGGTCACCAGATGGTCGATCTCACACCTGTAGGCAGCCTCATCACCACCAGAGATGAGCCCAATGAGGGTGGTGTCGTCCGCAAACTTCAGGATCTTGACGGCCTGGTGACTGGAAGTGCAGCTGTTGGTATACAATGAGAAAAGGAGGGGAGAAAGAACGCAGCCTTGAAGGGACCCGGTACTGATGGTCCTGGAGTCAGAGGAATATTTTCCTAACTTCACATGCTGCTTCCTGTCCGTTAGGAAGTCAGTGATCCACCTGCAGGTGGAATCAGGCACGTTCAGTTGAGAGAGCTTGTCCTGCAGCAGGGTTGGAATGATGATATTAAAAGCACTGCTGAAATCCACAAACAGGATCCTGACGTAGGTTCCAGGGGAATCCAAGTGCTGGAGGATGTAGTGAAGGGCCATGTTTACTACATCGTCTACAGACCTGTTGGCCCTGTAGGCGAATTGCAGGGGGTCCAGGAGTGGATCTGTAATGGATTTTATGTGGGACAGCATAAGACGTTCAAAAGACTTCATAACCACAGAGGTCAGAGCTACGGGTCTGTAGTCTTTTAGTCCTGTGGTCCTTGTTTTTTTGGGGACAGGGATGATGGTGGAGGCTTTGAAGCAAGCTGGCACATGGCATGTCTCCAGTGAGATGTTAAAAATATCTGTGAACACGGGAGACAGCTGATCAGCACAATGCTTTAAGGTGGATGGAGACACACAATCCGGTCCAGCTGCTTTGCGGGATTTCTGCCTCCTAAATAGCCGGTTGACTTCCCCCTCTGAGATGGGGAAAGGAGGAGAGGAGTCTCAATTGAGATCCAATGAGATGGCTCTGTCCACTTCTTATACTGTCTATGGCCCCTGGTCACACGCAGATTGCATCACATCAACACACGTGCAAACCACATCACGTGACTTAAATACCCTCTCCCAGGCATAGGAACCAATGAATGCACATCATGCATATATACCATTATCTCAATACACCACATTACCTCCCCCATTAAAACCAATACACCACATTTTATCAGTTCAAAAGCACCACATTAGTTCAAATTCTCAATTTCTAAAACGCTGTGGTAATTTAATAGTCCGTTTAGAGCGACACAGACCCACTGGACTTGGAACCAGAGGTTCCTTTGGTTCGAAAGGTACCTCAGAGTCAAAAGAACCTACTGACGTTCCAGCAAATCCAGAATCTTGACCATTGAGTTCAGCATATTGAGCAATCTCCTTTTCATTCTGTGGCATTGGAATCTCTGAGGACGAAGTGTGTGGTCTCAGTTGGTCACCATGCCGTCTATACACAGTATCCGATATAGGATCACGTACCTTGTACGAAACAGGTCCTGTCTGTTGTGTAATCACTCCAGATAGCCACTTCGGATCTCCTCCCACTGTACTTCGCAGGAAAACAGAATCATCCACAGCAAAGGATCTCTCTCTTGCCCGATAATCATGTTGATTTTTCTGCAAATACTGTTTTCTGCGAACAGTTTCATGAATGTTTGGTTTCAGGAAGTCCAACCTGGTGCGAATGTGTCTCTTTAAAAATAAATCAGATGGTGACTGACCTGTGGTACAATTAGGCGTTGTGCGATATCACAATAAAAATAAAGATAGTCTATCATCAATGCACATTTGTTCATTAGACAATTTCTTCATACCCATTTTAAACGTATCTTTCTGCCAATCCATTGGTTGCTGGGTGTTTTGGTGCACTCCTGGTATGCATAATACCATTCTGCTTCACAAATCTTTGGAATTCATCAGAAGTAAAAGTAGTTGCATTGTCAGTCACTATTTGTTCAGGTAATCCATATGCAGAAAACAATCTCTTCAATCTGATAATTGTAGCTTGAGAAGTAATCTGAGGCATACGAAAAGCTTCTAACCACTTAGAATGAGCATCAACAACGATCATAAACATGTTGTTCAGGAAAGGACCAGCAAAATCAACATGCAACCTTTTCCAACACTCACCCGGGAATTCCCATGGATGAAGAGGGACGTGACTTGGCATTCTTTGTTCCTGTTGACAGATTTGACACTCTTTGCAAACTCTTTCTATATCCGTATCAATTTTTGGCCACCACACATATTTACGAGTCAGAGCTTTCATTTTGACAATGCCAGGGTGTCCTGAGTGAATTTCATGCAACACTGGTTTTCGAAATTTGAATGGTACAATCACTCGTGTGCCCCATAATAGACATCCCTGTTCCATTGACAGTTCATCTCTTTTTGCATAGAATACTTTCAAATCAGCTGACACTTCAATTGGCCAGCCTTCCATGACAAAACTTTAGAAAGTTCTTGATCTGTTCTTGTCATTCTGGCTATCTGTGCTGCATTTAGAGGAGCTTCTTGAAGATGGTTTGTCAAAAGAGTGTTGATATTTGCTGAAATGGCTTCTGTTTCTACATCCGTAATTTCAGGTAATGGAATTCGTGACAAGCCATCTGCATTTCCATGACTTTCTGCCTTGCGATATATGATGTGATAATCATATGCCGACAAAATTATAGCCCACCGCTGAATGCGAGCGGTAGCCATCATTGGGAAGTGCTTATGTTCACCAAACAGAGTGACTAATGGTCTATGATCAGTTATCAAATTAAAGGATCTTCCCCAAAGATATTGATGGAATTTTTTAACTCCATAAATCACACTCAACGCTTCCTTCTCAATCTGTGAATATTTCTTTTCAGCAGGGGACAAAGTATGTGAAGCATATGCAATGGGATGTTCTTCGCCATTTGGCATGATGTACTGAAGCACTGCACCACTTCCATAAGCTGAGGCATCACATGCTAAAGTCAAAGGCAGTTGTGGATCATAATGTACTAACACTTTGTCACTGGTGAGCAGTTCTTTACACCTGTTGAAAGCACCTTGTTCTTTTTTTCCCCAGCACCAAACAACTTGTTCTTTTAACAGTCTGTACAGTGGTGCCAACACTGTGTTCTGATGTGGTACAAAACGTCCATAATAATTTGCCAGGCCTAAAAAGGCTCGCAGTTCCTTCACATTTGAAGGTGCTGGTGCATCTTGAATAGCTCTCACCTTGTCTTTTGTTGGATACACCCCTTTTTCATCGATCACATGGCCCAGGTATTCAATTCGTGTTTGTCCCCACTCACACTTACATTCCTTTACTCTTAAGCCTGAGTCTTGAAGACGCTGTAAGACTTTGCAAAGGTTTGTTAGATGTTCTTGCTCATCTTGACCTGCGATCAACAAATCATCCAAATACACAATCACTTTCAGATCTTTCATCAAATTATCCATTATACGTTGAAAAATGGAAGGGGCTGAACTGCAAGTGAATGGGAGAAAATAATTATTTTCTGGTCCCGTTTGAATTATGCCATGAATGTGAACATATGTTGTCTGTGAATGTTTTATATAATTTTTCATGTTACGAGTTTGACAGTATATGGTATGATTCTTCGGCTAGCAGTTGTGGAAAAGACATAACGAGAAAGACTACGTCGCCTATGTAGTGGCTGTTTGTCAACGAAGTAACAAAAATCTCAAGTGAAAGTTCAGATCAAACAAAATCAAAAGGCCACTGATGCACCGTGGGTTTTGGTGTACGCGGGTGGGAAAAACATCAGGTCCAAACAAGTATTAAAATTCAACAAAGCGTGGTTTATTTTTTGACTGAAGTCAAACAAACACAGAACAAAGCAAATTTCCTGTGCCTCTCCCGCTCCGGTAAAAAACCATATGCCTAACCTGGTGCATACTAGTCCCTGCCGTGCGCTTACCTAAATAACCTATAGTGCCCCCTAGCGTGCATGAAACAGACAAAACAAATAATAAACTAACAAAACACTAACAGAAATTTAATCATAATTAAATCAAAAAATGAATAAATTTATCATAATGAAATCTAAACACAACACTAAATAGCTCCAACACTCCAGCCCCTAATTGTGCATTAAATCACAATTACGTAAATCTCCCAAAGGAGCTATTCACTCAACCCTAACCTACAACTAGATATAGCATATCATACATCAGCTTCGGTTTCTGGTCTTCCTTGTGGTAAACCTAAAACAAAACCAAAGAAAGACAGAGACAAAAAGGGAGAGAAAAAGCAAGAAAGAGAGAGAGTCCATGAAGTCACACCCCTGCTTCCAGCAGCAGGCAGAACTTGGTCACTGGCCTCTCCAGAATGCTGGTTCTTGTCCGAAGGCGCACAGAACGCACCAGGCCCCTTGCATCTGCTTTCACGTCCAAAATTTTCCCCATCAGCCAAGATCCTCTTGGGGCGGTGGCATCTGCAATGAGGACGATGTCTCCAGGAGTGAGACTTCTCCTTGGTCTTATCCACTTTTGTCTCTCTTGCATCATTGGTAAGTATTCAGCAATCCATCTTTTCCAAAAAAGTTCTGCCATGTATTGTGCTTGCCTCCACCTCTTCCTGATGTACAGGTCACTGTGGTCAAATAATCCTGGTGGCATGACTGGCTTGCCTTTTAACGTCAGAATGTGACTAGGTGTGAGTGCCTCCAGGTCATCTGGGTCATCAGAGACCTTTGTAATTGGTCTGTCATTTAATATGGCCTCAGCCTCACAGAACACAGTATGGAGTCCTTCATCGTCCAGAACTTGTTGTTTGAGAACTGAAGTGAGAACACTCTTCACTGAACGAATCAGGCGCTCCCACACACCGCCGTGATGGGAAGCTGCAGCTGTATTGAAGTTCCACTTTATGCCATCCTCAACAAAAGCTCTCTGAATGTTTCCATGATTTAACCCAGCCAGACTTTCTTTCAACTCCCTATTGGCTCCGACAAAGTTTGTACCATTGTCAGACCTGATGGAGGAAACTGGGCCTCGTCTGAATCTCCGGACAGCATTTATACAGTAATCTGTATCCAGCATATGTGCCACCTCCAAATGCACAGCACGGCTGGTGAAACATGTGAATAACACTCCATACCTTTTAAGAAGACTCCTGCCTCTTTTACACTGATAGGCCCAAAATAGTCGACTCCTACGTCCGTAAAAGGGGCTCTATCAGGCAACACCCTTTCCTCAGGCAAGTCTGCCATCTTCTGTTCAAGAAGTTTTCCTCTATTGCGTCTGCAGACCACACATTCAGATATCACCTTCCTGGCAGCGGAATTTGCATTAATGATCCAATACCTCTGACGCAGCTTAGCCAGTATGTGATTTCTTCCTGCATGCCCCAGTTGATGATGAATATGGCGCAGAATCAGTATGGATACATGCAGATCTTTGGACAGAATGACAGGATGTTTGGATTCTGCTGGCATTGCTGCTCGACCCAGCCGACCACCTACTCTGAGGATTCCATCATCCATCACAGGATCTAGTCTGTACAGCGGACTCCCCTTGGAAACACTTTTGCATCCACTCTTCAATAATGCAATTTCAGCTTTAAACTTATGTTCTTGTACATACTGAATAATTGCATGTTCTGCTTTCACAAAATCTTCAGGAATCAGACTCTGTCCTTTGAGCATGGCTTTAAAGCTCTGAACTTTCCTTTCCACTGCAGGTCCTTGAGTCTCCAGCTCGTCCTTGTTGAAGTCTGCAGAGGCACACAACTCCTTCCTCTTATGTCCCAATAACACAAGAGCTCTCTTAACCCTCAGCAACCAAGCAACAGACCTTTTTATTTTTTTCCAAGATGAAAAGTATCAAAGCAGGCTATCTGTGGCACACTCAAAATCCACAACAACAGAGTTTGCTGTCAAATCCCTTTTGACCTCTGGGTCATTTACAGGAATCGCATCGAGCTCAGCATCCAACTTAGGCCAAACCTCCTCTGGCTCAAAAAGAAACTCTGGACCATTTATCCATCTCCTGCCTTTCAGGAAAGCCTCTGCCCTCATTCCTCTTGATGCATCATCTGCGGGATTCTCCTTTGATCCAACATATCTCCACTGATGAACACTTGCTGCATCTCTGATGAAGGAAACTCTGTTTGCGACAAAAGTGTGAAATCTCCTGGTTTCAAAAGTAACAAAGCAGGCGATCTGTGGCACACTCAAAATCCACAACAACAGAGTTTGCTGTCAAATCCCTTTTGACCTCTGGGTCATTTACAGGAATCGCATCGAGCTCAGCATCCAACTTAGGCCAAACCTCCTCTGGCTCAAAAAGAAACTCTGGACCATTTATCCATCTCCTGCCTTTCAGGAAAGCCTCTGCCCTCATTCCTCTTGATGCATCATCTGCGGGATTCTCCTTTGATCCAACATATCTCCACTGATGAACACTTGCTGCATCTCTGATGAAGGAAACTCTGTTTGCGACAAAAGTGTGAAATCTCCTGGTTTCATTACAGATGTATTTAAGAACAGTTGCGCTGTCGGTCCAGAAAACTGACTTCTCCAGTTTCAGTTGCAACTCCTTTTGAAGCATTTTATCAACTCAGACTGCAAGAACCGCCGCTGTGAGTTCCAGTCGAGGAATCGTTGTCTGTTTTAGTGGAGCAACTCTGGCCTTTCCCAACAGAAATGCAACCTGAACTCTGTTCCATATCCGACTTGGCTGGCGTCAGAAAAGTGGTGAAGCTGTGCTGTGTCAAATCTGTGTAAAATCTCTGGATTTAATACAGCGATCCACATTGAACTCAGCCATCTTCTGGAGATCCTCCAACCATTCAAACCACCTTTTAGAGAGGGAATGAGGAATGGCTTCATCCCACCCCAAGCCTCTTCTACAAAGCTCCTGTAACAACAGTTTGGCTGGAATAGTAAATGGGGCTAAAAATCCTAAGGGGTCATACAGTGAGCTGACCACCGACAAAATACCTCTTCTGGTCTGTGGCTGTTCCTGTAATGAGGTCCTAAACTTGAATTTGTCGGTTTCAATGCACCACTGTAGTCCCAATGCTCGCTCCATTGGAAGTTGGTCCGTGTCCAAATCCAGCTCCATCACTTCCTTTGCTCTACAGTCTTCAGCAATTGACAGCAACACTGTTCGGCTGTTGCTGATTCATTTGAAAAGATTAAATCCTCCTTTGTGACAAAGTGCAGTCAGATCCTTAACCAGTTGCACTGCTTCCTCCTCTGAGGCCACTGATTTCAAGCAGTCGTCAACATAAAAATTGCTTTTGACTGTATTTACCACTTCATGAGGGAAATGTTGGGCATTATCAACTGCAGTTCTCCTCAATGCATAATTTGCACAACTTGGTGAAGATACTGCTCCAAACAAATGTACTTTCATGCGATGTTCTTCTGGAGAATGTGAAGTATCTCCACCAGGCCACCAGAGAAAGCGGAGAAAGTTGATATGCTTTCCAGAAACATGAACTTGGTGATACATTGCTTGAATGTCGGCCATCACTGCAACAGGCTCTTGTCTGAATCGAACAAGGACCCCGATTAAAGAGTTTGTTAAATCAGGGCCCTGCAACAGCTGACAGTTCAGTGATGTCCCTCTGTATGCTGCTCCACAGTCAAAAACAACTCGCAGCTTGCCCTTTCTGGGATGATAAACCCCATGATGAGGAAGATACCAAACATTTCCATCACTCTGCTTTAGTTGATCAGAAGGCACAAGCTCAGCATATCCTTGCTTCACCATGTCATTTACAAATGTGATGTATTGTTCCTTGAACTGACCATTCTTGACAAACTTTCTTTTCAAGCTCTGGAGGCGCTGTTCTGCAACGCGACGATTGTTTGGCAGCAGGGGATTTTCCTCCTTGAAAGGTAAGTCAATGCAATAATGGTCTCCAATTAACTTTGTGGTGTTGTTCATGACGTTCATAAACTTTACATCCTCTCTGGACATTTCAAGCTGCTCATCCGATGACCTCTCATTAAAGTCGTAGTTAAACTGTTTAACCAGCATTTCCTGAAGATGTTCAACAGAGATTCTGTTTGAAGTTACAGCAGAGTAGTCACTTTTATTCCTGTTGCTCCCACCACGAAGTGGACCATTAATGACCCAACCAACTCTGGTTCTGACAGCATAAGGTCCCTCATCCTGGCTGTTGATTAGCTCCCAGGGCTCCATCACTTTTGGTGCATCCGTTCCAATGAGCAAATCAATGCCTTCATCAATGTCATGAAGCTTAACAGCCTTGAGATAAGACCACTGTTCCAAATCTTCTTGTCGCGGAATATTGAGTGTGGAAACAGGCATATGCTTTTGCGTTAAGACGCCAGGTAACTCAATAAAATCATTCATATTTATCCCAGACACTTCAAGACCAGACAGCATATGAGCATTTACAATCTTCTTTTGACCCATTGTTCTTAACAGAATACTTGTCCTTTTACCCTTTACATTCAATCTTCTTGCCAAACTATCTGTACAAAACGTTCCTGAACTCCCGGGATCCAAGAAAGCATATGTCTGCACAGTTTTGTTGCTCCTCTGGCTCTTGACTTTGACTGCAACAATAGAAAAAATTGAGGCATCTTTGTGACCAGCCCCAATATGGCCACAAGTCTGAGACACTGAAGGTGAAGCATTTGTTGAGCTCACAGACTGTTGATTGGAGGATGTTCCTTTAACCTGCCGCTCTATATGAAGGACACTTGGGTGATTTTGGTGACACGCATTGCAGTCCAAACGTTTTCTACAATCTTTACTCATGTGGCCCACTTTCAGACATCCAAAGCAGATTCCTTTTTCTTTAATAAAATTAATCTTATCCCTGTGTAATTTCATTTTGAACTGTGAACATTGATCCAATGAATGATTACCTTGTGTACAAAACAGGCAATTAAGAGTAAAGTGTCTGGCATTGTTTCCTGTATGTTGAATTATAACTCCTTCTTTGACTGCAGTGACATTGGTGGCAAAACTGCTCCCTCTTTTCCTTTGTTTGAAGTGACCGGTATTGGATGTTTTGGAGTTGGTGAGCTGTAGGTCTTGGATGTTACCAAAGACTGGATCAGAAGCAATCTTGACTTGTATTTCTATAAATCCTACCAGATCAGTGAACGTTGCTCTATCACCTCTTCGTTCTTGCAGATAACAAGCAACATTTCTCCACTTTTCCCTTAATTTGTAGGGAAGTTTCAAGATGATACTCCTCATGTTTGATGGAAAATCCAGCTCTTTCATGTGCATCAAGTGTTCTGTTAAATTTGCACATCCACATAGAGACAAAGAAAATGATTGCAACCCTTTAATATCCTCGCTTTTAACAGGTGTCCAGTTAAGTATCTTTTCCATATATGCAGCAGCAATTTTGTGTTCATTTCCAAAGTGCTCTGCAAGAAAACTTTTGGCTATGTGGTATCCCTGCTCTGATGGTAAATGCTGACAACTGTGCACCAGGTCCTTTGGCTGCCCCCTGGTGTACTGTTCAAGAAAATGTAAACGATCACTCCATTTATCTGTTTTAGCCTCCACCCCATTTTCAAAAGCTCTGATAAAAGATCTGTATTGGAGAGGGTCTCCATCAAACACAGAGATGTTCCTAGATGGGAGGACAGCACACAGATTTTGTTGGACAAGCAAAGCAGCGATGTCATTTTGTTTTTGCATAATGTTTAAAACATCATTTTGATAGTTGTCAGTCAAAGCTTGGGTCTGATGGTGAGCATGTCCCATGTGCACTCTGTTTACAGTTTGCATCACATGAACTGGAGCATCAGCCTTTAATATCATTTCATCCATTTGTTTACTTTGTCTTTGTTTAGGCTTAACAACTGGTGGTTGGAGTCCAGAAGCAGACAAACCAAGAGCATGATCATTGCCATTCATGATATCTGGGACAAAACTGTTGGCGTCGGCATTTAAATCACTCACTCCTCGTGGCTTATTCCTTTTATAATAAGAATTCATGCCGTCTAAACATTTTGAGCCACACTGTGACCTGGTTTCCAAAACATGAAGCTTTGCGTTTGTTGCTGCCAATTCCGTTTCAAGCTCAAGTTGCTCCATTTCTCTCCTTAGTTTTTCCTGTTGCACTTCTATTTGATGTTTCCTTTTCTGCGCAGCGATGCGCTCCTCGAGAGCTGCCTTGTCGGCCTCCGCTTTAATGCGCGCAGATGACGTCGAAGAAGTCCGTGATAGTTGAGAGTGTGCCTTTTCAAAGCTCGCTTTTACACTTGAAACGTTGGAGACACTATCTTCAGGATTTATTTCATCAGCATTACATTGATCATCAGGAGTATCTTTATTTTGCTCAGCACGTGAATCATGCACATCAGAGAGCCATCCTTTTACCTTCTCAGTGAAATCACGATATTCTGTCATTTTGTCCGTGAAATATTTACTTTGTCTTTCAACTTCATCTTTGGGCAAAGGTAGACTCATAAAAGATTTATGGACATCATGTGCATCTTCGCAACACCTTACAAACACAGAAAGCTCATTCTTTATTAAATCAACATTTTCCTTTGATGTCATTAACTCATTCATGTGTTTCATACATTTTTTGGCATGTTTGCATTTTTCACTCCTTTTTTCCTGGAGTGTCATCACACTATATTCTATACCTTTAGCAGACATTTTAACAGTTCTTTTTGGTAGACGTGTGACATTCAACCGATTCCTTGTGAAATACTGTCAAACTCCACTCGTTTGGCCGTTTTCCATTACGGCTCTAAACAGTTATATCACTGACTTACCGGTTTCTTTTGAGAAGGTTGAACATCTTGTGTGGTCAGGGCCAGAGTGCGTCCTGTCGCCCCCTCGGCTGAGCGAAGATATGCTTAATGCCTTTTGTCCATAAATCCACATCCAAGCGATCCGATAAGTCCAGTATTGAAGAGTTCAAAGGCGGGTTTTTTACTTGTATGTAGTGGCCGTTTGTCAATGAAGTAACAAAAATCTCAAGTCAAAGTTCAGATCAAACAAAATCAAAAGACCACTGATGCACTGTGGGTTTTGGTGTACGCGGGTGGGAAAAACATCAGGTCCAAACAAGTATTAAAATTCAACAAAGCGTGGTTTATTTTTTGACTGAAGTCGATTAAACACAGAACAAAGCAAATTTCCTGTGCCTCTCCCGCTCCGGTAAAAAACCATATGCCTTAACCTGGTGCATACTAGTCCCTGCCGTGCGCTTACCTAAATAACCTATAGTGCCCCCTAGCGTGCATGAAACAGACAAAACAAATAATAAACTAACAAAACACTAACAGAAATTTAATCATAATGAAATCAAAAAATGAATAAATTTATCATAATGAAATCTAAACACAACACTAAATAGCTCCAACAGCCTATGTGACGTCACCCCATAAAGTTGACTTACCCGTGGTTTTCGCCAACCTCAACAATTTTGTCCTCTCCCTGAAAGAAGGCGGTGAAGTGCACCAAAGACACAGCCATGTTTAGCGGGATCCGTGAGCTAGTGTCCGTGTGCTAGTGGTGTTGACGTTTTAAACGCGTCGAAAGCAGCGAAGAGTTGTAGTCCACAAAGTGCTCTCACACAAAGTCTAACCGTATCAAACTTCTACCCGCTAAATTGTAGCATTCTTTACATGAAAAATTATATATAAAATTCACAGACAACATATGTTCACATTCATGGCACAATTCAAACGGGACCAGAAAATAATTATTTTCTCCCATTCACTTGCATTGACGATTTTTCAACCTGGAGGTCCAGTGGGGTTAGCGGAAGGGGCGGGACTTACCAGCTCTATATGTTCATGTTGAAGAAACCAGTTTGAGATGATTTGAGCTTTGTGACATGGTATGTTATCCTGCTGAAAGTATCAGAAGATGGGTACACTGTGGTCATAAACAGATGGACATAATCAACAACAATCAGGGTTTGAATTTGAATGAACACCCGCCAACTCGCCAAATGCGGGTAAAAATCAACTCTGGCGGGCAACGCTGTCAAAACACTAGCGTGTTACTACTATGTTTACTTTGCTGGGGTTCGTGTAAGCCACATCTGCGCGAATTTAGCGCAAATACTCAATTCGTGACGAGTCATCATTGTGATCATCCAACGCATTCTCATCCTTGGGCGTCATATACTGACGCTTTTGACATTTCGTCGACATCGAACGCACATGGCACCCTTTAGCGTCAATATGACACGCACAGAGCTTTATTCGGTTATGGGTAGGTTTAGGTCTAGTGTAGGGTTAGGGTTAGATCGCTAGGAGGCGCCTTCTGGCCTATTTCTATCTGCGTCTCATATTGACGATAAAAGGCCTCGCCGACGTTTAACGCCTCGTGACTAAACAAAGGGAGCCAATGTGAGTGTGCACACCGACGCGAAAAACGCCACGCGTAAAAGCGTCATTTTTTTAAAAACGCCTCGGGTTCGTTTTTTTGGTTTGACGCGCCGCGTCAAAAACTATCCGATCAATGAGATTGGCGCTTTTGCTCACGTGTCTGGAGCTTCTGAAGTTACAGTAAAACACAACTTGGGGGCGCTCAAACACAAAACGGTCTTGCCGAGCACACATACGTAACAGCGAAGAAGATATATGCCGAGTAGCGTCTAAACACTGCCGGGAAGAAATAAGACAAGGAAGATGCAAGGCAAGATGAATGTAGAGCTGCTGGTCTCGTTGGTGTCGGAACATAAAGAACTATATGACAAACGCGACAGCGACTACAAAAATCTTGATAAAAGAGAACTGTTATGGAGTGGTATTAAGCGCCATCTAATGTCAGGGAATGAATTTGCATGTTCACTCGGCTCATCGTCAGCGAAAATCGCTTGGGTGTGAACACAAAAAACGCGTTGAAAAGCGCTGGCGAATAACGCGCGCCGATATTCGTCCCGGTGTGTACGGGCCTAACAGTGCGTGTCCACTGGCGCGGTGCGAGCGGAGCGGAGCGAGCGTTTTCAATTCATTCCTATGGAAGTCGAGCTTCACGCTCGCGCAGTGCATTTTGGGATTGACAGCGGACCGGAGAAAGCGTTGAGAGCGACCGAGAGCGTCAAAAGGTTGGGCAGTTCTCGACTTTCTGCAAATATCAAGCGAAAAACGCGGTCGGCAGCCAATTGCTGTGACGTTCGGGATGTGACGTCTGTTTTGAGAGTTTAAAAACGTCTCTGTCCATGCGGGGGCGCTCGCAGGCGAGTGCAGAATGAATGGAGGTCTATGGCGAAAAACCTTCAAAATCCACTTTTCTCAGGATATAATTTTTTGTCTAGTAATTTGAATGTTGTATTTGAAAGGAGATGCAAAGAAAATACACATTGCTGGGTGTTAGATTTTTTAGAGTCACTTATTTGGTTTAAAAAGTCTTTTAAAATGTCAATGACGTCAGAATGCTAGCGTGTTATGGGCAACAACAACTCAACCTGTAAGAAATCGAAAGGACACAAGTACTCGTTCATTCAACTTTCGACCTATAACCCATGTTGAACTTCCAAAACCTACAATAAAATCTGAGATTTCTCAACGGCAATCGGGTGAAAGAGAAACATTTAGCCGTCTAGCCCCATAGACTCCCATTCAGTCTGCACTCGCCCGCGATCACCTCCAGTGGAATTCTAATGGAACTGCAACCAAGATCAATACAACGGGGCTGATAGGAAGTGCCAAGGCTCTCCGTAGACGGGCTCTGGTATTACACAGAATACTGGCGAAATCAAAACGTCATCTGTGTGCGACCAGCGACGGGTCACAGCAAACAAATCTTAAACAATCTGTGATGAATTTCTAAAATATCCTTTCATATTTTTGATTTTTAGTATCCATATAATGTCACTATTTTTGTGGTACAATTATTTTTTTTCGGGTAACACGATATAAACTGAAGAATAGAGGATTAAGTAGAACATGTTTTCACATGGAGCATCTGAGCTGATAGCAGCTTACCCGAAGCTCGTTTCAGCGCGCGAATACTGAATTAAATTGTCTTTCACGTTTTGCGCTTGTACAGACAAATTCACACAAAATTATGTAAAAACGCCCGCACTCACTGCCGCATTCTGGGTCAGTTGCAGAGGTGTTATAGTAGGCCTACATGCTTCAGAGCCTGAATCACAATAGAGACAGAGCGCATTTAGGCCACGCCCACACCGGGGGGGGGGGGGCAAACCAACCCTCCACTTTTATGTCCTCAAACGCTCGTTTTTTGGGGTCGACAGCTTATGAAAACTTATTTCTGGGTTTCTTAGCTTGTTTGCTGTACACCTTGTCACACAGCAGCTTTTAGGCATTATTCTGTCTTTTCTTAGAAGCAAGAAATGACAAGGAGGCAGCCTCTCGCAATGCAAAGTCAATGGAGACAGTTGGTTTGTTTTCCACCTTGGTGGGCGTGGTCTTCAGATTATGACGCGTTGCGCTCTGTCTCTATAGTTGAAATAGAGATTTTTTAATTTTTTTTTTTACACTAGAGAAAAACTTATGGAGAAAAAAAAAGATTGTAACAGGGTGAAACAATTGCATTGTTTAATAAAAATAATGCACAATAAATTTTACAATTAGAAACAAAGATTGTTTTGAAATACTGTATGCTTTCCCATGTTATTTCAACTATTCAGAGGTCAGTATTGGCTCTGTTCTCTCCTTTTTGATGGTGCAATCTGGAGGAAGGCAACAAAACAACAGTCCATTAGCTCAGTTGAGTTTCCTGATGACTTTATTTATATCCTCAGCTCTGGGTCCCGGGTCTCCAACATCTTTCAGTAGTCCAACTTTGTCTCTAGCAGCATGTCTTGGTACTGACAAATGGAATGGCAACAGGAAGTTGTTTGCCACCCTGAAGTTCTTTCCAGCAGAATAGATCTCATGTATAAGGTCCTCCAAACAGATGATCCCATATTGTCCTTGAGAAACAAAGAAAAAACATGTTCAGACTGTTCATTTTATTTACATTTTTAATTGCTATTAAGAATATGAACACTATTAGACAATCATGCCATTACAGAATATCTAAGAATATATTTTGCCACTGTGTCTTTCAAACTTAAGTAGAGACTAAATTTACAAGCGAGTAAAAGGGATTGTTGCAGTCAAGTCCATCTTAAAAAAATAAAATAAAATTCTTTGCAAATGGTAATTACACATTTCCTATTCCTTGTTTAAGCTGCTCCTTACAGTTTTATGTTATGCAGCCCAAAATGTCTATATATCTATATACCACATCATTTACTTACCGAGATGCTTCTCTATAAGTGCATTGTCGGTCAGAGGAATCTTTCTCTTAGCAATCTTTGTCTGACCTCTTTTTAATATGAGCTCACGGACTGATTTCAAATTGGGATACCTGTTAAAGAGATCACAACAACAAATCAAACCAGTAAAAATCAAATTAAAGAAATACACCTGTTTAACCCTAAAACTGGCAATGTGATCTGGGTGTAACAGTTTTTGTTGTCTTTTTTGGGGCGCAAGAATGATTTTTTCATCAAATCCTTTTATCATTTATCACAGCCTGGTCTGTCTTGAGTATGCTGGTCACATGATTTGTTTAAAAAATTGTGATCAATTAGTCAGCCTGACCTAAATCTAACATGGCTGCCAGTGGTGCAGGACATTCAGATTTTGAGATAAGTAAATATATATTAAACTTACTTTTCTTTTGAAAAAATAATACTAACACTGCTAACATTAATTATGAACATTGTCTTAAGGTGCTGAAAAAGAAAATTTATAAAAATGTTGTTCATGTTGTTATTTGGCATGTTTTGAAATAATGTTACACCTGAGTCACATTGCCACTTTTGGGTATAAAAAAGGGATTAACAGTGTATTCATTTTTGTAACAAGCTTTGTATTCTGAGTTATTTATTTATTTTTACAACGTATAAAATTTACAGGTTAAACTGATACAGCCTGTTTGAGTATGCTGGTCACATGATTTGTTTCAAGTGATCTGTGATCAATTAGTCAGCCTGACCTAAATCCAACATTTTTTACCATTTTACCAATTTTTTTTTTTTTTTTACCATTTTTATGGTAACGCAAGGTCCGATTTCAAAATGGTTTTCACAGGCTGAATCTTGAGTTTGTAAGTTTTCCAATGATATATACTATGTCAACATTATATGAGTTGAAGTATAGGATATAATTGTTTTAATCATGAAATGGCAGTTACAGTTATAGATTTGGTCCTTTTTTTATACCCTAAACAGACAATGTGATCTGGGTGTCACAACTCATAAAATCCAAAATACATAACATTTTTCAAAATTTCTTTTGGATATGATTTACTAAGTCCAGATGATATAAAAAAAATGACATGAAATTATTTGTTGCTTATTTTCTACTCTTGCTTGTTTAAGGGTTAAATGTATTTAAGGGGTAATAATGGAACAACAGTAATAGACTGTAATTGGTCCCACTTTATCTTAAGTGGCTTTAAGTACTATGTACTTACATTGAAATTAATAATTTGATACAATGTACTTATTGTGTAACTACAATGTTTTTACATTGTACTTATATTTTAAAAATTCCTGCATGTAATTACAGCTGTAATTAATTTATGTAATTACATTTGTAATTACAGTTGACCCTTCCCTTACACCTTAACTCACCCTTAAACCTACCCAATCCACCACACCTGTCCCTAACCTTACCCGTATCACACCTCAATAGCAGCACAAGTGTTTTACAATACAACATGAACACAATAAGTACATTGTACTTATTTTTTGATGTAAGTACATAGTACTTAACGCCACTTAATATAAAGTGGGACCAAGTAATTTTTCACTAGTATTTACCACAGGATCTGCATTTTCATCAGTTTAAATAAAAAAATCTGTTACAAGAGACAATAACAACAACTCTGTGACTGTGCATCAAAACCACTCCTTTCCTGGTAAATAAATAAAGTCAACGGATTTGCAACAGCGGAATGTAACTTAAATTTAACCAAATACTTATTAAATCAATCAGAATACTAGACTGTTACCAATCAAATTTTATCATTAACAAAAGCCATCTTTACACTGAAAAGGTGGAACAAAAGCTGCATCTGAAATAGCATAAATGTTTATTTACACAGACTGTTTAATGTTACTCATAAAGCGCCGCCATAACTTCTGTTTCATGCTGTAGTGCTTTCCAGCCTTTAGTCGTTATCTGCAAAAAAGGAACATTATAATACTCACCCCCAGGCAACATAAGGTTCCACAGTCTTAAGCATTTTTACGGAAGTCTTGTTGACTTTCACAAAGGTGCCACTGAAGATCTTTCTCAGCCTCAGCATCTGAACGACCTTCATCACTTTGGGGCTCACACCTTTGATCCTACAAGCAATCATACGGGAAAATTAAACCACCAAGCAGATGTAGAACAGTACATTAATTGACCCCAAAACTAAAATTCTGTCATCATTTACTCACCCTCATGATGCTTCAAACCTGTATGTGTTTCTATCTTCTATAAAACACAAAATATATTTCTTTTTTTTTTTTACTTTTTTCTTGGTCAGGTTTGAAATGGCATGAGAATGAGTCACTGATTTAAATTTTTTATTTTTGGGTGAACTATACTTTTAATGTCAATGTGAACGATGCATAAGTAGAAATTACTCTCTGATGCGGGCAGCGAACACCAGAGCGTTCTTCGCTGGCGGCATGGCCGGCGGAGGTCTTTCTTTGAGTCTGGCGAGTCGTGTGTCATCTCGATGCTTCCTCTTGCTGTTTATCAAAAACTCCTCTAAGCGTTTAAATTTCAAGGGAATTCCTTTTTTGTCCTGTGAAAATGACAATTTCAGTTTTGTTCTGAAACCTTTATTGAACTATAAACAAAAACTGGTTACAAGGGAGGAATTCTCACTTTTCTCTTCTGCTGTAACGCAAGTTTGGCTTGAGTGGCTTTGATAGCCTGGTACGCTTTCCGTTTCTTGAGGAGATTCTCAGGAACAAGCTTGATTACTTTCTCAGTTCTGTACAAGACAAAATATGAATAAATCATTTTAAGTACACAAAGTTAAATTCGTATATTATTTTTATTGAAGTTTTCAAACATCAAAAACAAAAAAATAACAGACAAAAAGACCCTGCATAAAACAAAAATCTGTGCAATGTGTAAAATGAAACAAAGTACTATAGAAAAGGAAGACGTACACAAAGCCAACCTCTGTTACAAAGTGTAATCACAATAATTACAGAAAGTGATTATTACAGATCAGGAAAACATGTAAGCAATAAGGTACCAGAGGCTGTGCTGTATCGTGAACAAGTAACGGCTGAAGGGCGTTGTTAGCCGTTATATAAGCCGTTACTTATTCACGATACAGCACTTGCGTCGAGTATCTTACTGCTTTTATAAAACGGTTACCATACAATATTAAAGTAAAAAAAAAAAAAAAATGTATTAGTGCAACTTTCATGAAGTTAAATTAATAAAAGCATTCCTTCCGCTAGAAAAAAATAGTCCCTGACCGTGAACAACAACGTTCCAATGTGTAATAAGCATGAAAGCTCAAATAAAAACAACAAACCGTTCTCAAACTTCGTCTCATTCTTTTTATTTTTTACAACACAATATTTGTGAAATTTCCTCACACAAATAGGCATAGCTTATCTCTCAGCATGAGAAAACGTTAATTTTTTTGTTTATTCCGTTATTTTCTCTCTGCACTAAACTAAATATTTACATAGCCTAAATAAAAACACAAGGGCACATATTTTGATAGATAACAGTTAGGTCTTTAATCTATTTTATTAATGTTATTAATTAAGTTGCTAAAATGCTGCCTAACAAGAGATACTTTTTTATTGTTGTTTATTTAAATTTATTTGAGCATCTCCATTTATTGTGCACGCATTAAATATTTTTCTCATTTCAATCGGCTCCACTGTGGTGATATTTAACGCGGTTCTCTTTAGTTGGGGCACATGTTTATGTTGATACGTGTGGTTGCTAAGGGCGCAGTGATAATAAATAGAACCGTTGGGTGAAGCGGTCATAGCCGTGTTTTATCGTGAATAAAGCACAGCTATTGACCAATCATAATCAAGGATTGGAACTAACCGTTTTATAAAAATAAATAATTAGTCCTTCTGGTTTGACAAAAAAGTAAAAACTGGTTCCCACATCTTATCGAATTTTGCAGGGTTCCCAGATATGGAGTATCTAATTCTTTCAAGATGTAACGTAGAAGTGAGTCCAGTTAGCCAGTCAGAAAAGAGGGGTCTAAGTTTATGGCAAGCCGTTTTAGCTTAAATTGTACCCAGCGTTACTCGTCGTAATTGCATTTTTACTAGTAAGAGTTCAATTAGAGAGCTCTACAATTCAATTATTACTAGTAAGAATTACAATTACAGAGCTCTAATTCAGTTCTTACTAGTAACAATTCCAATTAGACAGCTCTACAAATTAATTTTTACTAGTCATATGTCTCCATTGACTTCCATTCATTTTTAATTACAGAGCTCTACAATTGAATTGTTACTAGTAAGAATTACAATTAGAGAGCTCTACAATTGAATTGTAACTAGTAAGAATTACAATTAGAGAGCTCTCTAATTAAATTCTTACTAGTAAGAATGCAATTACAGAGCTCTCTAATTTAATTTTTACTAGTAAAAATACGAATTAAATATATGTATAATTGCAGAGCACTGTAATTGAATTAAAGAGCTCTGCAATTGCATTCTTACTAGTAACAACTGAATTAGAGAGAATTGTTACTAGTAAGAATTGAATTAAAGAGCTCTGCAATTCTTACTAGTAACAATTCAATTGTACAACTCCATAATTAAAAATGAATTTAAGTCAATGGAGACATATGACTAGTAAAAATTCATTTGTAAAGCTGTCTAATTGGAATTGTTACTAGTAAGAACTGAATTAGAGACCTCTGTAATTTTAATTGCTACTAGTAAGAATTGAATTGTAGAGCTCTCTAATTGAACTCTTACTAGTTAAAATGCATTTACGACGAGTAACGCTGGGTACAATTTAAGCTAAAACGGCTTGCCATATAAGTTAGTATTTTTCTTCCACAAAAGCAAGATAACTTTCTTAGCTATAATCACACCATATTGAACTGGTAACCGTACCTTTGGCCTAAGAGCCTGCAAAGAGTCTGACCAACCAAGAATTGCTATGAATGGGTCAGAAGTAAAGCACAATTGTAGACTTTGGCAAAAAACTGAAACATTTCTATCCAAAAACTCTGAATTTGTGCACAGAACCAAAAAAAGATGTGCCAGGGTACCCTCGGCAGCTTTACACTTATCGCATATAGGAGAGACAGAAGAATAGAATTTACTAAGCTTTGTTTTAGAGTAGTGAAGTCTATGTAGTACCTTGTACTGAATAAGTTGGTGCCTTGAATTTATAGAACAAGAATAAATAGATGAAAGACATTTACAAAGTTAAATTATTATTCAAACTCCTAATTATTAAGAGTGACCTGCTGAAAAGCTGCTATCAGCTCAGATGCTCCATGTGAAAACATGTTCTACTTAATCCCATATTCTTCGGTTTATATCGTGTTAGCCGAAAAAAAATAATTGTACCACAAAAGAGGTGACATTATATGGATACTAAAAAGCAAAAATATGAAACGATATTTTAGAAATTCATCACAGATTGTTTAAGATTTTTCTGTCATCTTAAATACGTACCCAGGTTCTGCCATCGCGTTAGCTGTAGCCCGTCGCACACAGATGACGTTTTGATTTCGCCAGTATTCTGTGTAATACTGCCGCCTTTCCCTTTGGAGTGACTATTACACATTTCACTCACTAGGATCCGTTTCTCACACTCACGTTCACCACCATGTGATTACTCCACCGATATCAAATTAAAATTTGCACACATGCTGTGAATTTTAACAAAAACATTATGTTACAAAGTCATATAAAAAAAATTAGGCTATCTATTTATTTTCTTCAGCACTCTTTTAATTAAGTCACTTAAAAAGCTGTGAAAAATGTAAAAGGTACATCGTTTGAGAAAAAAAGCTATGAAATATTTGTATAATATTAATTATTAATATTTTTAATCTTTGCTTGGAGTGACTTGGCGCCTGTTTTATGTCACTTATTTAATAATAATAATAATAATAATAATAAATTCAGCAGCAATAATCTCTGTCCAAATGCTTCCACATACCGTCTGCAGACTGTTAATCAAACATTTATTTAACTAAAATACTACATTCTTACCTTTCAGCATCTATTTGTGGCTATTTTAATGTCCTCAGCGTCCTGTGGCCAAAATTAGCTAAGAAAATCTATTTATCTAAAGATCTTTTCTGCATTCTTTAGTCAATTAAATTAATTATAGCCTACACAGTCAGTATAGATTTGTTAAATAATTGCCTATTTCGGGGATTTATGTGGAATAAAATTTGAATAAAATTTGCTAAAAACAAAAATCATGCATAGCATTTTTAAGTGACTGAGGCTTTCAACAGGTGTTGAGTGAGAAATATAAAATGGGACATGCAGTAAAACTGTAATTGGTCATGTAAATTACCTATACTTGTTACTTGTTTCATCCTTAAAGTCGACATGAAACAGATGTTGCGGTAGTTTTTTCTTCCTATTGTGAAATATATCAGAGCGAAAAGGTTTCTTGAACAAGAAAAAATGACTTGATTTTGTCCATCAGGAATTGATTGGATGGTTGGATTGTTATTGCTGTGATGTCATGTGAGTGACAGGTTGTCCCGCCCTCACGCCAGTAAACATCACCAGACAAGATGTTTAATTTAAAGGGATAGTTCACCCAAAAATGAAAATGTTGTCATAATTTACTCACCCTCAAATTGTTCTAAACCTGTATGAGTTACTTTCTTCTATTGAACACAAAATAAGATATTTTAAAGAATGTTGGTAATCAAACAGTTGATGGACAGAAAAAATCCTATGGAAGTCAGCCATCAACTGGTTGGTTACTGACATTCTTTAAAATATCTTTGTTTGTGTTTAACAGAAGAAAGAAACTCATACAGGTTTGGAACAACATGAGAGTGAGTGAATGATGACAACACTTTCATTTTTGGGTAAACTATCCCTTTAAGTGGGAGGGAAAGTTATTTTGAATAAAGACTGCAAGGGTAGCTACATGAATTAAAAAATGTGCAAGGATAAATCTTAATAAATACTGCAGTATTTCATAAAAAAAAAAAAAATAAAGTGTCAATTTTGATTTAATGGTGACTTTAACTCCCTTTTCCCCCTGTGCCACTCAAATTGTCCACGTGGGAAGACAAAATAAAAACACTAACTTACCTGCCACCCTGTAAACCCAGTGTTATCAAACATAATCATATTAGTTTCAGATATAGTTTTTATACATCGGAAAAAGGAAACATGAGGAAAACTTGGAGCATGATGGGCCTCCCGTCATTGTACGTTCATGCACTACGTACGCAAGTTACGCAACTCAGCGATTCCTCAATCACACGCAAACCTGCCTAGCCTATCAGATCTCCAAGGCATGCGTCGTTATGCAACCGCCTCCAACTATGCCATAGAGATCAGCGCAGTCGCGTACCTTCTGCGTGACGTGAGCGATCCTCCTGTTTGTTTGTGTAGCTCGAGGATGAAAATGGCGGTGGGGAGAGATGAACGCGAGAATTAAACATACAAATGACCACTTGACTTGGATGACAGCAGCACTGCAGCTTCGCGACGGAATAAAGAAGTAGCTTATCGTCAACCAAGTGCATTTGCAACAACAAACATCCAGAATTCAACGAGGAAAAAACTGCGTCCTGGATTTAAAATAGCTCCTGAAATTAGCCCGCTAACCTCGTTAGCTTAGCTAGCCTTCAACTGGAAGGTTTAACGGACACCACAGCACCACATTAACGGAATTATTCTGTCAGAGTAAGATGAGCTCCGCTTTTCTCGACTTTCCTCTCAAATGCAACCTCGGTTGTAGACGCTGGGCTTGTAGAAATATTTGCATTTGACTGAATGCATAACTAATCGCTCCATCTGGCAGTGTTTGCCAGAAAACATCATCCTCCAGCCTTCTCAAAGTTCAACGAGCATCTGTAAGAGAACGGACTGAAGAGGTAACTGGAATGCATTCATGTTGTGTATTTGTTGATGTTGAGCGGAGAGATCATGTGGCAGGACTGAACCAGCTAGAGGTTACTTGCACTGAACAGCCATAATAAACAAAGTGCACAGAGATATGGTCTAGTTGACCAGACAGGTGGGAAAGATGTGGCGTTTACACGGACAGCTTGAGTGATCAGAAATGCAAATGATCATTTCTACCTTTCATGCATTGAAATATAGATCCGCGATCAAAGGCTTTGAATTAGATGCGTTTCTCATTTTTCTCAGTGCTTGAAGAGCAAGCTAATGTCATGTCAAGGGATTCTGACACTTCAGGTTTGACAGCGTTTGAAACTGAAGTGCTTTGATTTAGCCTAGTTGAGACTGCAGTTAGATCTTTCAGTAATTTGATGTTTAATAAGAGGAATTTCTGATAATATTCAGCTTCTATTATTTATTTCTATAATAATATACGAATAATTTTTGTTTTTAATAATAACAATTATATATTGTTTATTATATATAATAATTAATAATAATAATAATTATATTAATAATAATATATATATTAGTGTTAATATAAGTGTTGTTTTTATTTTTGTCAATAAAATAATCAAAATAATAATTGTTGCAATTATTTTACCTACCAATTATTGATGTTATTATTGTCTAATCAGATGCATAACATCTGCTTTTATCCTGCCATATATTATTCTGCATGCTCCAGTGCTTTTTTTAAGTGCATTGATTTAGATGCAATATAGGGAGAACTATAACTTTTAGTACTAACTATAGATCTTTCAAATATTTGAGTTTAATGAAAGTAATAAGAGTTTATAACAATATTAATATTAATAATAAAAGTAACAAAAATAGTAATATAGTTATGAAGTTTAATATTATTATTATTATTTTTTACTGAGAATAAAATTATAATTATAATAATTGGTTGTCATTATTTTACCATCCTTGATTGATCAAGTGCATATGCTTTTATTCTGCCATAAATGATTTTCCTTGCTCTAGTGCTTCTTTTTTTTGCCACTGGAAAATGCTTTAATACTTTTTGAAGACCTACAAATATGTAATGCTTGTGCATGGTCAGAATTCACAGCTCACTGTCACCCCTCTACATTCCAGCAAATATTCATTTAAGTATGTCCTTTACATGAACCTGCCAGGGGAGGGATATACGATGTGAACTTGTTTTCAAATTGCACTGCGTTTGCTTTAGTTTGACTAAACAGGAGTTCGTAGCTGCCTTATAACTTTGTTTCAGAGCGGTCGACTCACATTCTACAGTGGAGTAGCCTGGGAAAACCCAGACAACTTCCGGGAAATTTAGATTTGCTCTGCAAGTAGTCTGGCAAAGAGCTCATTCAAGCCCATTTCTAATCCGTCGGAATCGCGGCACCAATCAGAAACGTTGTGGCGGGCTTTACACAATGACTATCGCTCTGATTGGTTTTAGGTCTATCCAATTGAGCCCAGAGGCATTTGAGCGACGTCTGTCCGTTCAACTTTTAAATGCATTATTATATTCAAATTGCAAACATATGAGGACAGTCTCCATGAAAGACCCAATGGCAGATGAACGTGCTACTACATTTCTCTCCGAAACGGTAGGAAATTAAATTAGATTTAATAGAGGATTTTAACTGTGACACGATGATTGACAGGGCAGTTTAAGTGACAGGATGCACGCGACAGATCCGTCCGATAAAGATGACGAAGTAGTATGTCCCAAAGCTTGCCTACTTTTTTGCTACACATTCAAATACCTTTTCTTCACAAAAAGAGTACATACGTTCATGGTGTAGTGTAACTTAGGCGAATTGGGACGCAGCATATGGCTTTACACGATGCCGATCTCTCTGATTGGTTTTAGGTCTATCCAATTGCGCCCAGAGGCATTTGAGCGACGTCCGTTGGTGACGCCCCTTTGGAAATGATTTATTAATGAAGCTTTGCCAGACCATAACTCAGTTACTACTGAGAATGGTCTGGTTTTAACCAGGCTAGTGGAGGATATGAATGGTCTTTGATTTTAAGGAGCCATGCAAATAGTTTGGTAGCCATGTAAATATTTATAAGGAGTTGAATGCATTGCCCTGGCTTTCAGTTTTTCTTTGTGTTTTTCACTTCGGGTGTGTTTAAACTTGTAGTTGTGTTTGTTTGGACTGGACCAAAAAAAAAAAAAGTATTCCTGGTCTGCTTAGCGTTTACACCGAACCTAAAGGTACAGGTATATGTTCACAACCTGATTGGTCGGCTTTTATTATGTGTACTTCACGACGGAACTTACCGAACATCCAAACCAATGCTGTGTGCAGGGCTAAATGCGCTCGGATGAGACCCATCTTTTCAGCGGACTCGGTCCGCTTGTTTTGGTGCGCACCAGGGTTCGGATGGAAAGCGTTCACACTTATTCAAATGAACCACACAAACGGAGCAATTTCACCATGGGTCGTTTTAATCGAACCAAACATGCCAAGTGTGATGAATGTTTTATCTAAAATCTCAAGGCAGGTAATTGATGTAACTAATACAATGCAACTGTTGATGATAAGTTGCTTTATTGTCTTATAAAGCTCCCTAATGTTTTTGTTTTCATTTTCTCAACTAATCAGTAGTCAAATCCAGATTACAGCGTGACCAAAAGACGACGATATCGTGCGTCATTTCCTTCCCTGGGTGTTGGTGCGAGCGTCTCTCTGCCGCAGCGTGGAGAGGGGCGCTCAGCTGTGCCTCCCCAGATGTCAGAGAGCTGACCTACATCTCTCTCGAAAAAAAAGCTTGTGCAGCAGCCTGTGAGAATGTGTGGGGGTAGGGAGAGCTCGCCAGAGTGAACTAGCAAATGAACGAGTGAGGGACAGGAAAGCAAGCCTGCTCAAGCCAGCTATCAGAAGCCCACACTGTGAAACGTGAACGGCGAGAGGAGATGGAGACGGATACCCAGTGCTTGTTATCATGCTTAACAACGACTCGGCGGACCGTAATCGCACGGGACGGACAAACTCCGCTTCCCCTTTGCATGGAAGTTTGGTCGAGGGGCAACAGTTTGCGCAAGTGCAGCATCTGCTAACTTCTTCCCTTGCCTCAGGAGTTGTATTTACAGATAGCAGAGGTGGGAGGGACAGTCTCGCCCCTAAAGTTCAGAAGTACAGGATGTTGTAACAAGCTCAGTGTGAGTGAAACATCAGTTTCTCCACGGAGAACATGTGCCACACTCTCTGCTGTTATTAACCTTGCAAATTTTTACACCCCTTTTTCACTCTCTCACTTTGAAATTTCTCAGCTGTCACTTTTTAAAATAAAACATTTATGCAGTTTTTCTCCAGCTTAATTTAATCTCAAAAAGTTTGACATGATTATATGCAGTATTTACAACATAAAAATCATTGCATTATAATGTCCTTTGTAATAAAATAATTGTAAGGCAATTCCCCTTGATATTATTAACTATGAACAAACTTTCTTGTTTTCTCTTAAATTATAACTTTCATCTTATTACTTCAGAATCAATTATGTTTTTTTTTTATCTGTCATAGGGTTGTTGTGATTCATAATGAAACAACTTTTTGCTCAACTAGTCCAATTACTCCAAAGATGAATTTCACTAATGCATATTGCAGACAAAAATAAAACATTTTTACTCAGAAATTGTTTTCTTGTTTTCCAGTACAAAACATTCTTAAATCAAGATATATTTTTTACTTTTATTTCAGACTTAAAGGTCCATATAAAAAAACATACAATCACATAAAAACAGACATTAATTACAAAACCTTTTGTTCCAATGTTTCAAGAAACAAAAAGAATACCTTGTGTCACTTGTCACAAATGAATCGTTTAAGAACATTATAATTACTTTTTTTTTTAAATTAGTAAACGACATAGAATTATACATAGCATTTAAGGTGTGGACATTATTTGATACATTTGGCTGGCACTTATTGAATATTCACTGTGGGAGTTTTTAGCAGAATTATTAGTGCATCATTAAATGCCCCCTGAAGCCTTTTCATTTTAGCTTTACTGTACTTGCACTACAAATGCGCTGTATACAGTGGATAACAGTATATTCTGTAACATTTTATCTTCATCTGTGCTCTGCTCATGTTATGAAATCTGCGAACCAGCATATTCGCTTGTGCATACACTGATGCTGCACATCATCATTATCATTTAAATCACTCCTAATAATATGACCCAAGTATTTCACTTTATTCACCACATTTAATACTTGATCTCCCATAGAATGAACATTTTGCTAATAGTATTCCTTATTTCAATCCAGATATAGTTACTTAAAAAGCAAAATAACAATATTAAATCTTAAAATGTATCAAAACAGTGCAAAAAAAATATTTCCTTAGTATTTTGTAAGTCAACAATTCAGATAGGGTTTTTATTGTCACACTCTTCAACACTACTAATCATATGGATGCAGTAGTGCTACATGATTATTAATGTCAGGATATGCTAGTTTACATTTATGCATTTGGCTTTTATCCAAAGCGACTTACATTGCATTTCAAGGTACACATTTACATTCTTATCAGTTCTTGCTTTTCCTGGGAATCGAACCCATGACCACAGCGTTACAAGTGCTGATGCACTACTGTTTGAGCTACAGGAAAGCTTGTTTCTTTAGGGTTGAATGTGTAAACCAATCACTAACAATAATTGTCTGGAAGCCACGTGACGGTAGTATAAGACAAAAGTTGCAAGCCTTTGCAAATAATGCAGAGATTGGTTGAAAATGTATTGAGATTGCAAAATCTAGGTGGACTGACTGCTGTGGGAACTTGTCAACATTGAGCAGCTGTTTTAGGACTCTGGTTGAAAGTCAAGACCTTCTTCTAAATATTTAGCATTTTACCCTTTCCATCATTTTATTTGCAAAATACTTAGCTACCTGTGAAGCATAAGCATAAATAAGCCAACTTTTTTCACTAAATTTCCAACAGTAATTTGTTTCCTTGTAACAATTCCTGTATTATAGATGTACATAAATTTGTCTAGAAAAGATATCAAACTTGCAGTCAGAAAGAACTTACATTTGTTGAGGTCAACTTGTGTATAGAGAATAGCATTGTCTCCAACAGGCAATGGTCTTTTTATGAATGTCACACTTCACCAGTACTCACAGTTTGTGACCATATTAAGCAAATTAAAAGATTTTATCACTAAGTTTATTTTTTCAGTTTGTAAATTCAGAGGTTCTTGCTCTTATAGCAATGAGAAATGAGGAAGTAGACTATTTTCAGATTCTTATAACTACTAATCAGTTAGGGAATGATTTTGTTTTGCACGTAGTCCAGATCAATGTCTCTTTTCCTCTATCAACAGAGTTTACACATGGAAACATTTAGAGAAATCTGCTTCTATGCCCTAATTCATTGTTTCTCCGGAGGTTATTGTCATTATGCTTCTTGAAGTGTTTTGAATTTGAATGTTTCCTGAAAGTGGTTTCAGTCTATACACAGATGTTAAGTGAATGGAAATGGTGTTCAGAGTTCTCATCTACAGATGTTAGGTAGATCTATCATTGTTTGGAGATGTTAGTAATTACTAGACAAACTGTGGACGCATTAGTAGTCAGCGAACATCTGACTAGGGCTGTCAACGAATATTCTAAATTCGAATATATATTCGAATAGTTTTAAAAAACAGAAATTCGAATGTGAAAATTAATATTCGAATGTGGAAAAACGCCCGCGGTAGCAGAGGCGCGGCTGTCAGCTTTGCGAGTGGGCGCGCTGCCTGAGGGGTCAGGGACAGGTAACAGGAAGAAACGTTAACGGTAAACAGAAACATTACTAAAGAGTACTGACTAAATAGATATTGCGCAGCATGAATAAGGTAGGTTAGATACAGCAGTTTCATGCACTGCAGGCTTCCACTGGTTTGATTATTTACCGTTGGCGTTTCATGTCAAGGAAAAGTTAAATTTTTACCACAGCACAGCTCGCTCGGAGCGTTCAATGTCGGATTCGCGTCTAGTTGGACTCTTAAACATTTTGAATTTGCGCGTCAAAAGCAAAAGTTTGATGCTCGGAGAGCGTGACGCCTCATTCGCGCCACAAGACCTCCAGACGCGCGTAAACGCGTCTTTACATTGACTTAACATTGAAATCACTCGCGCCAGCAGACGCTCTATTCGCGTTTGGTGTGTGAACGCAGCGGGTGAGGGCGAGAGAGAGAAAGAGTGCTTGCGAGTGAGCGAGCAAAAGTGAGTGAGGTCTGCGGTCTTGGTCTTGGATTTACTTGTTTGTTTTTGTGTATGTAATACGTTGTCAAATATGTTTAAACTTAAATAAACTACCTATACAAGTAGTTATGTCTCTTTGTATTAATTTGTCCTGTTATTGACGTAATGTACGTCATTGACAAAATGCGCAACCAGATGTTCGAATAGTTCGAATATTCGTGTGTTTTTTAGAGGGAATATTCGAACGTAATTTTTGAGCAATTTTGACAGCCCTACATCTGACTTATTATTTTTTTTTTTTTCAAACAAAGCTTTAATGCCTTGCTTTTGAGAATGACAACACACACCCTTTCCCTTTATCCTTTTTTAAATTTCTTTTCAAATCCTCATTCATGTGCAGCACAATGTATTTCTTAGAGATGCTCTAAACAAGGTGTGCAGCGTCCTGCTTTTCCAGAGATGTAGTTTAGGCCTGAAATTTTCCTTCTCATATGTCTCTGTGTTCCAGTCAAATTTAGTTATGTTAAATACATTACATTTAACCTTTTATTAACTATTAAATAGTTGATCATTTGAAAATTAGCTCCACAAAAGTCCCTATATATCACATTGGAGTTTTTGGGTGCTTTACTGGAATATTTAAAAACCTCCTCTTTCTTCTGCTGTGTCAAGAGACAAACTATGGTATAATATTATACAAAGTAATGAAAGCTTTGTTGGAATTTGTGTGTCCTCATTTACACACTATATTTACATAGGCTAGGCTACTTTTTCTGTATCACTCCTTCGTTCGGCATTTATGCTATAGTAAACCCTTTTCTACCAGATTTTTAGGATCTTTCCAACTTTAGCATTTGCTTCTACTTAGCTATATTTTCCCTCTTATCTTTACTTTTTCATTTCTTCATCACTGTCATGTGTCTTTGAAATGCTTTATGAGTAGCAGCATAGGTCAACATAAAAAAGTTCTCAGACTATTTATGCGTTATTATTTTGCCCTCATGTCACTTGAAATGCTCAAATATAAGCATTCACGTTCAAAAGTTTAGGGTCTGTAAGATTTATTTTACAATTTCTTCATAAAAGAAGAAAATGTATTCATAAAATAAATCTTTAACGCTCACTATCTGCATTTATTTAATTGAATTACAGGAAAACGGCTATATTATGAAATATTATTACAATTTAAAATAACTGTTGCCTATTTTAAAATATTTTAAAATATAATTTATTCTTGCGATGGCTGAATTCAGTCTTCAGTGTCATCATTCTTATGCTTGGTACACATTGTACGATTTTGACTAAAGATTAGCAATCGTGGTGATTTCTGTGGTCATGGCTCCTAAACGGTGGTCCTACGTCGTACAGCGAGAGAGGTTCAAAGATGACTGTTGTGACAGTGTTGCGACCAAAGACATCCTGCAATAATTTTCTGACAGTACCATAATGTAGCATGATCATCTCACAGTGTGTTTGCTGCTACGACCTATGTCTACTGACTAGCCAATAAAAATGCAACATGAAATGGCGTATTGATCAATGCGACATGGTGCTTCAACTTAAAACTACTTTCTTCAAGTTCCATTTGCAAAATTGGCATGCCAAGTTGGCCTATTTTCCCTAGCCATATTCTCCTCTTTCACTCACTCCTCTTTTTTTCAGTGCACATAAAAAACACAATTGCCAAAGTGTGATTCATCTTGCTCTATTTGTTTACCACTAGCGCATGCTGATGATGTTTTGTTCTTCTATACTAACTTGTGTCATAGCCTACGATTCAATGGGTATTATCATCGTACAGTCTATGTCATACCCAAGTTTATTAGATCCATGTCATGCAGTGTGATTGGTAGTGATCTTAGAATTTCTGAAATCGCACAATCTGGTGCAGGCATAACATGCTGATTTGATGCTGACACATTTCTTAAAATTGATCAATGTTGAAAACGGTTGTGCTGCTTAATATTGTGAAAAGAACAGGGATTATTTGAAAGCATTTTTTTGTAACAATGTAGTCTTTACTGACACTTTTGATTAGTGATCGACCGATGTATCGGTTTACCGATATTTTTCCCGATATTTAAGCATTTTCCCATAATCGGGTATCGGTTTTGTAATATCGGATTTGCCGATAAACAACGCCTTCTTGTGGCCGTTTTGAGAATTACGCCATTGCAGCCCTCCTCTGAGGAGATCAGTCAACAACAACTCTGTGCACATGTAAAGTATATGTTCTGCTTGCTTTGCTTTAATTATTCAACTTTATTTAACATAACAAACATGCAGAAATGAGAATTGAGATATAAATGCCTGATATAGTTTATTTATGCAGCTTGGTTCTAAAACATTGAGACGAACTCATGGAGTCATGTAGCGTAATCCGACCGTCATGTCCTGCCCCAATAAAGACGTAACTTTACATGAATTAAATAAAACAGACATGAATGAGTGCATGTTGAAAATAAAAGCGCTGAATTTAATTCTCTATCTGTTGTATTTGATCACCATTAGTCTCGAAAAAAAAATTCGTTCATATTGCTGAGCACTCACTGGGTTGATGATCAGGAATGCTCAAGCACGGCCACGGAATGAAACTTTTGACAAGATTATCTCGTTTAAATACCCTAAATTATATTATCATTTACTACATAACCATTATTTCGCTAATACACATATAAATAAATACCGCTCTGTGGAAATTAATTATTTATTATCTCCACGCGGTTGAGTAGCCTAAGTTATAGTTCTGTGTAAATGCATAGATAAACAGCACTTTGTCAGAAAGCATTTCATGATCTAGACCGACAAAAAAATGCAAATATGCTGTTTTGTTTGTTACTTTCCTGACAATGTTTTGATACATTTACGAATCCTTGCTTAATTAAAATATTAATGTAAAAAAAAAAAAAAAAGGTTTGGTAGTGTACATGTTTGATTAAATTATTCTGTGATTAGCAAAAGAAGACCAAATTTGTTTGGGAACCAAACTGCATTATTTGTGGTGGTAGTCTGCATTTGCAAAATTGACGCATTTCACTCATTATCATAGCTACTTGCATGTGTTATAACCAATGTGGTTTAATATCATTTCCAAATCAAAATGTACGCTTGCATGCACTGGCTGTGCACTGATGACTTGTTTTGATTGTCTTGAATTTCTCATGATTCTGTTTTATAGGATAGCGAAGATTTTGGTGTTTTGAAAATTAACAAGACAATGCTGACATCACTGGTTCTGTCTTGATATTTTCATAAGAGAAGCATTAAGGGAAGAGACAACAGCCACATACAGTTGCATTTTGTATTCTTTAATCATGCTGACATTTTAAAGCTGAGATATTTTCTTTTCCTGCCTGATCACTTATCACATGGCTTTCTGAAAAACTTCAAATTGATTGATAATGGCATTCTGAGGTCAAATATTTTTGTATAATGATGAGTCTAATGACTACTAAATTTTTATAAATTTTATAACTGACTATTATTATCCCAGACAAACAATTTTCTGTATAGCTGTGCTAGTTACACAACTCTAATATCACTCTGCAGTCTCACATAGTACAGAAATCTGCGTCCATCTTGGTAATTTTGTATCTTGCCATGGAATAAATGCGTAATTGATACTTTTCAAGTTATAACTCTCAGCATTGACTTTCAAGACCTTCATTTTGTAGGTACTCTATTGGAAATAATGCTTAGCTTCACTATAATAGCTAAATGCAGCCCATAGATTTAGGCTTGTAGTTCTGGGGCAAGAAGACCATATCAGGTAATAGAAAGTTTTGAGGTTGCCTTGTGCTGCCCATCTTTCTCATAAAGACCATGTGATCAATATAAAGTAGGTCTAGTGAGTGGTTTAGAATAATACATTAATTTGCAATAGATTTATTTTAAAATAGGTTTTATTCATCCTAATGAGGGCTAATCAATAGTTCACAAGCATCCTAAAAGCTTTTTTTCTGCCTTGTTTCAGTTTTCTCATTGACTGTACCATTACGTTGTGGAAAACTTGTCTATATAAGCAGATTTAACTCCAGGCAGTTATTTTTGTATTAAATACCGAATGCATTTTAATCTTATTTTTGGCTTGTGTAGCTTAATATTACAGTTTTGTAGTACATATCTAAATTGTGTTTCAAAGTAATGAACAAAGCATTCAGTATTAATAAATGTAGCCTTACATATTTGTTTTAAATCTGTTGGAAGCCTTGTTCTTTCAAATATGAAAATATATGATCCGACTGGTGCTTAAATTGATAGCCTACTGCACTTCAACTACCTTAAGGGCCCCATGAGAATCAATATCGTTGGTAGAGAATACTGGTCTGGAACAAGAACAAAGGCCCATCTGAAGTCAAAAGCTTAATGGTGTCCTAGTTGCTATAATCTAGAACGTGTACACGCACTTGTCAAACCATCTGTGATCTCTGCCCTAGGTCACACATCAGTTGAGGTGAAGTAAAAGGTTTGTTAATTAATGCAGCAGGAAATGTTCTCTTTCATCTTCTCGCTGTATACAAATCGTTAGATTTGATCACAGCTCAGCGCCGATCAGCTGCTTGCCCGAAGCTGGTATGAAAATAGATAAGATCATTTTGTAACCTCTTATGTGAAACTTCATGGCAAAGCTTGAGACGGTGTTAGACTTCATCACTGTTAGATAATGTGTGCCTTAAGAGGCATTCGCAATGACGGCGATTTGCAGATGTGTTGTTAATTTTTTTTAAATGGATTTTGCTCCCTCAACCACAGTTAATTTTCTCTCTGTGATTCATCCACAGGTTGCATTGAGCACCAATTTCCTCCTGCCTCCCTTAGTGGGATGGTTCTGCATGACAGGGAGGGTATGGTTCTGTAACCCCCCTCTCTGTCCTCCAGTCCCCATCCCATAAACCCAGTGGACCACAGCCATAGTGTTCCCCTCAATGTACATCCCACTGGAGCCCTAGATCAGGTAAGTCATCCACACTGGGCTTTACAGACACAGACTCTCAGTGACCCCAAGTAGGGCTGCAATGGTTAAAATGATAATCACGATTATTTTGCTCAAAATTATAATCGCGATAATTAATCACGATTATTCTCATTTGAGAAACTACAGAGAAAGAGTCAGTTAACGGTTTTGCACGAGTATTTGCGCAAATCCGCGCAGATTTGGTTTACACGAATTTCCCCAGCAAATGAATAAACATAATAACATGCTAAATTGGCCAGTGATTTGACAGCGATACCCGCCAAAGATCATTTTTAGCCACATTTGGCGGGTGTTCATTTCAAACCATCAGACTTCATTTAACCAACTACAACTTCCTCAGACAGCAAGCCAATACAAATGGCATGATTTAACGTTAGATGAGCGCTTTGTGATGCGTCTTCACATTAGATCTTCTAAGCGACACATTTCGGTTGAAAATGAGACAAAAGTAAAGATCCAGATCGCTCAGCAAATTCGTACAACAAAGAAAATTAGTCTACTTGTTGATACACACTGAAAACGGTCAGTGGCTGCCGTTTTCAACTGATTCACATCATGAAAACTGGTAAAAACTTAAACTTAAAAAAATAGAACCGTGAAACTCATTTAGAAACAGATTAAGTCACACAAACAGTACAAGTGGCTTGTGAAGAAACAGACGGGCTGTGTAACAATTTCATGCAAACAGAATATCGGTGTGGAGATCAGTGTTTTTTCCGCAGTGTAGAGCGCGCGCGCAGGGTTGCCAGATTGCACCGATTAAGTAAAACACGGGACATAACATAGGAAAAAGCTCTGTTTGGCTAATTTGGGAGATTTAAGCTATTCAGATCTGGCAACCACAAACATCAGTGCTAGTGGGGACTTGTTTACAATGCAAGATAATGCAAATGTCTAATAAAAAAGCGTTTTCAGGATAAAAAACGAGCAGGCAAATATCGCGACGATTTTTTCAAATTAATCGAGAGAGGCAGATATCGTTATCGCGATTAAAATACGATTAATCGTGCAGCCCTAACCCCAAGTATTATCTAACACAATACTTTGCTTCTACCACAGGTTACATTGGGTGTCCATTCTCTGCTGCCTCCCCCCGGTGGGATGGTTCTGCATGACAGAGAGGGTGTGGCGCCATAGCCCCCTCTCTTTGAGATCTCTCCCACCTCATAAACCCAGTGGACCACAGCCATAGTGTTCCCCTCAATGAGCATCACTCTGGAGCCCTAGATCAAGTAAGTCAGCAGATCATGCTGAAGCTCAAAGCTGTATTGAAATAACCTGAACCGGCAACAGCTGAGACTGTGGGTCCAGCCTTTTTATGTTTCATCAGGTGTTGTGGAGTAACTCACTAGAAGTTGTGATGGCACTGGACTGCGTTCTTAGTAGCGTGACAGTAGCTCAGCTGTTTTCAAAATAGTCTAGCACTTCTTCCAGTAACAAGCTATTTTCTCCAACTAGTGGTGGCATGACTAAAAGTTACATCACCGTTGTTTATGTCACATTATATCACGTGCAGCCTCATGTGTACCAAGGCAAAAATCAAATACTTGTAACATATTATTGGGTATTAATTTTAGTTATTCGGACCTTTTGTTCATGCATTGTTTTGTAGTGAAATAATTTGTTTGTTTGATTGTTTTCAAGCTGTTGTGTGCCTAGTAACTTGTCTTGGGGCACACAATAGTTTCGCTGCCATTTGTTTTCTTCTCATTTGGATAAAGGCTTCTATTAAATAAATACATTTAAAGTTAGAAGCAGCTTCTAAAACAGTAGTTAAAATAGTCCTCTGAATGTTGAAGTCACAACTGTCAACTAATGTCATCTCTGCAAAGGTAATCAATGAAGTCCATAAGTTGTTTCTGTTCAAACAAGGTAAGGTATTCAGCACGGCACAACTGCTTTAAAGCGTTTCAAACATGACAGGTATAAAAAAATGTCAGGACCCACTGTCCTTTTTTTTTTTTTTTTTTTTTTTGCATCTGCTAAAACTAGATGTGTTGTGGTTGATCAACAGACTTTACAGTTGTCATGGTAATGTAACCTGATTGTGCCTCCACTTAATCTGTTGCTGTTTTAAATTAGTTTAATTTCCGCACTCAAACTTAGGTGATTTAATTAACAGCATAGATTTAATGTATGTATGTTTCTTGACCCTTGTTAGTTAAAAAAGTTACACATAGGTCCATAGAGGACAAAAATGTCCATGTACAAAAACTGGCAGATTTTTGTTGAAGTAAAATAAATTTAAAGAATGATTTTTTATATATATATATATATATATATATATATATAGAGAGAGAGAGAGAGAGAGAGAGAGAGAGAGAGAGAGAGAGAGAGAGAGAGAGAGAGAGAGAGAGAGAGAGAGAGAGAGAGAGAGAGAGAGAGAGAGAGAGAGAGAGAGAGAGAGAGAGAGAGAGAGAGAGAGAGAGAGAGAGAGAGAGAGAGAGAGAGAGAGAGAGAGAGAGGTTTAAATTTATGTAAATTATTTGAATAATATTTTATATATATTATGAAACATGTTGAACTCTAAAGCTGCTAGAAAATCAAAGCCTTAAATCAAAATAAGTTGTGTTCCAAATTTGAGGGTGATATCTAAAAAAAATAGATTTTAGAAAAATTAGACTTTGTTTGGGCACAGTATCAAATTTTCCTCATTCGATGCCAGCAAAGCTCCACCGGTACACACAGTGGTTGGATTTGTGATTTGCAGTACAGTAGAATTTTCTCTCTCAAATATTACACACACACACACAATTTATTTTTATTACACACATACAAACCACACTCTGACATCCATATTACCAACACACCAACACAATTATACCTGCATAATTTATCCATTTGGCTCTAAAATATGCAGAATCAGAAAACAGCAATAAAGCGAGTATTGGTTGCAATAAACCTGAGAAAATGGCACCATCTGGTAAAAAATAGTAAAAAATAATAATTTTGAAGCCTTGCCAACAGAATGAAAGCCTATTAACAAAGACTGCATTATTTTATAGTAAAATGGCCCTAGGATTAAAAATTGCATTTGACCCCAATTTCAATGGGGACATTTTTGGTCCTGAGTGTAACTTTTTTTTTGTTACTACTAAATAGATTTATAGAGGTGAAGTAGTAAAATTCCAATAAAAATGTATGCACTTGTGCCAAAATGTATGCAGTTGGCATTAACACAGGCAAAACAAAACAAAACTGAAAAAGACAAAAATATCCATAAGGACACTCAAGGGTTAAATAACCCGTTTTTGCTGTTTTCTGTATTGTTGTCTTTAGACCCCTCTTCTTGGCTTGCTTGGTTTTTTGTTTTAGTTCCACCCACACTGAAATCTAATTGGGCTAAAGTACCGATCCTCATGCATATCAATCATCAAATAAAATAGAGGTTGATTTAAGGAAGTTAGGAAACATTTACCATTTTATAGAAGAGAAAGTCATAATTACTGGAGGAAATTAGCGACCTGTCTTGCATAACTGTGTTGGAACTTTCCTAAAAACTCCTGGACCTCACCTAACAGCATTTAATGTATTAATTATGAGTGCAGATCATAATTTTTTTTGGTCTACGTCAGCTGGGAGAGCATTGTGATTGGTTTCATTTTTAATGTATTAATTCTGAAAAAATGTAATTCATTCTGTTTTCACAAACAGGCTTATATTCTCAGTATGTAGTAGTCCCGGTTAATACGATTATTTCAAGTAAATCCAACCAGCTACATTAAACAAAAGATTTACCATGCCACAGATTAGAGGAGTGAGAAAGAAATGGGTGTTTTTTTTATTCTTCCACACTTTCACTTGAATTACATTGAATTAAAGCTCCAGTATGTGATTTTTTTTTACCACAAGAGGGCGCAGTTTCCAATAACAAAGGCGAAGCTTGATGACGCTATGAAGGAGGTGACGATGGGAGATGTCGTTTTTAATGCGTTTTCACCATCTAGCGATGTATCTAAATGGAATTAATGAATCATGATCACGGATGAGGTAATTTATTCGTTTTTGTATTACCTGTATGTCTGATCGTATTATTTTATGTCATCATAATTAATGAACTGCAAGGAACGTGAAATGTTATGCTATATTATCCCGTTACAACTTACAGCTATTTGTCAAATGATTTGTTGGGTTAATGTTGTGCAGTTTTACGTTTTTATGGTTAATGCCGTGTTGTTTAACGTGTTCAAACCAATATCTAAAAGTAAATTTGAACGAACATTTGCAAGTAATGACTAAATATATTTTTTTAACAACACATATCCGATTGTATTTAATTGTACTGCCATAATCTCGGTCACCACACGTGATAAAAAGCCTTACCGAAGTACAAAGAGCAATATAACTTTGTTTATAAGTGCTATTATTGACAGTTGCATCATGTCTTACCTGTCTATCAATACACTCGCGAGAGCATAGTCTCTGTCAAGTCCAAGATAGTCGCGCAGCTCTCTCCATCTCAAAAACGCCTGGCCGATATTTATCCAGGTTTTATTCCTTCGTTTGTCACACAGTCTGCGTGTATCAGAATATGGACGCTTTCGTTTTGTTGGCACTTCAATACTCGCCAAAGAGTAATCGTGATCCATAACAGCAATAACCATCTATAACCACCACTTCCGCATTTGACCATGTGATATTCCGGTGTGGTGGGTCATATTTTTTATTTTATTTATTTTTCTTCTTTGTCAGACGTCGTTATTGTTTATTGTGATAAGAAAAAAAAAATCAAAGTTGTAAAAAAAAAAAAAAAAAAAAATCCGGTGTGGTGGAATATCCGATCACATGGTCCACACCGGAAAACAAGGATAGAGCGGACATTGCGTCACTGAGAGGCGACGTTTCTTTTCCGGGACGGCCAGTTATTTAAAATCGGAATTTCTCTGAAATAAAAAATCTTTGGAGACTTTTGAAATATTGTAAGTACACAACTGGAGGAAATATATCACACTGTGCAAGTTATTTTCGGAAATTTTATTACAAAATTCCTACATATTGGAGCTTTAAAGGAGCTAAAAATGCAATAAATTAGTAAAGCACAAAATTGCAGCAGTATTTAACTCTGTGCACATTTTAAGATGCAGAGCTTACAATATATGCACACAGATGTAGGTAAAAGCCATCAGATGGTATACACAATAGTCATCAATGCACACGAGTCGAGTCATCAATATTACACAAGCTGTAATCACATGCAAAAACCCACGACTAAAATATAATTTGCTCCCTTTCCTAATGTATGGACAAATGCTCATGCTAATCACTAAGTTGCTTGGAAACCAGCTGAATTGACAAACCGACCTCTTAATATGAGGGTAATCACTGACTTGCATGAATTAGGTGAAGACCCTAATGGCTTCTCAATTCAGTTTGGAAAAAAGGCAGTTTGTTTAGCTTATATGATGATTGCATGAGCACGGCTGTGTTTTCTTTCAAAGGGTTTGTGCTGATTGTACGGGGCTCTGACACCTGCTTTCTTAGCTGTAGTCATCAGACTTTTCTTTACTGCTTCCGCATACTTAAGCTGTACTCTCCCAGCAATTTTCCCCATAATTATCGGATTTTGTTTGACATGTGTTTCGTGTTATGGAAACTGTGATCTTTTTCTGATGTCAACAGTACAGTGTTATGCAGTAAGTTTTGTGTAATTTAATGCTGGTTAAGCTCATTAACAAAAAAACAACATCAACAACAAAAAAAACATTTATAAATTAACAAACATTGATTCTTTATTTCCCAAACTGCATAAGAATGCACTGACCTTAGTTGAAGCTAGACTTGTTTGCATGCTACCGAAGCTAACACTAGCTATGTTTTCCATCCACTTATTTTTATGCGCCTTTTGGGATATTGCATAAAAAACACTGGATGGAAACGGCAAAGTGCACATAAATTGAGTCGGATAAACTTTTTATCTGATAAGAAAACATGCGCATAAACTACGATGGAAACACATTTACCATATAAATTACTCTGCGCATAAAAAAAAAAAATCATGTGACTTTTGGAATGGGACAGCAAAGCTGGACTAACCAGCGGACCGATCTCGTTGCACAGCATCTAAATTGCTCTTTTGGTTGTTCTGAAATGCCAAAGGAAAGACTGTTGTCTAAGTGGTAGATTATAATTATCTCCCAGAACTGTCTTACACGACTGCATTCCCAAAAAGCAGGCATCCACCTCCGAAAGCAAGTTAACTTTATTGCGTTTCGTCTGTACGCTCTGAGGCACAGGTCATTTATTATAGGCTATACTAAATCATTATATACAGTGGCTTCTCCTACTGCAGAAACTTCCATTTTTCTTAGTGATATTTAGTGCCAGTTTATCAGGAACGATTAATTTTGCTCTCTTCGGCTCACTGGGTGGAATCGGTGCTTTATTCGTAAAGGTTTTATGCTATATTCCAATTTTGCGCATAAGATACATTAACAGCTTTGGATGGAAACATAGCTACTGTGATTTAGAGCTGTTCAGATTCTCTCTCTTTGTTTGTAGTTATGTTACTTAGACTTAGTGCATATTGATACTGTAGTAAAGATTTTACAGCGAAAAGATATGTCCCATGACCTAAGGTTGTTGTTTTTAGAATAATACCAAAAGGTCTATTTACTTGCTAAAAAAGTGTAAACTATCAATGAGATGAAATAATGCATGTAGTAGATTGTGTACAAGAGTTTCTCTCAGCAACATTTGGAAATGTTGATAATTGTACATGCCTTAGAAATGTATGTATCAAATATGATAGAGTAGGCTTTATGGGGTTAAAGTAAACATCCTGAATCAAGGCATAAACAATGAATGTGTCAAACAATATGCTCCCATCCCATAGGTCCTTTATATTCACCAACCTCCTGAATAATAGATTTTAAAAATGTAGTTTTGCACATTTTGAGTGTGCCTTGAATCATGTCAGATTTTTACTAATAACTTTGGTTATATTTCTGCACTGGGAAGCTCACGAATCTTTAAATAAAAAATTGGATTAATTGGCACATCTTCAAAGAATGAGTCACGACTGTTGCTTCAGCCTCACACTGTGTTCAGATTTTCAGGCAGAGCCGTATACATTTTCTCTCTCCTCTCTATTGCTATGGGGAGGTAGACAGCAACAGTGACTCCACGGCTTCTCATGGAGCAAACCATTGACAGATCGAGGGGGACGGCTGTGTGCAGTCAGGCGTGGGATTTGTCCGTTTTGAAACTTCCTCGCTCCGCCGTTGGTCTCCTCTACGAGGGCCTCTCCCCTCTACTGTTGAACTGTGCCTCATTAGCTCACTTTTATGAGAAACCTTTTCTCTTTTCGCCTGGCGTGAGTGCTGATAAGAGTGTGTAAACAATGCTTTTCATCCCCTCTCTTTCAGTGCATGGTGGTCTGTCCCTCTCCCTCAGTGACATACGTTGCTGTCCTGTCCGCGCGCGAAGTGAAGTGATTAGTGTAGCTCTCGACGAGAAGGAGCCCTGTATCCTGGGAAATGGCGAGACACGCGGCCATAGTTCGTGCTGACAGAGGGGTTAGCGCAAGTGTCGTGGACTGTTCTCTGACCGGACAGGCTGTGTTGGCCAGCTTCATAGGTGACAGCTGAGCCCTGCCTCAGGTGCGTGAGTGAGCGAGAAAAAGAGAGAGCAAAAAGGAAAATCCCTCCCACTGTTTTTTTTTCTTCCATAAGCAGGTTGTTTACCTTTAGGCATACTGTGTGTGTGTGCGTGAGCATGCGTGCGTGCACATACGCGTGGGAGAGTGTGTGTGCCGAGCATGTGAGGGGACTGCAGGCCTCCCAGAGTTTCGTAGTTTGTTTGTGTGCTCAAGGAAGTGTGAGGAGAATGTACACATTAACATGGAGAGTGAGTGACCAAAGTGAGCACAGATTAAAATGTTATTGTGGATGTTGTGAGGATGATTATGAGGATTTTTGTGTTTGTACTTGTAGAAAGGGTGAGATCCTACATTTATGTCTCTTTACTTTGAAGTGTTCTTCACATTGTGATCTTTAGGATATTTCATCAGTGTTAAATAGGATAAGATTTATGTCAAATTAGGGTTAAATAGTTAGCTTTTCTGGGTTTTTCCTGGGTCAACAATGGTCTTCAGTGGTGGCGGACGAGTGGTTTTGGTTATTTCTGGTATCACATCTGGTTATATCTGGTTTTGTGTGTGTTTTTGAGTTTTGTATGTATATGCTTCTATTGATAAATCAATAGACCTTCAAGTTTATCAAAGTATCTGGGTAAACCCTTGTGATAATGGGTCTCTTCATACTTAAGATGAAGTCTCATTATACTCATGATATTCTACTGACAGGAAATGCAAAGATGTTAGATGTGTATGAAAAGAAAGTTTATTTAGACACAGTCACATGATGGCAGTGCCTCTTGGCAAAAAAAATAGGCTACCGTGTGCTTTTATCCACTACTTTCACTGATATTTAATTATAGCTCCGTTAAATAGCCCCACAACTTATTAGCAGATATACTATGAAAGCATCAGCTTACATGCAAACTTTCTCAACCAAAGACTGATGACTCAGAGTTTATAAACAGGATCAAGCTGACCTATAGACAAGATTTATAACTGTTCCGTCAAGTTCTATAATACAGCTTTGCAGTTAAAGCATTTGGTGAGGGAATTTGAAATCTTGATTGGACTTTGCCAAATATTTCTTATCTAGCAAGAAATATGAGCTTCAGCAAACAGCAGACAGTAAGAGAAAGACTAACTTCTCAAAATATTTTTCTTCTTAAAGTACAGTGCAGAGGTGTAAAAATGATGTCAATGTGAACATACATGCATTGATATATTGAAATATCAATCCTCTGGAAGATTAGGGCACACAAACATTATCTTTACAAACTGGAAATTTTGAAAAATGTGCTGTAAACCATCCAAAACATGTTTCAGGTAATTTAAGGTAAATATCTGTGTCCCATGTTTAAGGGCTATGACTACGGTTCTGCAAATGTTTTTGCACAGGTCACGCATCTGTTTCTTTTGACGTTAGCTTCAGCTGATGTGGTTAACTCGTGCAACATGAGCAGTGCGACTGGTTATTCTCAAGTCTAAGCACAGGGATCTTCATTACCAGTGTGGGTTGGTTTTACTCGGCACTTGAGCAGGGCTGAACACTGAGCACATTGGGGCAAGCTGTTGATAATAACAGTAAGGGCCGCACATGCACGGGAGTCATTATGTCCTGGTGGATTTTCTTAAGGATCTAGCCTAATTTCTGAACAATTTTGCTCATTCACATGCATGATCATGTTTCACATTCTCCAGAGCTATGAAGTGAAAGCTTGAGTGCCTCAAAATATGGGGAAGTAAACTCAAAGGTGCCTTTACTCCCTCCAAACCTTCTTAAAGAATTCTCAAATGTGTGAATTAGGGATTTATAATGGTATTGATTGTTTTATTATTTTCAGAAGATCCTTCATCAGTGATTAACATTTTGAAATGAGAAATTTGCTAAAGCTTGTTGTGATGCAAGTAAATTGCTGTCTCTTTCTACTATAGAGGCAATTTTCAGGTTCAAGTGTTTAAATGTCTGGGATTTTTATTTTATTTTATTTTATTTTTTCAATTTAAATGGGCCTGTTTAAGGCAAATTTGCTGGAAATGGAGCTGCCAGGGATTAGGGGCCGCTGGAGGTTTTCAACAGACCCACAATAGCAGCCTGTTCAGGCCTTGCAGATCAAAGCGCACTATGCCTGAGGAGCCAGCGCTGGTCTGGGTGGCGGCCTCCCCGAGTGGAGAAACAGAACACAAGATATGGCGAATGATCCTCTTCAAACTGAAGGGATTGACAAAGTTCCAGATTACTGATAGAGCAGGAATTACTTTGGAGTTCAGTCTTAGTTTGCTGTCCGAGGTTAGCATTAAATCATGCTGTTGAGGCACCAAATTATTGGGTGGTGTTAGTGGGTAACCTAGTGGGTAAACATCTGAACTTATAACCAAAAGGGTTATAGGTTCGTTCAGCTATTGAGATACTTGAGCTAAGCCTTAAAGCTCAAGATGCTCCAGGGAAAATCTGGTGCCATCATGTGAAAATTAAAATCTATCCATCAGCTTCTTTAGCTTGCATTTCTTTTATTTGAACATCACGAGTTAACATCTGGTGTTTTATCTGGTGTGCTGTCTTAAGTGTGGTCTTGCCATTTAAGTGCTGTTAACCTGGGCTCAGATCAGCCTCAGCCAGGCATTTTCATTCTCTGTATTGCAGTTGTGATCTTGTTTTTCATCATCATTGAAGTCTTATTAGCTGGAATAACATGCTTTTTATCCTTACCCAATATACTTAATACCCAATATATCTGTATACCCAATATTAGTATCAACGGGAACTGTAGTCTTTTGTTATTAAGTTTTGTTTGTAGACAAGTAAACGGCTCTGTTGGTTCTGAATACCCTTAGTGGTATGTTGTGCAATGGTATGTATGCTTCTATGCATCACTATCACAAAATGCTGCATATGCTTTGGTATTCCTTTAAATGTAAAGCTTGAATGTGTCCTGTTTCTATGGTTACATTCTGCAACTGAGGACACCTGATTCTTTTAGGGAACATTGTGCATTTGCCTGTGGTGGATGGATGAAGTACTTAAAAGCCAAACTTGAGTAAAAGTACAGATATCTTAACAGAAAACGACTTTGGTAAAAAAAAAAAAAAAACAATGTTGCTGTTACTATTACTAATGGGCAGAAATGCACTGGTCGACTGGCCTAAATCGGAACCGGACGGTTTTTACTCCAAACACACAATCAGCAACCGTTTTTTCGTTTTATTCTGGACGATCTTTATACCGGACTTGCACACATACTGCATTGCAGTCATTTCCCAAATTGTCGTTTGTGTGGAAATATTATGAAGTCTGTAAACAGGATGTTAACACATGCAGGCCAGAAACGGGACACGCTGTAGACGGATGCAAAGAGGAGAGGCAGCAGAGAAAATGCTGTACCAAGCACAGCGAGCTCACTGTTCAAGATGTTTGAAATATAGGTGGAAAAATGTAAATATTGAATTGGGGGTGGGGGTTTATATGAATGTATATCTGAAGGGAAACTGACTGTCTTCAGAAAAGTTGACATTTTCTTTTATCTCCGTATAAAGGATTTTATAAGCTGTTCCATAAGCGCCACCTACTGTAGAGAGTGATTCTTCATTCAGACTGTCTGCTGTTTTTGTTTTGTGCAGGTGTCTTATGTGGCATACTTTACTGTTTACAATATACAGTTTGAGCAACAATTAAAAAAAAACAGCATCAAGTTTGTGTTCAGTTTTAGCTGTTTCTTCCATTTGAAAATGAAATGAAAAATGGCAAAATGTTAATGTTTTTTTTTTTTTTTTTTTTTAAGTAAACAGTAAAAAATTAAAATCAAAATAATCAAGTTTCAAATTGTTTCATACTGTTTAATGTGAAATCTTTGGAAGACTCCATGATTGTTCATTCAAAGATTTAGTCAAAATTACAATTCTGCTAAATTCTGTGTGGTAAACAACACATGCGAACAAGCACACAAATGATTTGGAAATGGTACTTTGTCTTCCAAAATATCTTGCATCTTTGCATAATGCAGTCTAGCACTTCTTGGGCTGCGATGCTGAATAGCCTTTCACAGGCCGCTGAGGCAGGTAAAGGAGTCCATGTGATCCTTCCCAAATAAGATTAATATAACATCATCACTTTCCTCCTGATTGCTCTCCTCACTATAACAATATTTGTTTACTGTAGAAATTAAATATAGGTTCACAGATAACAGCGCCTGGTCCGTATGGATCACGGATCAACTGTGATCCGTTGCACCCCTATTAACCCTCTGGGGTCTGGGCTGTTTTTGGGGCCCTTGAGATGTTCTGGCATGCCCTGACATTTGTGCTTTTTTCAGTTGCTTATAAACATTAATGGCAAAGGTGTAAATTCACTCTATAAAGCACAAACAGGGCTACCATAATATGTGAGCCACGTGTATGTACATGTTTTAATTTTTGAGAGAATAATGTTTATGCATGGTCATTAAAAAAACTAAAAACTAAAATTTCTGAAATAAGGCCACAAAACACATAGTAAATATGTGTCAATAAGACTTTTGACTAATGGATATCCTCGCCTTGAGTTTTTTCTTCAAAATTATGTGAAAATAGTCTTGCTTTATCGTTCACATAAAACCATACATTGATATAAATTGATGTAAAACAGGTTTTGCTTGGAAAGCCAATATGCGAGGGGGCGTGAACGAGGAGTGGTTTACATCTTAGAATACAACGTCCCACCCACTCTGCATAATGACTCTGCATAATGAGCCATTCATTCAGGTGTGACACTGACTGAGCCACAATGCAAGGACAAAAGATATATTTAGGAGAAGACTTATATTGACCATTTAAGATTTTGCTTGCATCTATCTTGTAAATATGTTTTGCTATTTTATTAAAAAGGTTACAATTACAACAATAATTACAATTTCAACAATATTTCAAGTGTACTCTTTCTTTGTAAAAAAAAAATGATTATAGGCCTACATTTTATCTATGTATTCATTACTTTCATATTTCGCCTGACTGTAACGTTGTTTTCATGAAATATTAGGGCATATTGTTAATTTGCAGTTTAATACGTTGCTTATACAAATAGCCTTCATTTTATTTCAACATATTTCAGTCGATTTTTACTCATCTCAGTATAGCAATACAGTTTGCTGAAACATCATCATTCATTCACACACGCGATTTAAATTTAAACTGTCTTTGCCAGCTGTGGTAAACAGCGCGCATCTCTGCCGTTCATTCATTCATAAACAGAAACCCACGTGAAGAAATTCACGTGAGAAGGAAAAAACTTACTAGTATTCCTCAGCTCGCTCCTCGATATACCCGCACTTCTGAGGGACATTTTCCATTATTATTATTATTCCTCACAGCGCTGCAAGACGGTGTAAACAAGTAATGATCTGAATAAACTTGTGTGTTTTCTCGAGCTGATATGGGGGCGTTCACAGGATTGTGCGGATTGCCTCAGCCATTTGCGTTTGAATAGCGTGCGCTCTCCGTGGGCGGAGTCACATTACATCTGAATCAGCTGTAATTAGGTCGACTGGAATCGCTCTCTTTTAATACAGATTTCACAAGATGAGAATATTTGTTTTTTATATAAATTACTTCATTTAAAAGGAGAGAATTCAAGCTTCATGCCTGTGCGTCTGTATGCCTGTTTGACTGAGTATTCGCTGAGTTATTGTTCATTTTCGGACGCGTTTCAGAATGGACTACACTGGCAGAGAGAAGGCAGAACTCGCCTCGTGTTTATTTTTCTTTATTTGGCAAAAAGCACAACACTTTGTTTTTATTGTGAGTATACACAAAAATAATACACATTTAACAGAATCGATTGATGTATGAAACTTGTTTTGTAAAATCAAAGTCAAAAGAGTATTTCGGGTCTCAATTCAACTCATAAGGAAAAAAGCGAGCAGATCACGCCGGCGTGATTGCCGACCTCAGAGGGTTAACAACTAATAATTAATGAACACACTTATCATGATTGTTATCTTACCAGAGATGGACAAAAATCCTGCTCCAGTAAGTAAACATGTCCCTGTCCCCAAAAATATTGGTACTCAATAGCACTTCCCTCCATGTTTTCGGCTGTGCATCATTTATTTTTACCAAGCATGCGCATCCCTGCTCATGTTGTCTCATACCCATTCAGATTGTGGCATCATCCTTTGTCCAAGTTTTTTGGAAGAATCGTGGCTGCGATTAACTTAAATGGGACCTATTATGCAAAATTCACTTTTGTATGGTGTTTGGACATAAATGTGAGTTGGTAGTGTGTGTAATAACCACCCTACAGTGATAAAAATCCACTCACTCCTTTTTTTTTAATCTCCATAAATCAAAAGCAGTCTCTCCAAACGACCCGTTTTCAGAATGTGGCTTTAGTGACATCACTAAAGCCACAGGCCCTGCCCACGAGTGTTGACTGACATACCGTTATAACTTAGACCCGCCCTGATCGAGTTCACTGTGAGTTGTACACATCCGCCATTAGGGTTGTAACGGTATGAGATTTTCACGGTATGATAATCGTCTCAGAAAATATCACGGTTTCATGATATACAGTAATAAACAATCATTATTATTATTTTAATCATCTGCTACAATGGCCCTTAAATGAATGAAAACAGATAGGGGTTTTTTGGTTGAACATATGGTTTATTAAAACAAACTTTTTAATAAAAAAAAACAAAAAACTTTTTTGTATGAGTCTACCTTTTGAAAAAATAAGAAAGAAAGAAAAAATAAATTCCCATTTGAACAAACACGTCTAATCAATTGATTTCATAAAACCTTAACTTATTTTTATTCTTAATTTATTAATTATTATTTAAGATAATTATAAGATAGTAGAGTCTTATGAAATGTATTTTATTTCCTCAGAAATTCTGGGTAACTTGTCTGATATAATTTGTCTGGATTCTATGATTTAATACAAATATATTATTGAAAATGCAATCAGATGAAAAGTAACAACTTTTGTTTGTCTGCATACTCTGCACAACACTGTTTACTAAATTAAAACAGATAAAACACTGTATTTCTTAATGTTTAAATAAACTTTATTATTATTGTTGTTATAACTTTAAGTTAGTTTAAGTTATTATATTGTACAATAGTAACATATTTCTTTAAGCTAAATCGAACTTTTATTTTGACAGGTTGTACTAAACACCTATGAGTTTCAGTCAGAGTGTATTTGATGATGATTCTTTTAAATAAAAGCAGAGCAGCTCTGGATATGTTCATGTGTTCACGTCCTCATATAGTGAGTGAGACGGCAAACGCTTTAAACACCATGAGCGTCACCCATACTTGAGTATGTACTAGGCGAAATGGCGCTGCTCATTCACACAGACACGCAGAACAAGCAGAATATAGTTTTACAGTATAGCAGTTTTTTTTCCGCTGTATATTAATAGACACACTCATATAGCGATTTGATTAATTGCGCAGCTATATTTTAGATGTATTCATCTATCTATCAAATCGAGCATTTTACGTGACATCTGTTATATTGTAAATTTCCTCAGCAACACGGAAATAATATGGCCTTAAGTTATAAATGGTAAATTTACCATTTATAAATTTATCTGCAGGGAGGGATGGTGTTCGCGAATAATAGGGAGAACATGTTCGACATATTTCCTCCTTTTGCAGCCACTCTTCGTCCATATTTCTGGACACGACTGGATATCCATCTTCAAGGAAAATCCCGCGTTCGTTTTTCAAACAAAAGTATTCCCACACTGCAGATTTTAACTTTGTTTTCGGCGGGGGATAGAGATTAGAATTCGCAGCCACTGTCTCAGACATTTTCTCTGCTGCACATGTATGGGTGGAGTCTAAGCAGTCAAGTGAAAAGAAGTTGCATATGCGCAGGTGAGATCTGGTTTAATTTTTTTTCCAAAACCGTGGATTAGCAAATGTTTACGATATGATAATCGTACATGCCAATATCGTGATAAATCGACATACCGGTATACCGTTACAACCCTATCCGCCATTGCTGCAGCAATGCACTCACGAGAAGCGTCAAAGCATCTCCCAAGCGTTGAAGGTGTTGTAGCTGGATGTATTCATTCACATAGCTCTCTCTATTTACTCTTGAAATCTGCCAGCCACTGAAGACGAGGTGGATTCATTTTGTTTTCAAAGAAAATGCTCCCTCAACTCTACAGAAATTTATGTGCGTTACTTATGCACTTCTTATACTGTTTACTCAGCTCTAACAGTGATTTTCTGAAGAAAAACTGATGCTTCATCTTTTGTGTGACATACAGTAAACTTTATTAAACTCATCAGTATATTTTGTGTCATCATTCAGACAATTCAGATCGTCAGACGGAGTCCTACAGCAAGGCTTGCATTAATAGTGTATACAAGCAATGCCAAATAGGTTATAATCGTAATTAAACTAAACTATACCTGTTCCAACTCCATACAGCATATATTCTCTGACTCTGTAGGCATTTTTATGGTCAAAATGAACACCATTACTGTGACTGTCTGTTTTATTATTATCATCTTCCCTGCTCAAGCTCTGATCGCGGGATTCGCGGCTGCTTAGGCTCCGCCCCCTGTGCCGTGAACCAGCAGCTCATTAGCATTTGAAGGAGAAGCACTAAAACAGTGCGTTTTTCACAGACCCAAAAAATGATGATTTAAACGTGCTGTAAATAAAATTATGTTGGGTATTTTGAGCTAAAACTTCACATACACACTCTGGGGACATCAGAGAATTATTTTACATCTTGTGAAAAGGGGCATAATAGGTCCCCTTTAAGATCAGAAGATTCTTTATTCCCACCTGTAAAGCATCCACCAGAGGCAGTACTTCAATAGTAACTTGACCTGGTCACGTTTGACGGTCAGCAGGTTGATTGTTGGAAGTAGCTACCCCATCTGGGCATTTGCTTCTGCTTGCAAGATGTTGGTTGCCTGGGCGACTGGGCTCATGGCAGCAGCATACTCTGTGAGGAATGCAAGCTCATCTGGATTAAACCTGTAAAACAACAACACTGTTTTATAAAACTATAGAAATATTTATCTTACTCAACAAAAAATTGCTGGATGAGTAATTAACTAAAATTGACCAATGATAAGTTGGGAATACAGTTAGTGCCTAAGAAAGGGTTGGAAAACACATTGACAGCAGTCTTTCCACTGCCTTGAACAAGGAGTTCCATCTAGTAGCATTCAGCACAGCAGCTGGAGGAAGCAAGCATCTTCAGGGGAGAATCTTTTTTAAGGGGATAATCACACTGGATGTGTTTTTGATCTTAAAAACACAAGGCGCATAAGTTACTAGTAAAGAGCTGCAGCGCTGATAAATGGAAAAGAAGGTGAGCATGACACGGGTCAACGGTCAGACGTCCATCTAGCACGTGTTTACATAGAAAAACAATTAAAAGCTGCAGAGCTGACTGATTGATCTGACAGAGCTTTGTAATTAATAATAATAATAATTTGTTGCATTTATATATAGTGCTTTTCTCTGTACTCAAAGCGCTTTACATATGGAAGTGGGGAATCTCCTCAACCACCACCAATATGCAGCATCCATGGCAGCCATAGTGCTCCAGAACTCCCACCACACACCAGCTTATTGGTGGAGAGGAGACAGAGTGATGAAGCTAAGCAGTATATATAAACAGTAAATATGGGGATGATTAGGAGGCCATGATGATGGACAGTGGCCAATGGGCAAATTTGGCGAGGATGCTAGTGTTACACCCCTACTCTTTTTCGAAGGACATCCTGAGATATTTTATCACCACAGAGAGTCAGGACCTCGAGTTGAACGTCTCATCCGAAGGCCGGTACTTTTTGACAGTATAGTATCCCCAGTATAGTAATCTTGTGCTTTGTTTACACATAGTATCGTAATGGTAATTTACTGATAATGTTACTACTTATACCAAAAAAATTGCCAGCTGATTTATTTGTATTTTTATCCTGTTACCAGTAAACACTGTATGTGTAAAAGGGGCTATTGTCTTCAGAAAGCTTGATTTTCATTATAATTGAATGCTTTTCTATGTTGTAATTCTTTTTATCCGAACCGACTTTCAAAAACGAGGAAAAACACAAGCCAACAATATTAGCAGTACCACTCTGAGATGTTCACAATTCTTTCATCTGGAGTCCAAGTCAAGTCTGAAGTCTTTATCACTGGAGTCTGAGTCAAGTCTGGAGTCTTTTGTCACAAGTCCGAGTCGAGTCGAGTCTTATGCCTTACACAAAAAAATTGTTCTCATACTCAAATCATATTGTTTGTATTATATAGACAAAATATATGATCTTTCTATTATCTGTTTTGTTTGTAATAAAGGTCCTAAGATTTAAGGGATAATGTAAATCCAGCTTGTTACTTTTGTTACTCCATTACAATGTATAAAACAATCGTCTTGGCAGCAAGACAAGTAGTTATTTTCAATACAATCGCTAGTGGACGCAAGATGGCGCCAGCCAGTCGCAGTTTGTTATACAGCAATGTTGTTATTGACGACAGTCATTATCTGAAAATACAAAACCTCGGAATATTTCAAGTCAATAGAAAACTGGACGCATGCTGATTGCTATACGTTAATATATTCGCTTTAAGTAGGCCTAATAAATGGATTAACATCCTTCTGTCTCCTCTCTCTCATAGACATACATTAAGAGAGAGAAAAGCTGCATAAAGCCTACTTCGAAAAGATCAATAAAAGTAAAACATAGTCCGATAGGTTTAAAGGTCCCATGGCATGAAAATTTCACTTTATGAGGTTTTTTAACATTAATATGAGTTCCCCAAGACTGCCTATGGTCCCCCTGTGGCTAGAAATGGCAATAGGTGTAAAGCAAGCCCTGGGTATCCTGCTCCGCCTTTGAGAAAATGAAAGCTCAGATGGGCCAATCTGGAATCTTACCTATATGTCGTCATACGGGGAAAGGTTACCTCCCCTTTCTCTGCTTTGCCCGCCCATGAGAAAATGAACTACGACCGTGCAAGCGCGATATAGGTTTTTCCTTGAGAGACATCATGGCTTGCAAATGAGCAAAGCATTGCAGTTGCTCAGTGTTTGGATGTACAAATGAACACAAAAGTCTTTTTTTAGTTCCTTCATATCTGTGCCTCTGAAGAATACAGCTTTAGAACAGTAGCAAGTTAGAGCAACATGGAAAGCCAACAACGTAGGCTAGTGTTAGCTACATAATAACTGTAACAGCATACATAAACAAACCAACTAAAGTACCGTATCCATATTTTAAACTAACCTTTCGGAGACGTCCTGCTGTAGCCGCTGAGTTGCAACTTCTTCAGGTGCTTCTCCATCCGGATCAGATTCTGGGTCAAACTGGAAAGCTTGAACGACTGTGTGTCTACGAGCCATTGCGATACATTCACTGTAAACATTAACGCATGGTACCGTGGCCGCAAGCTGGTCAAGGCCACACCCCCACCCTCCACCTTGCCCCGCCTCTCTCCTCCTCATTAGCATTTAAAGCTACAGACACAGAAATGGCACGTCCTAAAGAAAGCTCAGTGTGGGACTGGCTCGTAGTGGCTGTAATTCTGCACCAAGGCTGAATTTCGGGAAAGAGACTTCAGATACAGTATTAGGGGACCACTAAGGCTTATAAAAGCATCCAAAAAGCAGCATGTCATAGGACCTTTAAAGACTAGATTTTATTTGTTAATGTTTTAACAGGCTTGCAGTCCAAAGGAGCCAGGCAGATACATACACCACAGTATAATAATGTGACTTTCCTTTTGTAGATGCAAAAAATCTCATAAAATTTGATGTTGTCATTCTGGTGTCTTTAATTATTTTCACACATTCCTTGCATTTAGTCGATTTGACATGTTAATAAACCCAAATGAAAGAACATACGGCACGGTTTTCATGGAACTTGCATTATGACATTTCGGAGTTTACGCGCAATATACTAGCCTGACTTCGTCATACTCATATTCTAGGCAGAATGTGAGTCTGATACTGCTCCATAGGGCTTTGATTATGAGGCGTGTCTTAAGGGTCCCGTTATATGCCCCTTTTCACAAGATGTAAAATAAGTCTCTGATGTCCCCAGAGTGTGTATGTGAAGTTTGAGCTCAAAATACCCAACAGATCATTTTTTACAGCATGTTTAAATTGACATTTTTTGGGGCTCAGAAAAACGAGCTGTTTCAGTATGTGCCCTTTAAATACAAATGAGCTTCTGCTGGACGGCACAGGGGGCGGAGCTTCATGAGCTCGCGCTCAGTCTGTCAGGACAAATTCATCTCACGGAATGATGATAATATCAGAAACTCTCAGTAACGGCGTTCATTTCGAGTCGGACAATAATGCCTACAGAGTCAGAGTGCTGTATGGAGATGAAACAGGTATGGTTTAGCAGTTTAATTACGGTTATTATAACGTATTTGTCATCTGCTTGTATGTATCCATTATTTATTAACAGCCTACAAGTCTGCTGTTTCGGACCAGGTCCGAATGATGATCAAACATGTACTGATGAGTTTAATAAAGTTTATTGTACATCACACAAAAGATGAAGCGTCAGTTTTACTTCAGAAAATCACCGTAAGAGCTGAGTAAACACAGTAGCCTAAGTTATAAGAAGTGCGCAAGTAGCCAGTAGAGTTGAGGGAGCATTCCTGTGGGCGGAGGTTAGTCTAAACACGGTTCTGGTGATGTCACTAAAGAAGGAAGTAGAGGGGTGTAGTCCAATCGAGCCGTTTTATGTAGTCAACTTCTGTTAAATAAAATATCTCGCTTGGCATTGAACTTTGAGCTTTATAATTTTACAGATATTATTTATACTCTAACAACAACATTACACACTAACTAAAGTTTGAAACATGGGATCACGTAGAACGGGACCTTTAACCGAACCAAGAAAAAAAAACCTCTGCACTCAATTGGATAGACCTACAACCAATCAGAGCAACGCAGTAAGTGACGTATGTTGGCAACGACAAATGCCTTGATTGCGGTTCTCTGTTCGTCTTTTAAAATTAATGCGCTGTCGATTTCTTTTATAACACAGGGTTTCCGCGGGGTCTTAAAAAGTCTTAAAAAGTCTAAAATTCTGAACTTTAAATTTAAGGCCTTAAAAAGTCTTAAAAACGGCCAGATTTTCATCCTAGGTCTTAAATTTAATTTAGTCAGGTCTTAAAGTGTTTACCCTCGTTCATTTCCATAAACGCTGGCCGCAGAAAGTTATTACAAAGTAGCAAAAAAGTATGGGGTTGTATCCTACAAGCGGAGCGCTAGATCAGGGGTCTCCAACACGTCACTCGCGAGCTCCAGTCGCTCGTGGCTTGATATGAGCTAGTTCAAATGTAGGCGCACGCAAAGGCGCTCATAATTGAAGCGACGCGCTCATGTTTTTACCAGGTGCAACGAGATGAAAAAAATCTAAACTTTTCAGAATGCCGCAAACGCACCGCAGGTCATGTGACAGGAACCAACCAATCACCCCTTTCCATAACAACATTGAAAGCTCAGTCAACATGAAGGATGGGGGTGCACCCAAACACTACTAATAAATATAAGCTAATAAATAAATGTCAATAAGATAAATGTCAATAATTTATCTTTTTTGACTCATTCTTTTTATAAAAAAATATTTAAAGGCTGAAATATGAGGTTTATCTTTGCATAAAACCTTTTTTGTCAAAACTTTATTTGAACTTGTTCATGTTAGTAGATAACATGTTGCAAGACACTCTTTTAAAATCTGGCCATCACTTTTAATGGCATTTTAATGTTCACGTAAACAGAAAGTGCATATTGATGCTAATCAATTTGTTGTTTGCTGTTTTTCGACATAAAACTTGTTGAATTGACTTCATTCTGTAGTATTAGTACTTTTTGAACAGGATTCTGTGATAACCGTGATCATTTTGGTCACTTTAAACATCTCATCATTTCCTCTCTAGTTATGATCAACTATGATCAACTAAAATCAACAATAATTGTGTTTTTACAGTATAATATGCAAAAGTACAATTTTCTATAAAAAAAATCTACCTCTCCCTCTCTCTCACACACACATCAGATAATCCTAGATAGATAGAAAGATAGATAGATACTTTAATGATCCCGAGGTAACCATCTATCTAACTTGGATAATGCGTCGTGTAGGTCTTAAATTTCAATCTTTATGGTCTTAAAATGTCTTAAAAAGGTCTTAAATTCGACTTACTGAAACCTGCAGAAACCCTGTAACAGACGCGATAGCGGAATCTAAACATCTCAATTCTCCAGCTGCAGTCATTGTTGAAAACCAATTCAACCCAAGCGATCTTTGGTGACGTGGGTGATTACGTAACCGCAGATCATCTGTCCATCATCGATTAAAGCCCGCCCTGGCAATTTGATTGACTCGGCCTTCTGGGAGCCGAGCATAATTACTCCTCAACGGATCAAGTCCAGACCGAACTTCCCGACCAAAAAATGTTGTGGGCGGGGTTCGGGCTGGCACCCAGGCTAGCAATATACGGACATATGTAATAAAATTCTATGATAAGGGCCCGAACTACTGCTACACGTAGGGAAATATATGTGACGCAGATATTATAAAACTATTCAAATAAAACACAAATTCTTTTTTTACTATATCAGTAGTTAAGGATTAAAGACTTGAGTCGTTTTTAAAATATTCACGAGTCCTTTGGTCGTGTCCGAGTCAAGTCTGAAGTCTATTAAAATGCGACTCGAGTCCGAGTCTCTAACTCGAGTGGTCTCTACCACTATACCGAACAGTAGAGTAACCAGAGTAGTTACAGAAGTTAAAGCAGAAATGTAACAGCAGAAAACGTCCATGAGATGATGGGAGAAAAAACCAAAACCCAATTGAAAGGGTCTTCATTGGCAGAATGGCCATCTTTGGCTGTGGATTCTTCCCAGTGTCACATAATAGTGGTTATATGCACGCAGTATCCTCACAAATGGGATTTTCAGCGGTTCCTTCTAACAGCAAGAGTTAGATCGTAGTGCTGGGTGGACAGCGCCACAGATCAAACAAGGCTTTCAGTTAGCAAGCCCTTTCACAGCAGATTTACGATTCCCCTGCAAGGAGCCATTGATTATGTGTACTGCTTGCAGGAATGAGCTGTCACTTCAGACTGTGCCTGATATGGAGTCATCTTACTGTCACGCTCAATCCGGTTGAGATATGTTGCCTATCATGGCGTTTACAGTAAAAAGGGACCTATTTCAGAACTGGTCAGACTTGTGTTTTTGCTGGTTTTCCAGAACCAACTTCAACTTTACCAACTTTTTCTGTTGTTTATTCCATTGGATGACTTAACTTTATTGTCCTGCTTTGTGTTTAGTTAGTAGAATGGTTCCTTCAAGCTTGACTGTGGGCTGACCTGTGACTACCCTGTTTTGCAGGTGTGCAAATGCTCAAAATGAGTGCTGCAGGAGAAAATGCCCTTGACCCCAACACCCCAGAGTCACGGAAGAGGAAGGGCTCTCCATGTGATACCTCTGGTCCCAGGTGAAGTATGAGATCATATTTTAGTCTTTCTTTCAGTTCACATTACTAGTGAGTATTTTATAAGATCTTAGCAATTATGTTATTCATGTAATACGTAAGGGATAATGTATAGTGAGCCGGTTGTTATAGTGAATAACAACCCCGACAGGCTGAACGGGATCCCGACGCGAAGCGGAGGGATCTTGAATCAGCCTTTATTAACCGGCTCACTATACATTATCCCGCTTATTACATGGCTACCTACAAAATGAATAAATAATTTGACACAAATTCTTTATTTAAAAAGGAGTTTATTGATTTAAAAACGATTGTATTGCTTCCGCTAAAGAAAATAGTCCATTCCGCGTCCATAGCAACGCGCTGTTTTTCATGGCAACGGTCTGTTATACTTCGCAGCGATCTGTTATCAAGAAATAACAGACCGCATTCTACATTGGAATTCAGCCAAGCCATGTAATAAAATGCTATACATGCAGGCTGCTGACAATGGCGTCAAGGTGTGTCAGAGGAAGTGCAGGAAATGTTGAATAGGAGAAAAGGGTCTATTTTAACAATTGTGTTTGTTTAAAGTGTAAAAAAAAAAAAAAAAAATCTTTATTTATTTATTTGTATGTTCTTTTTAGTTTTCTTTTTTGTTTACAAAATCCAAAATCCAAAAACCATAAATACGATATTTAAAAAAATGTCTAAAATAAAAAATATAAAAAAAATGTTTGATATAAAAAATATTTATTCATTCATTTAATTTGTCAAATATACAGTGTGTATATATATATATATATATATATATATATATATATATACAGTGTTTCCCACAGAATTAGATTCTATTTGCGGTGGTGTGGTATTTGGGGACCGGGGGGGGGGGGGGGGGGAGGTTAACTTAAATATATCATATATATATATATATATATATATATATATATATATATAATGACAATATATATATATATAATATATATATATTATATATATATATAATGACAAGTATTTTTATTGACAAGTACACATTCCCATTGCCAACACTTAGTGTCAGATAACTTAAAGACTTTGCCATTGCTACACTTTCTATGCTATGACTGCTCCACAGACTTTTTGTTGCAAATTTTGCTCACACACAAACCTAGAACTGGACACACACACACACACACACACACACACACACACACACACACACACACACACACACACACACAAACTCACAAACTTACTGACACACTCAAACACAGGCTCACACACACTCACACATTCAAAAAGACTCACACACACAGATTCAAACACAGACACACACTCACACACACTCAGACCCACACACAGGCTCACACACACACACCAAACTGGATCTGGAGGTGGACACACACAGACTCAGACACACACGCACACCTGGAGATTGAGGTGGACAAAAACCAACACACACCAACCTGAACCTGGAGATAATAATAATATAATGTCTAGTCTGGTGGCTGTGATATGAACCTAGCAACGTCCGTTGCAATGATTTTTGGAATGACTGATCGCGAGAGGAACAAATTACTTTTTAGTCGCATAACATCGGTTAATGGAAACGCCGTCATTTCGCAATAGTTGTAACGTTAATTGATATTTAGAAAAAAAAAATCGCAAAAGTTTTGCGCGAATCTGTAATGAAACGCGACCGCGCTTAACATCTAGACAACTTCTCAGAGTTATGTTGAGCAACAGTGTTCATTATACTAACCATTCAACTCCGGATTGATTCTGGAATCTTCGCTGGGGAATAAGCATTAAGCACCGGCAACAATCCGCCCTCTACATGCTCATGTTTTGATTCAGATCGTGCGGTAAGAGAAGGAGGGGCTAGTCGTGCCTCCATTGTCAGTTTGTGAGAGAGAGGAGGAGCAAGCAGCGCGAATAAAATACAATTTTACCCATATTAAATAGTTTAAAAATCTGAATCAATCCGTGGCGGTCAGCGTTGATATGTGGCGGGCCGCCACAAATTAATGAATGTATGGGAAACCCTGTATATATATATATATATATATATATATATATATATATATATATATATATATATATATATATATATATATATATATATATATATATATATATATATATATATATAAATGAATACATTTTTTATATCATTAATATTAGAATTTTATTAAGTATCGTATTTATGGTTTTTAAATAAAAGCCCCCCGGCTTTTACCAGTGTTATAAAGGTCAGTGCGATGGGGAATGTGTGTTTGGGACATAGCCCAGACTGGATTCAAACCCCAGTCACTGTAAACACAACAGCTCTGTCATGAGCGATGCATGATAGGTCCAACAGTGGGTTGTTTTTAGGTGTAACATAGCTGGCCAGCGTGTTTTTTTGTTGCTATTGTTGAAGGTATCCTTGTGTCAGGGTTGGTTGGAGGAGAACAGGTCTTTCTGGCTGAGTGATACTCTTCCATAGGGCCTTGGTGGGGCTGATGTAACTGCCTGTTTCTACAGCAACCCCACACAGCGCCCTGACCTGTGTATGCAGCGCGCTTGCGCACTACCTTGGCAAGCCGCTGACCTACTTTCTTTGCTGTCTTCTCCCACACACACACATGGTATCATGCGCTCACACTTGGAAGTCATTTGTACGTACGTTCACTCAGAAGCAGCATAACCTCAAACAGATAAGCACTTTCCTCCATCCTTGCATACATACGCCAGCCATTGGTCATGCTGGAGCAAGGGAGAGCTGATTGTTAGTCCCTTTAAGATTTGTGTATTGAAATGAGAATTAATTAATTTCTAATTTCTACTAAGCAGATGATCCATGTTATTTAGATTTTTTTATGAACCAGGCAGATGTATGTTTGTTTGTTTATTCTTAATTATTTATTCCCCTGGCCTAGACTGAGCCAAAATGAGTGGCTTACTGCGCTTAAACGGTCAAATACACACAAAATGATGTCGAAATACCCGTATTAGTGAGTATTCAGTTAAATAAAGTCAGTTTTGGAACCTAATTATTTGAGGAAGATAACGAAAGTTGTGTAACAGTATTACACTTACACACGTATTACCTTCAGTAGTAGTCCATGCATAAACTCTTAAAGTGACAGCATTCTAGTATTCCTGCTGTTGTCTGTCATGGTAATCAAAAAACAAAAGACAAAGAAAATCACTCTAACTAATTGTAAGCATTAATCTGTATAAATTTTTTTACAATGAAGTCTATCCAGTGTTATTTTACATTTGATTACTTACATTTCTGTTGTCATTCATACTGTATATCCACTGAAAAACTTAAAGCCTTGTTTATTATTATATCTATAGTTCTTTGAAAGAAAATCGGAATTTGCAAAAATCTGTATCGGCAAAAAAAAAAAAAAACACAATTGCAATCGGTGCATCTCTAGAATTATATAAATATATAATAAAAAATAAATAAATAAATGCTTGTTACTATATGTTATTTTGATGTTATTATTCAGAGTTAAGGCCCAGATATAGTCACGCCTGTTCTTTTTCGTTCTTCGCTTTGCTTGAAATACGCGAACAGCGGTATACTGTTAGGGAACATCCCGATGACGCCTACACTACTGAGAGTGGCGTTTAAATGAATATGTAAATGTGTGCTGCGCTTTCCTCTCAGAAAGGCAGAGCCTCAGAGCACACCCACCTATTATGTAATCTCCACGGACCAATGGTAGTTTGAAGGTGTTTATCCGCCAGAGCGAGCTTTTTGGAAAGTTTGCTTTGGTGAGCTGTTTCGAACTCCTGAAACAAACACAAAATGAACTTCGTTTTAGGCAGATTTTTTTTCTAAAATGTCACCCAAGTCTGTTCTTTGAATCTGCCTAAAGCTTAACGAGTCTTTATGTATTTAAAATGTACATATACACTACCGCTCAAAAGTTTAAATGTATTTGAAAAAAAGTCTTGTATGCTTGCCAAGGCTGCATTTATTTAATCAAAAATACAGTAAAAACTAATATTGTGAAATTGTTTTACAATTTAAAACAACTGCTTTAATTTATTTTAAAATGTCATTTATTTCTTCAGTGTTGCATGATTCTACAGAAATCCTTCTAATATGCTAATTTGGTGCTCAAGAAACATTTCTTATTATCATCAATGTTGAAAACAGTTGTGCTGTCCTACACTCTGTATGCGTTAGCCAGTTTAGCAGGGATTGTTGAAGAATAAACAGTGGCCACTGAAACTCTCTAATTCTGCGTCTTTAGAATCCGTGAACTTTTGTGAAATTTATTTCAGTTGCTTTTAAAACAGTGCACGCTATTATAGGACTCTTGTTTTTGACTGGATGATAAATAGGCTCAGATCTGAAGCCGTTGCATTCCATTGATATCTAACATTACTTCCCCATAGCCCCCTGACCATCTGTCTCTCTGTCCTATTCAGCCTCTCTCTCTTTCCGTTTCTCAGCTTGATAACCCATGTGCAGCATAAGCCTTTGAGGAATGCCTTCTAGTGCAAGGACTGTATACACCCCAACCCTTATTAGCTCTACAATGATACGTCTGTGTAAAAGTGTGTGTTTTAGCCTCGCTCTGGTTCCAGGCCACCCACAGTTTGTCCTTGAGTGCACCTATAGTCTCCTCTCGCCCAGCATTCTTCCTTTTAACTGCAGAATCCTCTGCTTCTATCAGGTGGCAGAACGCTGAGACCGCTAAAGACAGGGTTCAGGGCTGTTTGTGATCATAGTGTTCTCTGAGCATCATGAATTATTCAGTCCCCAAGTCCTTGCAGAATGCCCACTTAGTCTCTGTGCCAAACTTTACCACTTCAAGGCTTTGTCTTAAAAACATCATAACATAGACCAGCAGCAGATTGGCTTTTTCTTTTGTTTATTTTTTCCCCCTTTAAGTGCTGTTGGTTGTTCATGTGCCAGCAAAGGAAGGGATATCTGATTGTTAGACTCTTTAAAGCTGCAGTCCGTAACTTTTGGCGCTGTAGTGAACTGAACTGCATGCGTCTTGAGGAAGAACATTCTGTAGCCGGAGCTACTTCTCTTTGTTTATGTCTATGACGAGTCATGTAGGTACTGGGCTACTCCGCAGCGGTACGACCCGAACCAGTCTAAAATAGCCCGAATATATATTTTATTTTTAATTTACTGTATATATGTGCCCCCCCCCCCCCCCGCCATATTAATTATATATTTAATATATAAATACATATGAATAAATTATTATAATAGTCATTTTAATTGTATAGAAAATATTATTAAAATATTGAATATTTACATTTTAAATATACTTAAACATGCCTAATTGACTCTATTGTAAAAAAAATTAGGGTTGGTAAGATTATTTTTTTTTTTTTTTAAACATTGCTCACCAAGGCAGCATTTATATATAAAAAAAGTGATATTGTTAAATATTATCATTTATTATTATTTAAAACATTAATATATTTTTTAGTAATAACGCAAGTAACTCTTAATCAATTTAATGCATCATTGCTGAATAAAAGTATAAAAAAAAATCCTACTGACCCCAAACTTAGTACTGTATTTTGTAATAGATAATATTTTATGTACATTTAATATTTTATTGGTTTCGTTTACATTGTAAGGTACAGTGCTTTAGACTTTAATCTTTCAAGTGAGTGCTAAAAAATGTACATTTCTCTTTTTTTGTTCATGTTTGTGTGCACATATGGTAGTGTGGAGAAGCGACGGCGGGAGCTGGAATGCCGCTACATTGACGAACTGGCTGAGTTACTATCGGCCAACATGAGCGATATTGCCAGCTTGAACGTGAAGCCGGACAAATGCCACATCTTAAAGAGCACCGTGGACCAGATCCAGCAGATCAAACGGCGCGAGCAGGGTGAGTAGCCAGTGTCCGTGCTTTTCCTTTGGGGCTGTGTGTGGGCTGCGTACAATTTTTTCCATTCACTTCACAGTACAGACAGGAAATTGACACTGGAGATGATTTGATAGTACAGTTGACTGCAACAATTTTCGTCAGGTTTTTTCCTGCGTTCAAAATATTTTGGCTGCCGCCAAAATGAATCTTTGTCCCGCCAAAGATTTATTTGAACATTTCATGTGCCGTTCTGCAGTACTGGTACCCGCTGATAGCCGTCTGCTTTAAAACACTCGCCTTCAGCGTTGAGCTTTGTAGCCAATCACAGACATATCTGTTGCGAGCGGGAACACAATGGCCAATCAGATGTATTTAGTCAGAGTCTGCAGTGTTTTTGTTCAGTGCGAGTTCTGCACGCTCACAAATCCTTTCATTATAACCAAGGATAAACACAATGTCAATAAGGCTATGCTTAGAATGCAGGGAAAATGTGGGCCAAATCCTTTTTTTTTTTTTTTTTTTTTTTTTTTTTGCTCACATGTGACTCAGATCCGTTTTTCTCATAACAATATGAACAGCAAAAACCACATGAAATCTGATCTTTTCAATTCCTATTTGGGCCACTTTCATATGTGGAACTAAATCTGATGCAGGTCAGATGTACAAAAAAGACCCAGGAAAAACCCTGTATAGTGCATAGAGCACTTGATGTTTGGTTTGTTGACATCCCTAATCTGATTAGAACTTGTGTTCCTTTAGTCATCTTAAAGACTAATGGGGGAAATAAACTGAAATGTGAAACACAACAAAAGGTTTTTATCTGGTTGTGGACTGGCTGTAAATTATAGTGGTGAGATATTTTTGGGGGGCCCAGAGGATGTGATTATTTGCTTGCCTTTTTGGTTTGTTTTAATCAGTAACTGGATAGAGCTCTCAGACAAAGCCATAAAATGAAGAGAACACATATTATGTCCAAGACACACTCAGTGGTAAAGTAAATTTTTGAAGTTCTGCTGGGATGTTGACTTCCTGTATACTGTTCAAAAGTTTGAGGCCAGTAATGTTTGTTTGTTTGTTTGTTTGTTTTTATTAAGAAATGATGACTTTTATTATGCAAAGATGCATAAATTGATTAAAAGTACAGTAAAACATTTATAATATTACAAAATGCTGTTCTCTTGAACTTTTTATTTCTCAAAAAATCCTAAAATCTTCGGTTTCCACAATTAAAATATTAAGCAGCACAACCGGTTTCATGTTGATAATAAGAAATGTTACTTGAGCATCAAATCAGCATATTTTTATAGCACTTTATACAATACAGATCGTTTCAATTCAGCATTACAGGGTTAAAAGGCAAAATAATGAAAAGCAGCTTTAAAAAAGAAAATAGTGTCATTGTTCAACTGAAGTCATTTCAGTGCTGATTCAATACCATTGTAAAGATAATCAATTATTAAATGAGTTAAATTCGGCTATAAAGCAGCTCTTCAGAAAACAGTGATGTCCTTGTCCAGCTCCATTCAGTTCTCATCAAATAGTGTTAGTGTAGTCAGATCAATGATATTGTTGAATATTAAGTGTAAATAAAATCATAATCATCGTCAAAGGAACTTGCATGGGCAATTTTGTAGCAATCATAGAAGATTCACAGAATAAAGAAAATGACAGGTTTGTAATTATGATAACAAATTTTGGCTTAACTTTTCCTATAAGCCAGACATTTGGGATTTTTGGCCAGTCTAGTGTTGGCCAATCATTAGGGGATGTTAGCGCTTGTCAAAGCTAGATGTCTGTGTTATGTTTAAAGTCAGATCTGCAGTGATGCATTTTAGCTTTTTAAGACTGGTTGCTTAAGATGTCCACTTGGTATGTAAATAATTCTTTCTGGAAATATGTATTTATCAATGCCACAAAGCATGCAGTCATACAGGACTAAATTAAAGATTGACAGTGTATTTCAGCACATATTTAGTTATTGTAATATGCGTTATTTTTGTTGCATCCACTCATGTTATGTTTCAATTAATTTCTTATTAATAAATTATAATAAACTATAAAAAAAATAAATCATTGTCTTTATTTTCAAAGCTAGTTGGTCTGCCTATCAATAGACACAAGTTTCAAACTAATTTACCACAACTGGCTTAGTTCTCAAAGAAAGTGTCTGGTTTGTTTAATGACAAATCCTCTCAATGGTTAAATATTTCCTAAGAACTACTGATGAGACCTTAAGTTGAGTAAAGTCCTTGTGACCCAAGCTCATTTCCTTATCATTGATCGTATTATTTGTTTGGAGATTATTAGGGCCCAAGCCCTGAAAGGGCGGAGGCCCTATTGTTTTCGTAAGGATTATTTATTTTTTTTTTCTTCATTATTTTTTTTTTTGCCTTTTTGCCACTTTTGGGGCCCTTAACATGCTCAAAAACTCTTGAAATTTTGCACACACGTCAGAACCCGCGGCCATCAGGGCCGGGCTGAAGCTGGTACCGGGGCGTGGCAGGGGGGCTCGACAGCGCCCCCTGGAATGGGGTCCGAAAACTTGGTCCATAAATCAAACACGCTTGCATGTAATAATATGAAACTCAGTACACATATAGATCTCATCGGGCCGAACAACTTTCGTGCTCTAAGTTTTACAAAAGCCCAACAGGAAGTCGGTTATTATACGTTGTTTGGAAAACGCATACAATGGAATGTGAAATACTCCTCCTAGGGATTTCATCCGATCGCCACCAAACTCGGTGAGAATAAAGTCAAGACATTGAGGATGAATTCTTGCGAACGGATTTTTGATATCTCAAACGGTTTGGCCGTGGCGAGGAAACAAATTTATGGCGAATAATGGGACACAGGAAGTGTGTTATAACTTCTGCATACATTAACTGATCTTGATGAAACTTCAGCAGTGTGTTTGTTGTAAGAGGCCGATCACATGGATGTGACTATTGTGAGTCAAAGTTATAGCGCCACCAACTGGCAGCAGGAAGTGTGTCACTTTCAAAATTCTTTGAATTCACCCTCTTAATTTTACCCGATTTGCTTCAAACTTTATGTGTATAATGTAGACACACGGCAGATGTAGACCTGTGAAAGAATTATTGATATCTTAGATACTGTTGCCGTGGCAACGCATCAAACTTTAATATTCTTTTCGGATGCGTTTGAGACTCTTAGCATGCTTGAAATTGGATGAAACTCGACAGATACATCACATTTATTAGCCAGTAGACATGTGAAAAGTTTCAGAAACGGGCGTGGCAGGGGGGCTCAACAGCGCCCCCTTGAACGGGGTCTGAAAACTTGGTCCATATATCAAACACGCTTGCATGAATTAATATGAAACTCGGTACACATATAGATCTCATCGGGCCGAACAACTTTCCCTCTGTCAAGTTTCACGCCAGCCCAACAGGAAGTCGGCTATTATGGGTTGTTTGGAAAACGCTTGCTGTGGAATGTGAACTACTCCTCCTAGAAAATTCATCCCATCCCCACCAAACTCGGTGTGCATGAAGTCAAGACATTGAGGATGCTAAATTGCGGACGGATTTTTGATATCTCAAACGGTTTGGCCGTGGCAAGGAAACGAATTTATGGCGAATAAGGGACACAGGAAGTGTGTTATAACTTCAGCATACATTATCTGATCTTGATGAAACTTCAGCAGTGTGTTCGTTGTAAGAGGCCGAACACAAGGATGTGACTATTGTGAGTCAAAGTTATAGCGCCACCAACTGGCAGCAGGAAGTGTGTCACTTTCAAAATGCTTTGAAATCACCCTCTTATTTTTACCCGATTTGCTTCAAACTTTATGTGTATAATGTAAACACACGGCAGATGTAGACCTGTGAAAGGATTTTTGATATCTTTAATACTGTTGTCGTGGCAACGCATCAAACTTTAATATTGTTTTTTGATGCTTTTGAGACTCTTAACATACTTGAAATTGAATGAAACTCGACAGACACATCACACTTATTAGCCCGTAGACTTGTGCAAAGTTTCAGAAACGGGCGTGGTGAGGGGCTCAGTAGCGCCACCTTTAGTCATAAATGGGGGGGGTTAGTTTTATCAACAGCAACAAAACTTGGTATGTGTATTGTTCTCATCAAGACGGACAACTTTCTAATTTACATTAACGATCTCTGACCAACAGGAAAAGAGATATTTTGGTTTGAATGTGGATTTTCTGAAGAATTTTCTCTCCCTCTCTCTGTGTCTCTGTGTGTGTGAGGGGAGGGGGGGATTTGACTATTGCTTTTATATTGTTAATCAAGGTTTCAGGGGCTTTTGGGGTCCTTAACGTGCTCAAAAACTCTTGAAACTTTACACACAGGTCAGAACCCACGGCCATCAGTGCCGGGCTGAAGCTGGTACCCGGGCGTGGCAGGGGGCTCAACAGCGCCCCCTTGAACACGGTCTGAAAACTTGGTCCATATGTCAAACACACTTGCATGAATTAATATGAAACTCGGTACACATATAGATCTCATCGGGCCGAACAACTTCCGCAGTCTAAGTTATTAGCTCCGCCCAACAGGAAGTCAGCTATTATGGGTTGTTTGGAAAACGCTTGCTGTGGAATGTGAACTACTCCTCCTAGAGAATTCATCCAATCGCCACCAAACTCGGTGTGCATGAAGTCAAGACATTGAGGATGCTAAATTGCGGACGGATTTTTGATATCTCGAACGGTTTGGCCGTGGCGAGGAAACAAATTTATGGCGAGAAAAGAGAAACACGAAGTGTTATAACTTCTGCATACATTAACTGATCTTGATGAAACTTCAGCAGTGTGTTCATGGTAAGAGGCCGGTCAGATGGATGTAACTATTGTGAGTCAAAGTTATAGCGCCACCAACTGGTAGCAGGAAGTGTGTCACTTTCAAAATGCTTTTATCAAAAGTGGGGGGGTTACTTTTACCCACAGTTACAAAAATCAGTACGCATATTGGTCTCATCGAGCCGGACAACTTTCTAATTTACAGTCATTAGCTCCGAGCAACAGGAAGTCAGATATTTTGGTTTGAATGTGGATTTTTTGGATATGTCAGACTCTGAGTTTTTAGTTACTCCTCCTAAGTGGTTTATTTTATTCACACCAAACTTTTTCAACATGATAAAAAATACATTCAAGATTATATATATATATATATATATAAATATAGCTGCGAGCAGCGATGAAGGGCCAAAGCCGGCGGCACCGCCACCCCGGTGCCTTTAGGTAACTAAAGGCATCGGGGTTGCGGTGCCACCGGCTTGGGCCCGTAATCGCTGCTCGCAGCTATATTTTATGGTTGACCTTAAAGCAGTATAGTATTAATTTTATTGTCTATTTTGCTTCAATAAGTGATTTGGATTGTTGTTGTTGTCGTTGTTGTTATTTCCCAATGAGAGGCACCTTGAAAACTTTAAAGTAAATTGAAATGGAACAAAGCATGTCAGCTAGCTCCAAATCACCCCGTTATCTCACACTTAATTCAGAACATGCACCCGGTCATTCTTCATTTCGACAGCGGTAAACATGTCATCTCATGATTTGCTGGCCTTAAAAAAGGATTTTGTTGGCATGGCAAACTAAGGAGCCCCTGGAATAGTGAATATCATTTATGCAAAGAGGTCACAAGAGGATGTTTATCCGAAGATCTAAAAATTAATCAATGTCAGAAGGTTGTGGGGTCTGCATATTAGGTGGCTAGCACAAACATTTTAAGCTGTCTCTGGTTTCTTTGCAGGACTGTAATGTATACACCATAATCCTTTAAAATGGCACTTGACAGATAGTTGCTGGAACCGCTCTGCTATATCTGGCGCATATGCGCTGTAGGAGGAAATGCATTATTATTATTATCATTTGAAGCAGTGGGAAATGGGTTAAATTGTGTTGCATAGGTGAGCTTAGGAAGATGTTTTGCTTGCGAGCAAGAAGTGTAATCAGTTTCTTTAATCAGCACCTTTAGGAGGGCAGGGTAATACGGCACTTTTTCACATTAGCATAATTTCAAACAGTTTTGTGCTCAGATGATGTGCACAGATGATTACAGCATGCCACGTTTCATGTATTTCAGGTCGATTTATCAATGATAAGCAATTGTAAACCTGTTGTTACAGACTCTTAAAGGCAGGGTAGGTGATTTGTTCCAGAAATATTTTTTGTTAAGCCAGTTGAAACTCATCACACGTCATCAGCGCATTTATGCTATGCACTGCACAGTTAAACGGACCTCAGTTACCGAGCACCGCAACCGAAACAGCAGCCACCTTTTACTGTTCCTCCTGAACCAAAACAATGCGCTTATGCTGCGTTCATGCCATAACTACCGTAATTTGTAAGACATGGAAACCCGTGACGTTATACTCAGAGTGGCTCGTTACTCGAATTTATGCATTTCAATGGCAACACTATCAACGGCGGAATTATCTGCAGCAGTCAGGTGATACAGGTCAGTGCTCTTTAAGTTGTTTATGTTTATTATTATAGTAATGTTGTGTGCTTTGAGACATGAGGTAGTTTAACGCCATCTCTCGTGACGCTTTAGTTTTCTCCTTTCTGTAAGCCTTCATGTGTTTTGGAGGAAGTGTGGCTTTGGAGACGCTCTGAAGGGAGGGGATCTTATGCTTTCAAAGCTAGCTAGCCTCTCCAAAAATGACCTGCCTTACCTTTAAATGTCTCCCTTATTTCAATATTCATGATATTGGTTAATTTTATATCACCCACAAAATTATATATTTGGTGAATATTCTATATAATGCATGGCCGTAACATCTGGTATTCAGTATTAATTGCTCTTTGAACCGATACTTGGGCTTTAGCATAAAATATTATTTAAAAGCTGATGAGGTTCACTTTAACAACCTAGGTTTTTTGTTCTTGTCATCCTTCAATAGGGTCAGCTCACTCATGAGCTTGCTTTAGTTCTACAGTTTGTCACCCAGAGTGCTGGCCCTCTCTGTTTTCATTCAGAGCTCTCGGCCTGAGGGAGAGGGGGGGCCGCAGGGGCGTGCGAGAGAACAGCCAATGGCGATGCTGCCCTGTCCCCTGACCTTGTGCAAGAGAGGGCCTCTCGTAGACCTCAGCTTCCCCTCTCTTCCTGCGAGAAAGAGAAACAGGAACTTGCCGCCCCTCCTATCCCTGGCTTAGGGTGTTGTTAATGTTGTCAGACAAGAACACACTTTCACCTCTTAAGCTTAACCTTTCAGATGGGTTCAATCATCAACCTTTAAAAACATGTTTACCTGGAATGTCACCTGAAGGTCTCTTGGTACACTTTTAGGGCTGGAAGGTATGACATACGATACCTCGCAATGGTAGAAGTGTGTCTGTTTATACCGTGGTAAATATATTTTTGTGACTGGACTACTTTACCTAAACTTTAAGTGGAAGGGATGATGAAAGCTGCTGCAGGGTGTGTATTGGAGGCCGTTTTTCCATTGATTTTCAAAAAAATAAGTATATCATGATTTAGTCTGTCACCATGACATAAAAATACTCGTACCAAGATTTTAATCAACCACCCACCTTTTATTCTGATCATCAAGGATCTACGCATTCAGCTTAAATTCAAAACTACATCAGTAAATTCTTCTGATCTGTCATGGAAATATTTGCGACTTCAAATTTTTTGAGACTACTTCAGATCGATCCTGTCTGTGTGTGTGTATGAAAAAGTTTGCACACTATTGAAGTGTTTTCCAGATGATATGAATGAGGACGCTAGGATCAAATGTCACTTTTAGTTGGATGAAGGGTACATCAAAGACATTTTTCACATTTCAGCCATGCTCTCATACAGCACAGCACACTTCATTAACATTCCAGCCCCTCAACAAATGCACTTGAAAAAAAAAAATCGAAATCCGATTCAATTTGAAACCTGAGAAATTAAGTCAGAGCACAATTCGCATGGCAAAGGTCATGAAAACCAGCAGCCATTAGCTTTGTTTGCTCTCTGTTTAGTTGAATGCCTGGGTGAAATTACTTGAAGTATTATTCAGCTCATTTTAAGGACTATGCATGATGAAATTGGTTCACTTTGCCATTCTTATTTAAATTGACAGGATGTATTTAGAAGGAGAAGAATCTTTACACAACTCACTTTTATCTGTGTCAATTCAGGAAGTCACGATCCGATTCTAGAATGATTCTCGATCCTTCACAATTGTGATTTTTGTTTAATTTCATTAACTCCATTTAAATATATTTCATGATGCAGAACCTTGATTGGTTGTAAGATGGTGCAAAATAAAACTTAAGCCTTTTTTGTGCTTGGCTGTTAAATGCATCTCAACTCTAAAAAATGTTTTGTTGTAATTGATCCAGAATCGTTTGAGAAGGAATTGCGGTATTCGACTAGATTATAAGTGGCGTCATGATCTTAAGGTGTTGTAGGTGGTTGTCGATTATTGATATGTAGTTGCTAAGGTGTTTTCAGTGTTTTTTAGCATGTTGCTATGTGGCATGTGCCTGCTAGGGTGTTCTAGGTGGTCGGTCGCTCATTGGTCCAGGCCAAAAGAGCACTACTCTTAAGTTTCTTTCTTCTTCAGGTTTTTAGATATGGCTCGGATCCGTCCCTCAATGTAAATGTGCGATCACATTTACTGCCGTTCTCAGTATTTTCACAGACAGAGTAGTTTCAATAGGAATCCATGCCAATTTTGCGACAGGATTTGCCATTTAAACCAACAGGAAACTGCTTGGTTCGAAAGAGACTTCAATGTCTTCAATCTTTAAACTATTGGCAATCAACAAATGATCATTTCACTGAAATTTTACTAATGTAACTGTAGGATTTTTTTCAGTTGTGTTTTATTGTCCACCATATGAGAAGTCTGATTGCTCAGAAAATCAGTAGCACACCTCTTCTTAAAAACCCGAAAGATTTGTGCATCGTTCATTTTAAGGCCAATTCACACCATGTCGACAATCACCAGATTATAGTACATCACTTCTCATTCGCAATGTATTGGCCAAACTTTTGTCTAACAACCCAAAACGCCTGTTCCTATCCCACCATACTGACTTCATTTTAAACTCTTGCGTTGCAGAGTTCAGATCGAAACAAACCAGATTGATGTCGTCGCTGAGTTGAGCGCTCTGCTGAAGTTCCTCGGCGAGAGCTACATTGCTATTATGTGTGTAAATAAGGCGCTCAAGCTCTCATCTAAATTTAGCCTTTCCTTCAAGAAATCTTCACTTAGAATGCAGCCCAAAACAAACAGTCTCGTCCTCTCTTCTCTCCAGCTGCTGGACCGAGTCGAGTTCTCAAACGGTCCTTCAGACGCTTTGATCTCGAGAGGAGAAAGAAGGTTAAGTAGTTTGGCAGTAGAATAATTATTGACACTTTCTATCAGCTCTTTGAGTCTAACTGGGATGGGAGTGACCGAATTGTGACTCTTTGGTCTCAAGCGTTTCTCAAGAGTGCTCTCTGCACTTACTGCTGCTGGCTCCCCTCCAAAAGTATCACTTTGCTCGCATTAGTCTAAGAGAAGCTTCCGCTGCTTGGCTTTCATCCACCCAGTCCAGGAGAGGAAGGAGGACAATAGTGAGATGATGCACGTTTCTTTGTGTGTGAATAAAAGGCGCTAACACACAAAATAAGCCTCTGACAGATAGGGATGCATAAGATTTGTTTGGAGGGTGTGGATTGATTATGTACACCGCAACCAATGTACACTGGAACCAAAGTTCGATGCCACAAAACTGTGTGAATGTGCATTTCACCGTACCAACAGAAAGTGCATATAAATCCAAACTACCATTCAAAAGTTTAGGGTCGGTGAGATTTTTTTTTTTATTATTATTTTTTTTTTTTAAGTCTATAATGCTGCATTTATTTGATCAAAAATACAGTAATAAAGAAATATTTTTTTGTGAATTCTTTTTTACAAATTTAAAACAACTTTTCTATTTGAACTAATTTTTATGACATTTATTCATGTTCATGACATCAAAGCGAAAATGTCAGCAGTCAGTGTCACATGATCATTCAGAAATCATTCTAATATGCTTATTTGGTGCTCAAGAAACATTTTTACTATCAATGTTGAAAACAGTTGTGCTGCTTAATATTTTTGTGGAAACTGTGATGCATATTTTTTTAAGGATTCAACAATTGTGCCTTTTTTTTTTTGGGAGACCATGATGAATTTTTGGTTGTAAAATTATAAATGTCTTTACTGCAACTTTTGATTAATTTACTGCATCCTAACTGAATAAAAGTGTTTGCGTATTTCTTTCAAAAACAAAAAACTCTTGAATGGTATGAATGTATATTCATGCTCTCAAATGTTGGTTTCACTTACCAGGGATTTGAAATTTCTTTGTGTGCCCACAGAGAAAGCAGCTCTGATGTCTCCAGATGATGAGGTGCAAAAGAGTGACATATCGTCCAGCAGTCAGGGCATGGTGGAGAAGGAAGCCCTTGGGCCACTCCTTTTGGAGGTATGTTGAACTTTTCCGACTGTCAATCTGTAGAAAAGAGTGATGTCTTGAGTATTGCCATAGACCTGTATTTGTTGTCATATAAGCCTGGCCCATTTCCTACGGTTGGGAATATGGCACTTTAGTGCAACATACATCTTATTTGTGTCCTCTATCTCTATTCTCTGTCCGCTCCACCAGGCCCTGGATGGCTTCTTTTTCGTTGCGAACCGCGAGGGACGCATTGTGTTTGTGTCTGAAAATGTCACCAGTTATCTGGGTTATAGTCAGGAAGAGCTGATGACCTCCAGCGTCTATAGCATCCTTCATGTGGGAGATCACAACGAGTTTGTGCGCAACCTGCTACCCAAAAGCCTTGGTGAGTCTCTCGGTGAGGATGGAAACAGTAAGAGCAGAATGATAGATAGACCCCAATATACTCACGGCGAAGTTCTTTTTTGTTCTTCGCATAGGTTTAAAAAGAAGCTTACAACGGCTGATTTTGCTACTGCCCAAACGTTATCATGTGACAGAAAGCTTGAGCTCCAGACTCTCTTGAACATGCACAGGACCATTTGCCTGAGGCTATGAATTGATTTGTTCATGATGTATACAAAAATAAAAGTAGGATTTCAGTAAAATAAAGATTGAGACTTTAGTTTTTCAAAGAAAGAGTTTGTTTGTTTTATATATATATCATATATTGTAGGTAACTGGTATCAATCTCAGACATTGTTAAATAGTTTGCCAGGTCTTTTTGGGTTAATGGAAAACCTGCTTAAAGAGGTTGTTCGGCATTATTAAGCAAGTCACAGTTCTCACGTAATACGGGGATGAAGAAAGATCTTTCTGAAGATGAAACACATGAAATGGTGCAAATGTTTTGTAAAAGGCCTAAAAACAACTAATATTTTGCGAAAACTGAATAGAGATTGAACTATCAAAAGATTTGTGAGTGATTTAGGCACAGAAGAACTCGGTCAAATAAAGTTTGTCAAACAAATTAACTGTATAAAAAGGGCAGCTATAAAACGCCACTGTTGAGCAGCAGACAGGTATTTGAAGCCGCTGGTGTTTCTGGAGTCCCAAGAACCTATCCATGCTGGCTGGCAGTTACTAACTTTTGGATATGGAAGATGTTGGGGGTACATTTGGATTTAACTGTATGTACAAGCTGTTTTTTGCCGGTTGTTGAAAAAAATCAAATAAAACAGTTTGTGGGGAAAAAACAAAAGGCAGTTAGAGCTCTGTGTTAATCATTCACTGTAAATACTATCACAAACGTTTGAGGTCAACCTCGTTCACTTCAGAACTCCGTTACACTCCACTGGTGGTCTTTATCTCGCACTTTACTTACCCTGCACATCTGTGTGTGTGTTTTCAGTAAACGGTGTGCCATGGCCTCAAGAGCAAGGCCGGAGGAACTGCCACACGTTTAACTGCAGGTTGCTGAAAAGGCCTCCAGATGAGGTGGACACAGAGAACCAGGAGGCCCGACAACAGTATGAGCTCATGCAGTGCTTCACGGTCTCTCAGCCCAGAGCGGTGCAGGAGGAGGGCGAGGGTGAGACCACACACACACTCATAAAGTCATACCCATATAAATATTTAGCTTAGTGCAGGGAGTCTGATGAAGCTGTCATTGACATGCCAGTGTTCAAATCTGAAATCAGTTTTTTTTTTATTATGGGGTGAAAAAGTCTGAGTCCACTAATAAAAATGCTTCTATTTAGCATTTTTCTAATTTAATCATGTTTAATTATGTTATGTGCTTATGTGTTTAAAAATGTGTTGCATATAGCTGAGGGCGGACACTTTGTTCAGACCATGATGTCTCTGTTGTCCACAGACCTGCAGAGCTGTTTGATATGTATAGCATGTCGAATGCCCCGTCCACCTCAGATCCCTGTCAGTACAGAGTCCTTCATCACCAAGCAGGACCCTACAGGTAGTGTTTCATTATACACACACACACACGTACTACACTTTACATAAAATATTGTCACAAGCTAAACCAAAGACTAAGTAGTTGAAAAAGCTGTTGTCGAAATAAAATTAATGAATAAAAATAAATACTGTAGTTAGCGAGAGATGCTAGTAAGTTTTCTGATTACAAATATGGGCACAAATATTCACACAGGAGGACAAAATCCTCATTGTTTTTGTATGCAAACATATTAGATGGATTCTTTTGGCCAGCTCATGCTTTTGCTGTATGTCTCACTGGCTGTGTACGAAATCGCCCTTATACCCTTAAATAGGGCACTATTTGAAGGGACAGCTGTTTGTAGTGGTGTCCAGTACCATCTAGTGCACTCATTTAATCGCACAATGCACCACAATAACGAGTATATAACCGTTGTACGCTCAACGGCTAGACTAGAGAATACCCATAATGCACTGTGACACCATCTAACCGGAAGACGGCGCCCGCAGCTCAATCATCCATCAATCCATTTTCCAAACTTTTAATTGATTATTAAATTGTTTAAATAAGGTTTATACATGCTAGTTTCCATTACAGAGCTCAATACAAATCTTTTTATTACAACTGGAGCTGTGTTTAAAAAGTTTCAAATGATTATTAAACGGCAAGAACAAACTATATGCAAAAGCCACTACCCTTCAGGCACAATTAGTGTCTGAATTCACTCCTTTTCATTCACTCCTTCAAGTGGACTATATTAGTGAAGGAAATTAGGGAATAGTGAATGAGGGTACAGGGGGCAATTTCGACACAGCCACTGACATCTTGTTTTTTAAATAATGATTTTGATTAAAAACACTTTTATAGGGGTCATATGATGCTATTTAAAAGTTCATTATTTTGATTTTTGGGATTAATAAAACATGCTTTAATGTTCAAAAAGCTAATTTTTCACATACTGTACGTTGTTGTAGCTCCTCTATATTGTCTGTCTGAAACATGCTAATTTATAAAAAGCTCCTCCTTCCGAAAAGCTCACAGTGCTCTGATTGGCCAGCTGATGTAATATCTTGACTTCAATCGAGGCGTTTTAGGCAGGTCTGGTTTGTTCTATCCTCTGTTAGATAGATAGAATAAATGGATCAAATCGTATACATGCACAAACAGATACATTACACACTACAGGAAAAGGAAAACATTAAAAAGCACCATAAGACCCCTTTAAAACGCATCTCCAGACTTCACCTTCGTCACCTTCGTCAAGGACGTCACCTTCGCTCTATTTATTTATTTAGTTTTTTTCAAACATGGTGACAAAAAAATGTGACCGGTACATTGAGCTTGTACATTGTTGCCTGTGATTGTCATTCCTGTGTAAATACAGATGTGGCTTTGTTCCTCAAAAGTCTTGCTTAGTTTAGTGCAGGAGAAGAAAAAGAAACATGCTGGAGAAGAATAACAAACATGCAGACTGAAACTGAAAATATGTGCTTTTTCTATTCTTGCACAAGGAAGCGCAAAACTGTTTGTTGTTAAAACTGCAATGTGAAAAGCTTCCTCTTGAACTTCTAGTCCTGTTGACAAAATCTAATGATCTTTCTCTCTCTGTGTGTGTGTGTGTGTGTGTGTGTGTGTGTGTGTGTGTGTGTGTGTGTGTGTGTGTGTGTGTGTGTGTGTGTGTGTTGTGTGTTTGTGTGTTTGTGTGTTGTGTGTGTGTGTGTGTGTGTGTGTGTGTGTGTGTGTGTGTGTGTGTGTGTGTGTGTGTGCGCGCGCGCGCGTGCAGGGAAAATCATCTCTATTGAGACGAGCGCTCTGAGGGCCACAGGCCGACCAGGTTGGGAGGATCTGGTCAGGAAGTGCATCTATGCTTTCTTCCAGCCTCAGGGCAACGAGCCCTCCCATGCCAAGAAGCTGCTTCATGAGGGTGAGCACGTTCACCTCCGTTCTAGCCATTTTGAGTAGTACTTGACATTTTAAAGCACCGATGATTAGACCTTACATACATTTTTATGATGTATTTGACAATTTACACAAGCATTTTTACTCATAGCTTAACCTTTGATCTCTTTTACTTTTTACAGTATGGCTGCTACTAACAATTATTTTGATAATTGATCAATCTGTGGATTATTTTTTCATTTAGTTGAGTTGCTAGTTTTTATTTGCCAGAAAAAACTGTTTTATTTTCTCTATTTTATTGAAAATTCAATATTTTTATTGAAACGTGTTACTTTGATTGATGCCTAATGCTTTCCTCCAATCAAAGTGCAAAAAGAAGTTTATAAAAAGAAAAAAAGATGTATGAATATAGGGTATACATAACTATGGAAGCTTGTTTCCGCCACAAAAAAAAAAAAAAAGATAATTGCAACTTTTTATCTCACAATTGCGAGTTTACATCTCGCAATTCTGACTTTATTTCTCAGAATTGCGAGATATAAAGTCAGAATTGCGTGAAATAAAGTCAGAATTCTGAGATATAAAGTCAGAATTGCGTGATATAAAGTCAGAATTCTGAGATATAAAGTCAGAATTGCGAGATATAAAGTCGCAATTGCGTCTTATAAAGTCAGAATTCTGACTTTTTTTCTCGCAATTGCGACTTTATATCACGCAATTCTGACTTTATATCTCAGAATTCTGACTTTATATCACGCAATTCTGACTTTATATCACGCAATTCTGACTTTATAACACATAATTGCGAGTTTATATCTCGCAATTCTGACATATTTTCTCAGAATTGTGAGATATAAAGTCCAATTCTAAGGGGGGGGAAAAAAGACGGACTTTTTTTTTTTTTTTACCTCAGAATAGTTTATATCTCATAATTCTGACTTTATAACACGCAATTGCGACTTTATATCATGCAATTCTGACTTTATATCTCCCAATTGCGTGATATAAAGTCAGAATTCTGAGATATAAAGTCAGAATTCTGAGATATAAAGTCAGAATTGCGTGATATAAAGTCGCAATTGCGAGAAAAAGTCAGAATTCTGACTTTATAACACGCAATTCTGACTTTATATCTCAGAATTCTGACTTTATAACACGCAATTGCGACTTTATATCATGCAATTCTGACTTTATATCTCCCAATTGCGTGATATAAAGTCAGAATTCTGAGATATAAAGTCAGAATGCTGAGATATAAAGTCAGAATTGCGTGATATAAAGTCGCAATTGCGAGAAAAAAAGTCAGAATTCTGACTTTATAACACGCAATTCTGACTTTATATCTCAGAATTCTGACTTTATAACACGCAATTGCGACTTTAAAACACGCAATTCTGACTTTATATCTCGCAATTCTGAGAAATAAAGTCAGAATTGCGAGATGTAAACTCGCAATTGTGAGATAAAAAGTCGCAATTATCTTTTAAAATGTTTTATTCAGTGGCGGAAACAAGCTTCCATACATAACTATTCATAAGTTTGGAGTCTGTTTTTTTATGTTTGTGAAAGTCTTTTATCCTCACCAGGGCTGCATTTATTTGATCAAAATAATCAGTAATCAGTAGTATAGTCTAATATAGTGGAATATTAACAATTTACAATAACTCTATTTTAAAAATGTAGATATTATGTTAAAAATGTTAATATTTTTTTAGAAACTGTGACAGATTTAATCTATGTGTGTGTTGACAGTGATGACCCACGGCACGGCCATCAGTCCTCTCTACCATTTCACACTCAGTGACGGGACGTCCCTCAGTGCGCAGACGCGCTGCAAATTCTGCTGCCCCCAAAACCCAGATGTACAGCCCTTCATCATGGGCATTCACACTATAGACAGGTATGCTCTCACAGTAACCAACACAGACAATGTCCCTTTAATTTATATAAACACGACACTCAACGACTATTGGATCTCACTTTTTTTTTTTTTTTTTTCGTATGTGTGTTTTAGGGAACACAACACTGCTAGCTCTCAGGAAAACACTACCCCCAGCCTTCCATCTCCTGCTGCCCCGCCCTCCCATTCACCTGCCCTGCAGCCCTCCAGTGACCTCAGCCTCCATCTCAACAACAGCAACGGCACTTGTGCCACTCCTGGACCCCCCACACCCACTCCACCAGGCTACCTGACGCCCAGCCGTGTTGGGCCCTCCCAGCAGGTCAGCAGCCCCTCTCCACTAGGCAGCCCGCTCACATCCACCTCTACCTCATTCATGTCGCCCCGACCTCCACGGGGCAGCCCGGGCCTGGCCAGCAGCCCACGTGTGCCCGGCCATCCTTTTTCCCCCTCGACGCCCGGCATTCACTCACCCGCTGGCGGACTGACCAGGCAGCAATCTAGCGGCGATGGTGTCGGTTTCTCTCTCCCCTCTCCCCTGCCTCCCAGACAGACTCCAACCCCCAGCAGCTCCCCGGCACGTCAGCCACCGGCCAAACCGCCGGAAGCATCCACAGATGAGCCGAAGACGGTAGGCAACCCCAAACTCAACCAGCTCTTGGACGGCAACCCCGATGCGGGTGCCTCCGAACAAGACTCTCAACCCCGTCCCTCACCCGTGTCCCAATGCCCGAGCTCTCACCGCAGCCTGACCGAGCGCCATAAGATTCTGCACGGCCTGCTCCAAGACAACAGCCCTGCAGATGCAGGCAAGGAGCTTGACATTAAGAAGGAACCCCCAACCAGTCCCAATGCGGCCTTGGTAGCACGGGGGCTCGGGAAGGAGCCCCAGGACCACCAGCTGCTACGTTTCCTGCTGGATACGGATGAAAAGGACCTGGAGGACTTGCCTCCTCCGGCCGCTCTCAGCCTCCAGACGGTCAAGGTGAAGGCAGAGAAGAAAGGGAGCAGAGAGAACGTACCCTGTGCCGCTGCTGCAGCCACCAACGTGTCTGCAATCGCTTGCTCACCTCAATCCAGTGACAAGCCCAGTCCGGTATTTACTTCCTGATTTATTCCATATTTGTGCTTACTGAAAGAATATCTAAGTACATCTATATGTTACTATGCCACAAAGACTAAAGCCTTAACATTATTGGTAAACTTCACAACTCAAGTTATGTTTGCAGTATCGTTTAAAGGTTTTGGGTCGGTAAGATTTTTTTATTTTGTTTGTGAAATAATATCACGTGTCACATGATCCTTCAGAAATCAATATAATATGCTGATTTGGTGCTTAAATAATATTTCTTATTAATCTTGAAAACCATGTGGAAAAACATAAAAAAATTAGGATTCTTTGATGAACAAAGTTTAAAAGAATAGCATTTATTTACTTAAGTAACATTATAAATATCTTTACTGTCACTTTTGATCAATTTAATGGGGCCTTGCTACTTAAAAGTAATCATTTATTTTTTCTGTTTGAAATCTATTTGACTGCAAACTTTTAAGTAGTTGTACGTTTACTCCTGCGCATAGCTTTTAAATATCTGATCACAAATGGGATGTTTGGCTGATAGAAATTTATTTTGCCAAAATAATTTTTTTGTTTCGTGAAAAATGCACATCATCACAATACATAAAACATTTTAATTAAAAAATATTGAAGAAAGCTTGAATAATTTTATTACAATTGATGTGTACTCATAATTATTTCAGAGGCTCAGAGTTTCACAGCAAGGTCAGATTTCACGTTTTTGTTGAATGTTGTTGACAATGTTTAAATATTTGAAATGTTTGAATATTTGGTTTATTTTTGCACATTCATGTCACCAAAATCAACTTCGCAACTTTGTCTTGTTGCTGGATGTGCTCTTATCCCATCATCCCTGGCACAGGAAACGGCTGTTTCTTATGAAAATAATTTGTAGCTTCAAACCTCTGTCACCATGAACTCCCCTTCAGTGTCCTACTGAATATATTAGTGATACATTTTGTAAGCCTTATTCTTGCTGGGCTCCCTCAGTTACTGTGTTCTTAAACTGTCAAACTCGTGTGTTGTTTTGAGGCGGTCACGTTTGGACTTTATCTTTCTTGTGCTCTGGTGTGCCTTTTGATGTCGATGACCTTTGCACTCATTTCCACTCCACCGCTGTGTGTGTTTACATGAGTAGCAGTTTCCCAGTACCGATCTGGACACTTTGAACCAGCTCTTGCCCTCTCCGAGAAGCTCTGTGGGAGGTAAATCTATAGAGGAGCCAGTGCTCGTCCAGCCCAGTGACGACAACCTTTCCATCGGGGTGAATGTGAAGAGAGAGTCACTAGGAACATCAAGCCAAGGTGAGGCCCGCCCCACTGGAGTGATTATAAAATTCCGAATTTTTCATTTATATTAAGTCCTTAATAACTGCTTTTCTCCTCTTCCACTTCTCTCTGTAGCATTCCCTGATGGATCAAACCTCTCGAATCAGTCCTCTTTTGAGTTCTGTGACCCCTCTACACCAAACCAGGGTCAGGTCCAAGATCTTGGGCAGACAGACCCTTTCCAGCCCTCAAAGGAGAGCAGCAGCCCCTTTGCCAGTCCAACCAGCCTCAACTCTTTCAACACTACCACAGGTACAATGTGCCAAAACATAAACTTCTAAAATGGAAAGAATTTGAATAGCAGGCCATGGGAAGAAATAAGACTTTTAACAAAATGTTATCATATATATATATTTTTTTTATTCAGGTCTGGCCAAGCTGGAGCTTCCTGATTCTCAGCAGTTCCAACCCTTGACCCTGGTTGAACCAATGACCTTCGATAGCAGTTTGGACAGCCAGACACAAGCCCCTCTGTCCTCTCCTCAAGAGTGAGTGTTTATGGATGTGATTATTGAATTCAATAGTGATTTGCACACAAATTTCACAAATTTAGTTATTTTATTTTTTACACATGGAAGAAAAATACAAATGTTTCGGCTCTCAGGCCTTCTTCAGTGTGTGAGGTACAATGATTATTGTTAATAATCTGGCTACAGAACTGGAAAAAAGATAATTGATATAGTATATTATAATAAATTATTATTCATTTATATTTTATTGCAACCTACTTCTGTCCATTTTTCATTTTTGCAGTCAGATACAAAAATAATGTGCATTCTTGTGTAAAATATTGAAAATAAATATTTTCTAATTTTAACATTTATCTGTGAGTAAGAATGAGTTGAAACTTGTTGATAAAATAAGCATATACTGTAACTGTTGTATTTAATCACACGTGTATACAGTAGCTGTTTTTCATTGGTGCTGCTAACTAATATAAAATTTCTATGTAAAATAAGGCAAATTATCTAAAAATCCCACGGTTACTTAAAATATTTGGGTGATGGAGTTGGTACTGTTTATCATGGTTTTGTCACCAGGAAATATCAGCACATTTAACTGAAATCACATTTTAGTTAAAAAATAAAATATTGAAGTATTTATTAATATTTTAAATTAGCTTTTTATTTTCATATATTCAGTTTTCATTTTAATTGTAATAATTTAAAGGTTCACCTTAAAATAAAAATAATTCTGTTATTAATTACTTAATTACTATTACATTCCAAACCCGTAAGGCTTTCGTTCATCTTCGGAACACAAATTAAGATCTTTTTGATGAAATCTGAGAGATTTCTGTCTTTCCGTTGACGCAGCTGACACTTGGACAAAAAGTTCATAAAGAGATTGTGAAACTAATCCATAGGAATAGAGCGGTTTAGTCCAAATTTTCTGAAGAGACTTGATCGTTATATATGATAAACAGATTTAATTTATGCTTTTATTCACATAAACATTGATCAGCAAAAATAGAAGCTCAACCAAACTTGCTGAAGCTCAAACGTGCTGCGTAACAGGAGAATGAACCTCATTGTTTACCACAACTAATTTGTGAGTTGATGAATGTTTATGTGAATAAAAGCCTAAATTTATTTAGGGGTTGAGTGATATGAACTTAATTTTTATCATTTTGATCAAATAAGCAGTGAATAAGGTGAATTGGCACATTTGTGTTAAGAACATTCTAGTAAATTATCTCTGATTTATGTCAATGTGTAATAGTTGCTTTTTAAAAAACTTAAGAATCAGTAGAAATATTTATATTTAGTTACAATTACTACTATAATACTCTAGTTGTTTAGTCACAGGGAAGAAAATGTGCACTTCCACCCTAATTCTTTTTTACTGCCAGATCAGTTAACCCTGCAAAGATGACATAGAAGTGTCAGCTGCGTTCCTTCCACTCTTGATCAGAGCCGTAGACCATCTTGTTTGTTCTCTGCACTACAAAGGCAGTGCGTTCCGTGTCCACTGGATGAGATGCTGTGTCCGCCCACAACTCCCGAGGGCCGCAACGATGAGAAGGCCCTGCTGGAGCAGCTGGTCATTTTCTTGAGCCGGACTGACGAGAGCGAGCTCGCCGAGCTGGACCGTGCTCTGGGCATCGACAAGATTGTTCAAGTTAGTATTATAAGAAAAAAAATTCTTCTCATACCTTTTACCATACCAAACATTGACTGGTTTACCGCCTTGCCTACAGAGTGGAGGCCTCGAACCCGGCACCCAGAACTTTCCTCAATCTCAGCCCCCAACACCTGTAACCATGGACCCCAAGCTGCCCAGCTACCCCTCTCAGTTCCCAACCTCACCCTCACAGTTCCCTGCTGAGATGGGCACAGCACAGGGCATGAGTTTCGGGGCCCCGCGGATGGCGTTTCCAGGCAACGTAAGCATTACGGTGCGGCCTAGCATGAACCGAGCTCCTGGTGTGCCCAACCAGCTGCGACTACCTCCCAACCAGCTGAGACTCCAGCTTCAGCAACGTTTGCAAAGCCCACAGCAGGTAGATCTCCAGCTTTCACTTCATTGTGCAATAATAAATGTGAACACACAATGTCTAAATCCTCCTCTTGGATTTTGTTGCACTGTGTAACAAATCCAGTGAATGCTTTTGATTTCGCCCTTTTAAATAACATGCTGTGGAACTAACCTATTCTTTTGTCGAGTGCAGCTGCTGAGCGAACATGATTAGTTGCTCTTGTTTAGTGGTGATCTATCTCCTCTCTCCATCAGCTCCAGAACAGGCTTGCGGCCATGGGCCAGTTCCCACAGGGGGGGCATGTTGCCATGGGGATGCGTCAGGGCATGCAGCAGCCTCAGATGCCCTCTCAGGTTAGTGTCGCATACACCGAGACAAATTATGTATGCCATTTATAGGAATGTAAGCATTTGCTCTGACAAGTTTGATTTGATTACGATTGTAAGACCAGATCTGAATTTTGGTCATAATTTGGTTTGGTTTGGTTTGATGATTTGTTCACAAGTTCACTCATTTTTTTTTAAATGTCCTGACGATGCAATCACTGGTATTATTTATTTATTTAAAAAGCGGAATTATACATGCATATAATATAAATTTTATTTTAAAAATACAGAATATTTAATAAATGTCTGTATGTGTGTGTGTGTGTGTGTGTGTGTGTATATATATATATATATATATATATATATATATATATATATATATATATATAGTATTGTTTATTTCTTATTTTGTTATTATGAACTATACTGTTATTCATTATTAACACATAATATTATAATTAAATATTATTTATTATTATTAATAGTAATTATTATTCTGTTTAACACAGTCATTGCTAGTATTTATTGTTTTCTATACTTAAAAAATTATAATATTAATATTATAAATAAGACCCGTATTCATTATTTATATTAGTGCTGTCAAATCGATCGCATCTAACATAAAAGTTTGTTTACATAATATATATATATATATATATATATATATATATATATATATATATATATATATATATATATATCTCACATATGTTTATGCGTGTCTATGTGTGTATATTCTGTATATACACACACATATTTATACAAATTTAGACAGGCACACACACACAGACATAAATATGATATATATAAATTTAATTACACACACATATATTATGTAAACACAAACGCGATTAATCAATTTGACAGCTCTAATTTTTATATATATATATATATATATATATATATATATGGCAAAGGCAGCAGATAAATTTTTTTTCTGTATATGTCTGTGACTGAAACTGAAAGCTAGTCTTACTCTTACTCTTTTTCTCTCTCTCTCTCTCTCTCTCTCTCTCTCTCTCTCTCTCTCTCTCTCTCTCTCTCTCTCTCTCTCTCTCTCTCTCTCTCTCTCTCTCTCTCTCTCTCTCTCTCTCTCTCTCTCTCTCTCTCTCTCTCTCTCTCTCATACAGCCTCCGCTCAACGCTCAGATGATGGCGCAGCGGCAGCGGGAGCTTTACAGTTTCCAGCACCGCCAGCGGCAGCTTCTGCAGCAGAAGGTCCTGCTGATGAGGCAGGGGATGAACACAGGGCCTCTGGGGGCTCAGCGAGTTCCTAAGGGTCCCCAGCAGCAACAGCCGCCACAACAGCAGCAGTTTGGCTTTCCTCCTGGCTACAATGCCGTGCCTGGCAACACCCCTACCTCCCCGAGCCATTTTAACCCCATGGGAGGACCTCTGGACCCCAAGCTGCCTACCAGGGGGGGTATGGGAAACCAAGGAATTATGGGAGGCATTCAAGGGCAATTTGGGGGGCCTGTGAACACTCCTGTTCAGCAGGGGCTTTTCCAGCAATTTGGGGGGCCTGGTATGTCTCATTTGTAAGCTACTAATTTATCATCAGTAGGGTTATTATAGTTAACTAAAGCTAAAACCATAAAAGAACATTTCCGATACTTCAAATAAAATAAACGTTAACTGTAATAAAATAATATTTAAAAAGTACACATTTTATTTCATTTTTTGCATTGTTTACTTACTCAAATAACTAAAACTGAAATAAAAACCGTATAGACAATTCCTAAAAATTGGGAAAAAAATACTAAAACTTTAATTAAAATTAAATAATAATAAAAGAAAACAATAAAAAAAATTCAAAATATGAATAAAACCTATAACAGTCTCTCAATGATACTAAAAAAACGCTGATTATCACATGCTTCTGTCATGATGTCTAGCAGAGCCAATGTACCACTTGTCTCTCACAGGCATGATCCAGCAAGCAGATCCATCCTTTGCTCCTGAGCTGAGTCCAACCAGCCCCTTGCTTTCACCTCAGAACTCCACCTCCCAGAGTCCTCTGCTCCAGCAAGCGCAGCCTCCACCTGGTTATCAGTCACCTGACATAAAGAACTGGCAGCAAGGGGCCATAGGAAACAACAGGTATGCTGTTTGATATTGATCACCAAAAAGGTCACAAAAATGATATGCGATTTTAGTTTTTCTTTCATTGTGTTTACGTGTCTTCATATTAATTTTAAACCATTTCATTTTGTTATGTGTCAGTATGTATAACCAGGCAGGTCAGCCTGTCTCTCAGAACTTTGGGCAGCAAGGCGTTTATAACAACATGAGCATCACCGTGTCAATGGCTGGAGGGTCAGGAGCGGTGAGCACTCTACCTCCTATTGGACCATCTGTCGCCATGGGCAACAATAACCGTGGCAACGTTACTGCAATGTGTAACGATCAGGTAAGATGGTCTCTATATAATTTATTGAGATGACTTAAAGGGATAGTTTAAAAAAAAAAAAATTACTCACCCTGCATAACCTTTTTTCTTCTGTGGTGCAATTTTCGTTTTTACAAAATTTACTAAGAATTTGTAAAGAAACATGCCATTTTGTTCTTCTTGAAGCTTGTAAGCTTTAGTCCCCATTCATTGTAATTGCACAGAAACAGAGCACCATGTTGGGGTTAATTACCCTACAAGTGTTATTTTAATATCATTGATAAACTGTTATAGTTTTTGTTAATATTTTGAATTATACTTTATTTTTATATTTTCTGTTTTCATTTTACATTTTTAAGTTTTAGTAACTGTTGTGTTTCTGTCAGTTTTATTCGGGTTTTTGTAAGTCTTTATAATTTTAGTTTTAGTTATTTTAGTGTTTCAATTTAAACTAAAGGAAAATTAGAAATTGGCAGTTAGTCTTCAGTGTCACATGATCCTTCAGAAATCATTCTCATACACTGATTTGATGCTTGAGTTACATTTCTTATTATTGTTATTATTATAGATGTTGGAAACATATTTTCTTCCGGTTACACTTTATTTTAAGGTGTCCGTGTTACAGTGTAATTATACATTTAAGTACTGCGTAATAATAATTAACTACATGTACTTACTATAGAGTAAGGGTTACGAATAGGAGTTGGTTTAGGGTTAGTTGCATGAAATGATGCATAATTTATAGTTGTTGTTATTACCTAGTTCTGGCATGAAACGCTAGATAGCGCAGGCTGGAAGGTCCTTAACTCATTTGGCGGCGATCGCGTCGTCATCTACATAGCGCAGCTGATTGTTTGGTGTTGCATCAGTGGCCAGTGAGCTGCGGCTCAACATTCAAAAAATACCGGTAGTTCTGCTGTTAGCAGTGCAGCGCCTTTCAGAAACCCTCCACCTTCCCCAGCTCCACCTGTATAGATCTGCTACGGGGGTTATTTCATGTATGTTACATATGCCTCAGCATGTCATACATGCTCACTGCAATGTCTGTGAGTTTACTGGCAGTAGCAAGTCTCGGTTCTTGCTCTGCAGCAGCGTAGCAGATCTATTCCTCCAAGACCACATACATTAACATTTCCATATCCATTACCATTACCATGCCAACCTCTCTGAGAGTTGTCATGACAGAACTACATGTAACGTGTTACCTTTCTTTCTTTTAAAAAAATCTTCTCTTTCCCATTTCTCAGGTACAGCAGGTTCAGGTGTTCGCTGATGTCCAGTGCACGGTAAACCTGGTGGGCAGTGACTCCTACCTTAACCAGTCGGGGCCCATCGGGACCCAGAAGGGCCCGAGCGGGACCCCCACAGTCCAGTCTCAGCAGAAGAGTCTCCTCCAGCAGCTCCTGACCGAGTGAGCCGCCCATTTACCATCTGCCAGAGGACTGTCTCCACATGTAGAGATTTTTATTCTTCACCTTTGGTTTCGATACAGTATATCTGCAGGGTCGGTGTCTGGGCCCAGGCTTGTGAGGTTTCATAGCCGTTCGACAAAGTGCTCATTCCTGGTCACCTTTTTAAACGCCTGTTTCCGAAAAGGAGAAAAGATCACGTTCCAGAATTTGCCAAGTCTGTAAAAAGGACCTGCTGCTACTGCCGGCTACACGTCCTGTCAGTCAGGCCAACGTTGCAGTGCTTCTTGGAGAGCGGCGCAGCAGCTGAGCTCGGATTGGAAACTGGGGCAGGCTTTTGCCATGGTGTTGCTATGTTCATGGTATATTGCTCAGTTTCAGCTGGATCTGTGACTGATAGGCTCTCCTCAGCAGTGCCTGATGATGGGAGGAACTTCCCGCCTCTTTTTATTTGTTAGTCTGTTCTGTTTGTTGTTGTTTTTTCTGTTGTTTCGTTTGTTTTTGTCTGTTGTCGTTTTCAGAACAAGTATCGCCAGGATGGGAGACTGCTGTGTAGCGCGTATGCGTCTGCCGCAGGCTTTCCTGGCAACACTGTTCTGAAACAACAGACCGTTTTTTTAAACAACGTCCTACACATTTCCCCCCCCCAGCAGCTGTGAATACGACCCACATAGGGTCAACTCAGCCTATCAGTGTTGTTTGAAGCGATGTGTTGTGCTGGCACAGATGGTCAAAGTTGGGACAAGCTCACACTTTGTAATTTCCTATTAAACGAAACATCATCAAATTTCAGGCAACTCTTGTTTAGAACGCATCAACATAACACCAGTTATTTTTTTTTAACGATTAAATCTGTAATGTCACTTTTTGTTATTTTAATAAGTAATCATCCAGTAGGGTCTCGTGGCTCTCACATATCAAGTGAGAGAGACCCGATTTTTACGATTGATATTGGTTATCGAACACCCCGGTAAATGTTACAAACCCTCTGCTGCATTGCACACAGGTGCGAAAATGTAGATTGTACATTGATTTTCATTATACAGTTGAGTGTTTCAAAGATGCTCTTGAAAACCACGGGAGGAGCGAGGTGTTGTCTCGCGCAACGTTCGCACCGTCAGCTGCGTTCTCCAGCTCTTTGACTGCTCATGAGACTACTGTTGCCCAGTCAGACACTGTTCATCAGCATTATCCTTTATTCATTTACCTACTAGTCACCCCCTCTTAAGAATCATTTAAATCTGATTCCAACCTAAACATTCGAAATGAAGCTAGTTACGTGAAAAGTACTAACAGAAATTCTTCGAAGGTGTCAAATTGGCATGCCCACGTAAAGACTTGCTGTGGTCGAAATTGATGTCTCTGTGTGAGCACGAAGTATTTCACAAAATCGTGCAACACAATCGGAGCACAACTCGGAATCGTGTTGCATGCGCAACCTTCTCCCCTCCTCACATAATTTCGTTCTCCTTCAACAGTGTTCTTTTGTTCGTGACTCACTCCGTGGAGTTTAAGTGCCGTGTCTTTGTGCGTGTGCTCTGTATACAAAGAATGGCTCCAATGCTACACCAGCTTAGATTGTCCTTAGAGGAAAAAAAATGTACAATTTCGTAAAATTGATCCCCATTCGTCTACGAAATTCAGACGGCAGTATGTGCTGTTGAGATCGAGCCACTTTTTGCTATATATAAATGTACATAGACATTACAAAAAGCAAGCTGAATTGACAAATACATAACACAAAAGTCGGTCTGTGTTTTTTCCTGTTTTTGGCTCGCCGAAAAAACACAAACTTCGTAATGATTCATTTCTGCCCTCCTCTTTGGGGAACAGGCATTCCTGTATAGATAAAATGGTTTTTATGCAGTGGATAAGATTCATTTAATGAACCCTACCTGTCATCATTACTGTGTTCATGCCAAATATACCAAACTAGCAAACAGCGCCTATTAATAATGTTTTTATTGTTTCGTTTTCTCGTTTATAACGGCTCTCACAGTCAGTACACAACACCAAGGTACAATAGAACTATTCAGAACCTGGATTATCAAAGTATTGTGTATATAACAGATAAATGTGAATATGTATCTGTTCAGAATCAACAAAATGTAATGCTCCGAGTTTGTGGTAATAACTACTTGCTTCCATTTTGTTTGTTTTTTTTTTTTTTTTTTTTTTTAGATGTGTATGGCTGTCTGAACGCGTGTATGTGTGATTAATACTGTATATCTGGTGTTTAATATGGAAAAACAGACAAATGTCCTGATTTTTTTCTTTTTATTTTTTTCTTTCTTTTTTTTTTAATACCTGCAACTTTTCCTGTGGGTGTTGAGATTGCTCTATATGTGAGAATGGTTTAGCGACTGCTGAATGTGACTTTGCTGAGGGAGAAGCAGCATGGACTGGCTTTTGTACGGGTTAATTTAAAAAAAAAAAAAGGCCATATTATTTAATTTCTCTGTTGTCAAAGTTTAAACAGCTCTGAAAAAGTGGAACCTTGGTTTGAGAACAGCGCCGGGCTATTGTAGTGGGGTTTCGTTAACTGCCTGATGTAGTTTTGCCATGTGTAAATGCTCTTAAGACAAGAACGGAATAATGACCAAAGCTTCAAGATACTAAAAGATTCATATCATATGCAAGGTTCATGCAATTGGACAAATGTAGCACTGAGTTTTTCCTGAATAGGTGTCCCGTATCCTGTCATGTTTATAACACTACCATTTTGTTCCACACTTTTAATTCAGACATTTTTTTGTTTTCCCCCCTAGCTGGTTTGATTATTTTAGAAGATGTTCAGTAGTGAATTATCTTCAGACATTCCCCCGTTGCTACAGATCTACCAAACATGCAAATGCCTCTTCGGGAGGAACTTTAGTCACCGTTTTCAGGAAGACAGATTTCTAACCGCTAGCTATGCACGTTTAGAGGTTAAATGAGAAGCATTTGGCTTTTGTTTTAAAACTGACACTACTCAGAATGGATCATTGCTTCGAATGCAGTATTCTAGCGATGCATGCTAACAATTATCTCCTGTTTTTCCTCTATTTTGTTTTTTAACTCAAGGATATACGTCATTTGTAGTTCGAAACAAGTGGTTTCGAGCTACTCGGGCTAAAAACGAGATAAAACCATACTGATGCAACTCTACTTAGATATTTGACTTTATTTAGCTGGATTCTTTATACCAAATTTGAGGTGCCTCTTGTACATATTTTCAGCATAGAGGACTGCTCCTCACCGTTTGATGGACGTTTCTTGTTTATGAGGATTTTCTTATACTGACCTTTGTAAGACTTTTGCTGTATTTTACATGAATTTTTTACTAAAAACCTAAATGTACCAGGAACTTGCAAGGAATACAATCTAGTTTTGCACTTTACATGAACTACAAGGAAAGAGGCCATGTCAAAATCCGAATATATGTTGGCGGAAAAAGAACGAATATCCCCTGAATGTATTTTCGCAAAGTGAAACGCCATTTCGCTTTCCACGGAAAATCAAAGCGCATCTCAGGTTCTTCAGGAAGAACTTGGCTTGTCAGGCCCTCGTCATTGGATCTGTTAAAAGAGCAGGGTTGCTACATGGGTGTTTTTTCTGCTGCAGAACCATAGATCTAACTATGCCTATCTTCTTCAGGTGCACCACCTCCCCTTTGCCCCGTCCTTTTAGACCTCCTGGCTTTATCTTTTGAAGACATTCCTCATCTTACTCTGCTTTCTGTTCATCGCGGTCTGTGTCGTAGTGTCGTTTCAGGCCCCGCACGCTCAGTGCCAAGTGCTAAGAACCATTTATGCAAACTCGTACAATCTGCATTTCCTCATATCATAGTTGCGAATCCTACGTATCGACCGCCACACACTCTCCTCGTCATTCAGATGTCATCTCTACATGGTATCATCTACAGTAGCTACTGTTTACCTGAGATTTTTCACATTGTAAGTGCTGCCTTATTAATATACAGACATTAGTTGTATTGGTGAAGGGAAGTCGTGCTCGTAGCTCCGCTGAAACGGCGCTTGTTCTTTCAAGGCAAGGTTCCACTTTTCACCTGTAAAATTAATATAAATAAACAAATATATATAGATATATACATTTTACTCATTTTGTCCAGTTTTGTATAATACTTGTGAACTTTTTTTTTTTTTTTTCTTAAGAGGTATCATTGCAGCTGTGTGTGGGACATTATGAATGAAGATGTATCTGGGAGACTTCTGCATGTTTTTTTTTGTTGTTGTTTTATTCTCTATATCCAGGTTTATCTGGAGAATCCTACCTTTCTTAGGACGTTGTAGACAATCAGTCACATGCTGGGTCAATCCTGCAGGCTGCAAAACTGTGTTTCGCATCTACTGAATCAGTCTTATTTTTCTTGTCCATTTCATGGAATTATGTGGCTGCTCAAACTGAGATTTGAAGTTTACACACACACACACACACACGCATACACTCAGACAAACAAAACAAGAAACGTTCACTCACACCTCGTGCATATGGCCCCTTTGTTGCTTTTCCAAGGTGAAGATACATACCTTGAAGGAAATTATGCTTTGACTAACAAATCTCTATAACATCCATGAATGTGAGAATGCAACACATTGCAATAAAGCACCATGTAAAAAAAAAAAAAAAAAGGACTGCCAGTGCCATCTTTATATCTAGGGATGTGAGTTGTAAGAAATTGAAAGTGTTTAAAATCAGTTCCATTAATGATTATTTTGCATTTGAGGGAGAAATATTTGGAAATGCAGTGCAAAAAACTGTGAACAAGGTCAGTTTTGATTCCCTACAAAGAACACCTGCTCATAAGAGTCGTTTCCTCTAGAATGAATCGTGCTATACGCCCACACTGAACATATGCAGACATCCCATCCTGCAAAAACTCGATTTAGGGAAGCAGCATCAAGATAGATATTACTTTAATGCCCTATAATATGGGCCTACTTTCTCTCTTGGATTTCCGAGTGTATATATAATTTGCAATTAGCAAAAGACTCCCGGACCTTCCGGGAGAGGCGGGATGTCTGCATAATATTAACAAACCTAAGACATACATAATTATGTCTTAAATTTAACGATTCGTTTGTTAAATTCGAAAACTCTTCCAGTGAATCATCAGTAGGGCTACTGTAGGGGCCTATGTTTTAAAAATGCTTAGGATCATTGCAGATTCCATAATAAATTCAATTTATTACCCAATATGTTGAATGAATACATTGTTTCCATTTCAAATATAAAAAATGTTTTTCAATATATTTCAATCGCCATACTGGTACAATTCCATAACTAAGTAGCATTTTGCTACACAGATATAACAGGAGGCAAAATGTGGATGAAAGTCAAAAATGTGATGGTAAACCTGTGTTCAAATGAGTTCATGCCACATGCCATTCTGACCAATGTTTGTGTTTATATTGTCCAATACATGCAGAATTCATTTGAAAAGCTTGAACTTTTTTAGAAAGGGCTGCACAGTCTCCTTAGGGTAGGGCTTCAAAGCCAAGCATGTGGGGATATTCTCTGGCTGCTCCATCCATAGCTTATGTGCTATGTCCTTTTCACGTAGAGTACTGGAAAGAGTGGAGAGAGAAGCCTCATCTGGTGCCTGTGGGAAAAAAAAGAATAGGCTATTGTCTTGGTTTAAAACAAAACAAAAAAGTACTTAAATATATATGTATATAACCTCCTCAAGTATTGTCAGTACCCTAGTGAATCTGTTAATGGCTTCAAATGCATTTCTTAACAATAATTAGAAATGAAACTACTACTATATTGTTTTCTAAAGGGTCAGAAACACATGGTGCATGTGATGTAATTGCAGTACTAACCTGCAGTACCACTTTGTGCATGCTGTCCAGTTCTGCCAAATACTCCTGTGTATCAGGGTCACTGTAGTGTAAATGAATGGCTGCAGTGGCCGCGTGACAGGCTTGAGTTATAACCGCTCCTAAAGGCCATGATAAAGCGTGTATCAGGTCTGAGCGGACGATGACATACTGGACTAAACGCTTGGACGTGCCACCACTCGGCGTTGCCATTTTATTGAATGTGAAAATTGCCAGACCGGAAATGACAGAGTCAGCGGGTTCTTGTTTACGTTCCGGGTTTATTTCCTTACCGGTAAAGTTATGGACTGGATGCCCTCTACTGGTTGTTTGAGAACCCTGAGCATTAATTTAATATTAAAATGCATTTTCTTATTTGTGCATCCTTGCTTCTTTTCCTCGCTTCTTAACTCCACCATCTTAGGATGTAAGGGAAGGATACAAGGAAGGAAAGAAAGCTCATTTGTACATTGGAATGTTCTTGATCACTTAAGTTAATAATAAAGATGTTTTTACTTTTAGGTTGGTACTTTTTAGGTTTTCTGAAATATGCTTGGTAGGCTACATGTAATAAAATATGATAATGAATTGAAAGCCTTTTGGTAGAAGAAAAACATTCCTCTATGTGTCGTTTTCAAAAATCTATTTCTTGTTGGTATAATACTCTACAATAATCCTAAATAGACGTTAAAGGTACCGTATGTAGGATTGTGGACAAAACTGGTACTGCAATCACTTTAAAAATACTGTAGAGCCGTGTATCCCCTCCCCCTCCCCCCTGACTCGAGGTTGCCAGATAAGCTGCAGGATGAAACGTAGGCTGCTTCAATGAGCTTCCAATGGCAAGTGATGACGAGACGTACACAGTAAGTTTTTTTTTTCTGTCAATTGTGTTTATGCTTTATGAGAGATATTTTGATGAGTAATTACTTATTTTAAAAAATTACTAATTGTTGAGGTGCTGGGGCCATAATAGCTGAAGAGATAAGCGTTTTTGATTTGATATTTAATTTGATTTGATTTCTTTATTTTGAACATATAAATACAATTACAATTCAAAAAAAATCTGAGAAAAAAAAAGGATAATAGTAAAAGAAAACAAAAAAACATATAGACTTAAACAACAAAATAATACTTCCTTAATTTTCAATACGAAAAAAAAAACCTTGATTTACAAGTGCTAAAGTTTTTGTCATATTATAGGCTAAAAACAGAATAAACATTTGCCACAGAAATTATAACACGGGACAAATTCAATATCACCAATGGCTATCACAGGGTTGTTTTCAGTCCCATCAGAAAATATTGTTAGAGTAACTAAATTACATTAGCAATGGTCATACAGGTCAACTTGCAGCATGTGTAACTTAGTCCACGATATACATGAAGAACGAATGACGAATATTTTTTTCTGAGGTAAAGTTAGGCTTGTCTCAATTACGTTTCAAATTGCCATAATGGTCGTGCTAATGTTTTCATCAGCGTCTCAGCATAATGACAGAGAAACGGGCTCCTATAATGCATTGCAAATGCATACGTCCATGTGAGCTAACGTTACGTTGCTTGAACACGCATAACTTTGTTCGACTGTCATGAATATATGAAATGTCCATTGACATCCAGTACAAGTTAGCCAAGCATAGATGAATCTTACCTGTCTAGGAGAAAATTAGCAACGTTGGCGTCTGTGTTCAAATTCTTCTCCGTTTTCAGCCGTCTCCATCTTTCAAAAGCATCTCCTATACAAATTCTGGTTTTATTTCGGACTTTGTCACAACGAATTTCTGAATTATAACGAGGTCTTTTTGATTTAGTAACGTTAGACATTTTTATCCGACTAGAGTTAGGGTAGGTTAGGTTAGAGCAAAGCTGGCAACCCGGATCCCGAAACACTACTGACTTCGTGATTGGTAGATAGGTGGAGGGAGGCGCTCAGGCCAAAACACAAAATGACAACATCAACATCAGTTGAGGGCTGCAAGTCCACTTTTTAAATGACAATATCCTAGCCATACTACTGTTGTCAGTGATATAAGTATTTGAAATGAACATGATTTCTTAATGTCTAGTGACACATCAGGGCAATTTTATGATTAATTGAAATAGATTTCTTACATACAGCTCCTTTAACTGAAATACAATATTTTATTTCACCTAATTGCACTTAATAAAAACTATAATAGTAGTTTGGTGAGGGTTATTATAATATAACTATAATAATCTCAATGATCACCAACCTGGCTAGACTGGGAGACTAGGTTAAACAAGCAAACCCATCTAGGCTGGTTTAAATGGACCTTTTTCTGCACGATTATGAGAGGTAATGAACTGACAACAATTAACTAACAACTCTCTAGTAATGTGGATTACAAAAGAAGAAAAAATGAACAACTTTCTGTGCCAATTTCACATTTTTATAAACAGACTTGAATGGTTGCCATGCCATAATTTTCTCCAAAACATACAGTGATCAAAACAACTTTGCAAAGTTCAGCTCAGAAACTTTAAAGGGACAAAGTAAAATACTCTCTGTCCACCTCTTAAAATCATTAAAACGAGCTGATGCCCATTGCTCGTCTCATTTGCTCAAATGTAAGCCAGAAAGTCAAAGACCAGGGAGCCTGGGAACAAAAACAGAGTTAAAATAGCAACAAAAAAGAATAAATCTTTAAACGAACATATTTGAAATCATAGTACCATTCTGAACCAAGTTGGTAGAAATCCTTTATAGAGGGAAAAAAATCCTTCACTTCTCACCGACTGAACAAGACAGTCAGTAGAAGACTTGTAGAGAAGACCCCTGCAAACAGAATGATAAAAATATGTTGTTATAACAAAGCTAATGTTCTACTACTAATCAGCTTTGATTAATATACAAAACTAACCTTCCGTTTGAATCCCGTGGCTGGTTCATTACTCTAGTTTTCACAACATCAGCTGGTGTTCCCATAATAGCTGCCACCAATCCTGAGCATATGCTATAAAAATGTGGAACATGAGTCATGACGTTATTATGTGTTAACGTTAGTAGAATAACAGAATTTCACCTTGCCAATCCATGACAAATGCTGTTATCCGGCATGGAGGTGTTTCTCAGTAGAAAATGCTTCACTGTATCATATGTCATGAGATCTAAACGTGAAATAAAACGAAAAATATCTGACGTATTACGAAAATGTAGCTGTCAACAGATTTCTAGAAGTCTTTGACTACTGTACCTCCTAAATTGACTAGGGCGGCTCTCTGAACGTTGGGAACCCATCCTGCCCAAAGGCCTCTGATTCCTCCCTCTGCTATGATCTTTGTGAAAGCATGGTAAACCCCATGTACTCTGTCAGTTTAAAAAACAACAACATACATTTAGAATGAGTACACTCATAAAATAAAGGTTCCAAAAGGATGTTTTAACAGCATTGCCATAGAAGAACCATTTTGGCTTAAGAACCCTTCACCTTTCAATGATCATCTTTTTTTTTTAGTGTGAAGAAGAACATTTTAATAATCTTAATACCCTTTTTCCACTGTAAAGAACCTTTTGTGTAAGGGATATTTCACCTAAAAATGAAAATTCTGTAATTGATTACTCACCCTGATGTCGTTCCGAACCCGCACGATTTTCGTTCATCTTTGGAACACAAATGAAGCGATCAAGTCTCTTCAGAAAATTTGGACTAAACCGCTTAATTCATATGGATTAGTTTTACGATCTCTTTATGAACTTTTTGAAGCGTTTGCAACGAACGGATCAGAAAGCTTTCAGATTTCATCAAAAAGATCTTCATTTGTGTTCCAAAGATGAATGAAAGTCTTACAGGTTTGGAACGACGTGAGGGTGGGTAATTAAAGGGTTAGTTCACCCAAAAATGAAAATTCTGTCAGTAATTACTCACCCTCATGTTGTTCCAACCGCGTAAGACCTTTGTTCATCTTCGGAACACAAATTAAGATATTTTTGATGAAATCAGAGCTATGTCTCACTCCTCCATAGGCTGCTATGTGACCGAAACTTGCTGGCCCAGAAAAGTTATTAAAGAGATCGTTAATATAGTCCAAGTGACTCCAGTGGCTCAATCTTAAGTATATCAAGCGACGAGAATACTTTTTGTGCGCAAAAACAAACAAAAATAAGGAATTTATTCCACTTTTCATTTCCTTCTCTCTGGGCCTCGTAGTGTTTTTGCGCTGCGCGTCTGTGTTGCACGTCATCACGCATCACACACATGACCGGCGTCGGCCAATAGTGAGCCTACGTGGTGACGTGTAACACAGACGCGCTGCGCAAAAAGACTACGCGAACCAACTAGTGGCCCAGAGAGAAGGAAATGAAAAGTGGAATAAAGTCGTTATTTTTGTTTGAATTTGCGCACAAAAAGTATTCTCGTCGCTTGATAAACTTAAGATTGAGCTACTGGAGTCACTTGGACTATATTAACGATCTCTTTAATGACTTTTCTGGGCCAGCAAGTTTCGGTCACATAGCAGCCTATGGAGGAGTGAGACATAGCTCAGATTTCATCAAAAATATCTTAATTTGTGTTCCGAAGATGAACGAAGGTCTTACGCGGTTGGAACAACATGAGGGTGAGTAATTACTGACAGAATTTTCATTTTTGGGGTGAACTATCCCTTTAAAGGTTATTGAAAGATTGACAATTCTTTACTAAACATTTACACACCCTTAAAGGGATAGTTCACCCAAAAATGAAAATTCTGTCATCATTTACTCTCCCTCAAGTTGTTCCAAACCTGTATGATTTCCTTTAGTCTGCTAAACACAAAAGAAGATCTTTTAAAGAAGGTTGGTAATTAAACAGTTGCTGGTCCCTTCTTCAAAATATCTTCTTTTGAGTTCAGCAGAAGAAAGAAAGTCATACAGGTTTGGAACAACTTGAGGGAGAGTAAATGATGACAGAATTTTCATTTTTGGGTGAACTATCCCTTTAAATTGTTCCAAAACTGTATGAATTTCTGTCTTGTGCTGAACACAAAAGAAGAATATGGGTAACCAAACAGTTGATGGGCCCCACTGAATTCCATAGTGGAAAAAAACACAATGGAAGTCAAATGATTGTTTAGAACAACATGAGGGTGAGTAAATGACAGAATTTCCATTTTTGGGTGAACTATCCCTTTAACAAGAATTATGACTGCGCCTCACCTTGGTGGTTTCCCTTCAAGTCGGCGCCTGCCCTCCATTTGCATTTGAACTTTCACTAGATCTGTTGGACTAGCGATGAACTGGCCCAAAGCACCTGAAATCATACTGCCGATCACTGCTTTCCTATAGACATCACAGGACACATGCTGATCCCGTCTATTTAGACTTTAATCACTGTCCTGTTTCAAATTTCACAGATGTTTCCCTCACCAAACTGGAAAAATGCCATCTTCAGATCTTCCCAAGACAGATTCCCGGAGCTGTTCATAGGCCAGCATCCTGCCGCCTGAATACACTACGGATGAAGAATTTCAAAGTTCAGAAGTTGATTCAAATACAGTTGGACATCAAATCAAGTTCATTAGAATTTCATTCTGTGCATGCATAAAATTTATAAAGGAGGCTGTGACAATTCTTATTGTTATGGAATATTGCAGTATTTATTATAAATGATTTATCTTGTACATCAATAAAATAAAAATGAATATTTTGTCATAATTTACTCACCATCAAGTTTTTAAAAACCTGTATGAATTTCTTTCTTCTGCTGAACACAAAAGAAGATATTTTGAAGAATGTCAGTAACAAGACAGTTGATGAACCCCATTGACTTCCATAGTAGGAAAAAGAAAATACTATGGAAGTCAATGGGGTTCATCAACTGTTTGATTAACCAACATTCTTCAAATATCGTCTTTTGTGTTCAGCAGAAGACAGGTAATTCATACAGGTCTGAAACAACTTGATGACAGAATTTTCATTTTGAAGCTATCTACTCCTTTAATTCATGTGCCCTCATAATGTTTAATCCAAATAACTTTCCCTCCCTCTTGCAGCGACATCTCATCTCTTCTCAGATGATGTGTTTACTGGCGGGACAACCTGTCACTCACATGACATCACAGCAATAGCAAACCACAACGATCCAATCAGCGGCGGTTTCTTCATTAGGGCGATCGGGCGACGCACCACCAAAGTGTGAAAGGGACTTTCTATCACTATCTCATTCAACCACAGAGTTATGCTAGCAGTCACTCACTGTTGTTCTGCCTCTGGATATAGTCCAATCAGCGCCGAGTCACGTTCTGTGGAGTACCGCCTCTTTTTGGGCGATTTCACTCTGGCTGAGAATCGCCCAGAGTCTTCCCATAGACTTATATTCAAAGATTTTTTTTTTTCGAACTGCAGGCACTGCAATGCATTCTCTATGGGTTCCGGGAGGGCTCGCACTAACGTGCTTTCGTCATCATACGTAACCTTAACTTGTGCAGCGATTGGTGGAAACAAATGTTCCTCTAATAGTATTTAGCCATAAGCTGAAGTGACATCCAATAATTTCCTCAGTGCATAACTTACATTTCACGGACATATTTTCCATCTGTAAATGTTAGAAAGTCCAGTTTGCTGTCATGAGTGGGCGAGCTTTCTGCAAGCTATACTTCCGTGAACGAGCGCCCCCGCGTGCATGCGCGCCGAACAGACGGAGCGCAATAGAATAGGAGCGCAATTATTCTGACTAAAATATACATTAGCACTAAATTATAAATATATTTAGCTAAAACATTTGTTGTTGAATATTTGTTGTTGTTGGTGAACATAAATGTGCTAGAGAATTTCAAACCTACATGTGTATTTTTATGATATTAGCTTTTTTTTTTTTTGGTTTAGTAAATTTAACTACTTCTTTAAAAAACATTATTTTGTTTTTAGATTGTAATGTTGCAATGTTAGAATGTAATGTGATTTGACCCCTTTTTTGGATAGACTGCAGATAGACAGCAAGGTTACACTATGTTTTTATAACCTTCAATATAAACATTGTTTGTAGGACAATATCGATCAGGATATTAAATATTTAAAAAAAAAATTAAATACAGGTTTTTTTTATTCAAATAGAAAAATAATAATTAAATACTCAGATTATACCATACATCGCTATTTAGCCCAAAAATTCAGATTTATTTGGCAATTGGCTATTTCCCAACCCTACCGGCTGAAGTTTTAGCTAAACTTTAGGCTAATGATAGCTACATTATTATCACTGTTAAATTGTTATTTAACAATAAGCCTACATTCAGTCCTGAATTAAAAATTCAGTTTGTTGTGCCCCCCCAAAATTTTTTAGCACCAGCCGCCACTGGATCCAATCCATTCCCGATGGACAAAATCAAATCCTGTCCTACATTTTTCTTGTTTGAGAAGTTGTTACACTCAGATATGTCACAATAGAGAAGAGAAGACTATCAAAACTTCTGTCTTATGCCGACTTTAACATTTTACCTATATGTCTGTAGATAGCTGGAGTGACCCCTCGCCACAATTTCAAGGCCCCCTCTTCTCGCACTATACCCATAGCTGTGCTCAGCATACCCCTGTATTTTGGAGGCTGTACACTTCCACCATGCTGTCGGGAACCACCTTCACCCTGTATCTGAAGTCTGGTTTTAGTAAGGTCCAGAGGGAATGTGACTAAAATAAAAATTGTATAAAAATCACTCAGAGAGGTGAATACATTAGGTAGCCTAGATATTATTAAATATATATAAAAATATATATTTTAAAATACAAGTATTATTTTCAAAATCTAGAAAGGATGTGTATCTACCTAGTTCTGCAACAGTTGCTGCACATGCTGACAGAGTGAACTTTGATACTCGGGGCCACCGCGAATTTTCTTGAACAGGGTGCATTGCAGGTGTCCTCTGATTCCCAGTTCCCACTAAAAAAAAAAAAGAAATCAATAAATTATAAAAGTAATTCTACATTATTTTCCCCAAAAGAACCACGAGCCTGGAGTGTATGCTCTTTAAATGTTTACATTGTTAAAGACAGGACTACGACCTTTTATAAGAGGCGAAGGCGTTTTTTACCCAAGCCGGTTGGTCGGTGTAGTTGACGACCCTCTTACGTAATACGTTCAAAACTACAAAAGAAGCGTCATGGACCTAAAACCACATTTCCCAAATCAAAGGGGCGTCGATAAACATACGTAAGAAAAGCTCCTTGCGTAAGACCGGCCGGGATTTTCGTACGCATGCGCTTTTCTGCGGCATGAATATCAATATTTAAATACCATTAAAGAAAACATCTATCTATCTATCTATCTATCTATCTATCTATCTATCTATCTATCTATCTATCTATCTATCTATCTATCTATCTATCTATCTATCTATCTATCTATCTATCTATCTATCTATCTATCTATCTATCTATCTATCTATCTATCTATCTGTCTATCTATCTATCTGTCTGTCTGTCTGTCTATCTATCTATCTAATCATATTTTTATATATTTTAATATTATATTAAAGTCGAATTGTCGAATACACAAAAATAATTTATTAAGCTCTGGCTACAAAGCCACAAACCAGCACTATCAACAATAAATTGTTTTTTACTGCCATCTGGTGTCTTGTAAATTAAATTTCATACGAAGTTCAAACATTTATGGATGGACACATTTTATGTTGCTGTAAATGTCAATTATATTAAAATAAATAAGCGAGTTCTTGTATTTTATTCTTCTGACATATCTATAAGAATAAATATTTCTTGATTTAATAAAATTAACATTTAGTTGCAAATTGTTTGCATATCAATTGTCAAAACAAGCTATGGAACAAAGACTTCGATCATTAAAATTACAGATGCCAATTACAGCAGCAGTTTAATCAACATGTCAACATGTTTTACATAAGCACATACAAATCCACTTAAATGCTTGTTAAAGCAAAAGGTATGGCATCCAAGCGGCATAGTATTATGGTTACTGCCATTCCAAATGTATCAAACAATTCATTGTAGATTAACAATCACTTACTAACTAGGTTAATCTAAAGGGGGCAGTTTAATGTGACGTCACACACAAAGCCATCTATGGTTGCGCTTTCTCGTTTCAATCAGCCTATAGTCTGCAGAGCGGCGGAGCAAAAACACCACAGAGGTAAGTAGGTCGAACATATAACTACTTTGAAATGTTTTATGATTTAAAGTAACAATTTAAACGAATACACGTTTTCCCAGTGGAGTTATGGAATCAAGCCTCTTTAATGCGGTGTGAGTGCCTTTTACGCACACAAGTGTTTTTTGTTTGTTTGTTTATTTGTGTGTATTTCAGGGAATTAAATCTGCGTGATGATTAGATTCAAATCCTGTGTGATTCACAAAATGCTTCAACACAATTTTTCACACATTTGTATCACTTTCCGTGTTAAGATTCGGCACTTCCGCATTGCTTGATCAAATGAGAATCCTCGTGCTCAGCTGTGAAAGCCGTCCAGGCGTTTATTAATTATGCTTCATTATGTCTAACCCACGCTATGGTATTAATCATGCAGACAGGCCACACGTATTCTTTCCTTAATCAAAATTTAAGATAAGTAATTCTATTCAGCATCTGCAATAAGCCGGTAGGGTGCGGCGTTGCAATTCTCATCTCGTCCAGAGAGGGCGCTAAATAAATAGTGAATAGAACGTGCATGTCTAAATCAGTTTTAAACAATTTATTCAGCATGTTTGTTGTTAATTGTCAGGACGCAATTAAATTAACGATTATGTATTATTCCAGACTCTAAGATAGATAACAGGAATATCAGTATGCCTATATCTTAATAAAGACTTTCAATGACTAATAAAAAAGGAAAGCCTTTACACTACTAACATGCATGTATAATTTCAGTGTCAAAAATGAATGTGGAACATGAAGTCACGCTGCTCATTGAAGAGATTCGTCGACTGGGCAGTAAAAGTAAGTCCTGTACTATTTTAGAGCAACACAATTGTTTGGGATAAAGTCTAAAATTGTTAGTGAAAATGCATCTTTTTGCCTTTTTTCCCATTACAAATAGTTCACTCAAAAAAGGAAATTCTGTCATCATTTACTCACTCTCAAGTTGTTCCAAACCTGTAATAGTTTCTTTCTTCTATTAAACACAAGAAAGAAATTCATACAGGTTTGGAACAACATGAGGGTGAGTAAATGATGACACTATTTTCATTTTTGGGTGATCTATCCCTTTAACAATTTAAAATGTTGAATTGAAAATTTACATTAATTTTAAAATGTCTTAGTATTTGGTGTCTCCTTTTTGCATTAATGTCAGCAGCATGATTCGAAAATGATCGTAAGTGCATCTTGTGCTTTAATGGAAGAACATCTCATATTGGTTTGGTGGCCTAAATATAATGCTTAAACTAAAACATTGAAATAGGAGCTGTACTGCTCATTCTGAAATCCCAAGTTCTTGTATGATCAGAAATTCTTTGTTGCATGATGAGTTTAGTTTCTGTTAGTCAGCATACAAATGTAGGTGTCTTTGTGGTATTTGGCTTTCCTATTCACTCAAACCAGGCTGATGATTCCTCATCCCGCTCGCTCTTCTTGAGATTTGCGAACGCTGATTCTGTGTTGTCTCAGTGCTTTAACAAGTAATAAATGTTAACGTGTGAGACTTTCAGCGTTTTTAATGAATGATTTAGAGCGAACCTTTACCACTCTTACTTGTCTCACAGACGCAGATGGAAAGATCAGTGTCAAATTTGGAGTCTTGTTTAATGATGACCAGTGCGCCAACCTCTTTGAGGCTCTGGTCGGAACGCTGAAAGCGGCCAAGCGAAAGAAGATCATCACTTTTGAAGGGGAGCTACTACTGCAAGGAGTTCACGACAACGTTGATGTCATATTACTGCAGGACTGAGTTTGACAGTCTTTTCTAAACCTGAGTGAAAAAGTACAAATCTTTTTGACATGTCATTGCTACATTTTGATATGGAAATATACTTGAATGTGACATTTTTGTATACTTCATTGGAATATTTTTATACAGCAATTTTTTTTTTCTCTCAGGGGAGTGATTTGCACACACGTTTGTTTTGAAAAGTAGCAATTTTCCCTGTTCAAACAGCCATATCATTAAAATATATCAGAACAGTTATAGTAGTGTGCATGATCATGTTACTATGTTTCTGGGACTTTGAATGAATTCATTTCATTCAATTCTGCCTACACTCTTACAAATAAAGTTTTTTTTTTTTTGCAGCGATGCTATAGAATAACTATTTTTGATTCCCCAAAGAACCTTAGTAAACAGTACTTAAAAAGAATCATTTTCTTTTCTCAGTGTGACAAACATTTTCAAAGTTTTCATGGATGTTAAAGGTTCTTCATGGAACCATCAAAAGGGCCTTTATTTTTAGGAGTGTATAACAACTGCACAATTGCTCTTTCAACAGTAATCATGAGATTGTTTGATTTGCAGTACCATTACTGTGAAATTATTCATTTCATGCATAGTCATTCAAGTTATATGTGCCAAAACATGTCAAAGGCTGATAAATATGATTAGTAAGTAACATTTATCTGCTATATGATTTTCTGGAATGAAATGAACCAAATTTGACAAATCATCTGATCTGATCCTGGGTGATATTTTATAAAGCTCTTGTGAAAACAAACATCCCCATATTGTTCTTGTGCTATTCTTGTTCTATGTCTGTACAAATGTTACATAGGACTCCTAATGGTGCAGTTTGTGCCATTTCACGCTCAGGAATAGAAACTAGAGGCTGTGTCTGAAATCACATAGGCACTCATTTTGAACAATGAATTACTTTGCAAAAGTTTTTAAAAAAAGTATGTTCTATATAGCATGAATAAGCTTGAAAAAAGTTTTTCATTTTCTTTTTTTATAGATAAATGTATGAATCTACTGCATCCATACCTCAACATTTTAATCTGACTTGAAATTTCCAATTTGTAGTATGTGGATTTCTGTGTTGCTGTCTTTGATTTCTGTCTTGTGATGTTTCATCTGCTTTCTTAATGGCTGGAGACAGTTTATTGAAAATTGCAATAAACTCTGTCATATAAATAAATGAACTGGATTTAAAACACTTTATCTTTCAAATTCATGACCAATACTGGATTATAGACCTGAATGGTGCAATTAAAAGCCTATGTTGTTTTTACCTTTGAAATAAATGAGCCAGGTTAAACTGGACTTTTAGAGATCCTGATTTTGAATTCGAAGTCAAAAACGAGTCAACGGTTCTTTGTAGAACTTTTCTAATGGCGTCTAGCTTAGGTTAGGTCCTAATTAGGACCTTGTTTAAAAAAAAATTAACCATGATCAGCAAAATTAAGATAACTGCTCAAATAGCACGTTCATCACTTTTGGTTTTCAAATAATTTTAGCAGTGTGTCGTCGATTATTTGCTCGGGACTCCCTTCAGTCTGCGCTATTAATAACCGAGCACTGGGTCTGGATCAGAGATGGAGGCGGGGCCAGAGGAACATTCTCTCTTCAGAGCAGGAATCAAAACAAGAGAGGGACACGCCTTCTTCATGGTGTACCTCTGCTGTCAAGACTGCCTGCAGAAATCTGGAGGATGATAATCGAACTGTAACATCTGCATCTACCGTGCATTAAAATTCGCAGTGGATTCGTCAAGGACCCTCGACATGATATCCGCAGAAATGCTCGATGGCGGTCGCTGACAGGCTGCATTCATACTGAGCGCTCCATTATGCCCAACCAAAAAAGCAACAAGGGGAAGAGAAATAAACGCACGAATAGTAGCGGGGACGAGCAAGAAAATGGAGCCTGTGCGTCTGCGGTTACAGGAGGAACTGCCTCGGTGTTGACTGGAGCGACAGCGGGTCCGCCGAGCGACAGCATAAGCGGTAAGAACGTCACTTCAGTGAATGTTCTATATGACGGTACGTTTCCCTGAAAGTGCGCGCGCCTTACCTTCCTTCTAACGTTCTCTCACTTGTAGCAACTTGTTTTGTGTGTGTGTCATCGCCATCAGAATAATTACAACTCCCACTTATCGTCCTGCACTGTAAGGTGGTTGTGTAGGCCTTGTTCAAGGGTGAATACACTTGGCAAAGAGTTGCATGTGATTTGGAGATAAAATGCTGTGTGTGTGTGTGTGTGTGTGTGTGTGTGTGTTGTGTTGTGTTGTGTTGTGTAGTGTAATGTAATGGCATGTCATATCTTCACCGTAATGATGAGCAGGTAGAGTGTTTAATAATGCATTGAATGGCTATGGCTCCTGAGGAAATGGAAGTGGTGTTATATCTTTTGAGTGGCAGCTATGAACAATGGAATGTCAGGGCGCAGGTAATCATACCTCTTTTCATATTTAGTAGTACTACAGCATGATATTTATTGTGTTTATTATTATTATTCAATTAGTTTGTTAATGTCTTCACCACAAACAAAAATCGTTAAAAAAAACTTTTGTGTGTCATTAATCAATGCATAGACTGAAAGCTGTATTGGAACTACTTTTATGAGAGGAGCAGAACGTTATTTAACCACCCGGATCCACTCTGTTTTAATTTTAAGTTTAACATCGCGAGAATTTTAACATTAGTGAGAAAAGCTCACTCTGAGCTAGAGAAAACACCAACATGCTTTGCTATAGAACTTTTACAGTTCTTTCACTTTATGCTTTACTAGTCTGGTTTGAAAGGTAGTGAACACTTTGAAGTGGAGTGATTCAAACAGAAAAACAGCACTGTTCAATCAAATGTGAAGACTGGAACTCTGTGTTGTATAATTGTCTTTCTCTGTCTCTCATGGGACACACATACACACTTCAACTTCATTCACAGGAGTGTTGTGTAATGTTTTTTTTCTTTTTGAGTGGGATTTGCACCCACAGAGTTATTGTGAATTGAAATGATGTATTGAATGTACTGACATTGAACATTCTGCCAATAAAGCAGCTTGAATCACACTATCCATAAATAGATGTACATATTTATTTAGTGTATTTATAAGCCATTGTAAACTGCATTACAGATATTTTCCCTTAAAGCAACAGTTTAACCAGAAATGTCAATTCTGGCATCATTTCCTCACTCTCATGTTGTTCCTGGGGCACAAAAAAAAATATGTTAGGCTCGGTCACCGTTTACTTTCGTTGCATCCTTTCTTCACCTACAATGAAAGCACAAAATTCTGACATCTCTTTTTCTGTTCCACTGAAGAAAGAAAGTCATACAGGTTTGAAACCACATGAGAGTGAGTAAATGATGAAAGAAGTGTCATTTTTATGTGATTAAGCTTAAGTTAATATAATCTTCATTGTGTTTGGCAGAGGCCACATGTGCCACCCCATTAGTGTGCAGTCTGGGCCGTCCCGTTGACCTTGAGAAGGACGACTACCAGCGTGTGGTGTGCAACAGTGAACTCTGCCCCTACGGCAATTGGATGCACCTGCAGTGCTTCTATGAGTGGGAGAGCAGCATCCTGGTGCAGTTCAACTGCATCGGCCGGGCCCGCAGCTGGAACGAGAAGCAGTGCCGACAGAACATGTGGACCAAAAAGGGCTACGATCTAGCCTTCCGCTTCTGCTCCTGTCGCTGTGGCCAGGGACACCTGAAAAAAGACACTGACTGGTACCAGGTGAAACGCATGCATGACGAGCGCAAGAAAAAGATGCCAGAGAAAGGGAGCGGGAAGCCCAGCTGTGGTGCCTCCGTAGGTGGTGCTTGCGGCGGAGTTGGGCCGGAAGTTGCCGATGAGCCCAAGAAAGGGAAATCATCTGCAAGCCATAAGCTAGCTCACCGTGGCTCCTGTCAGGAACTGTCTCGCAGACAATCGGTAGATTGGCAGAACTCTCAGGAGAGATGTCACGCCGGTCCTCCCAATGCCATCGGCGGGGTTTCCCATGGGCTCCGCTCCCCATGCGAATCCCCCGCTCAGTCCCCTCCGTCGGGCTTCGCCTCCTTTCTCCCCCCGTCCCTCGGTGGCCCGCGCAGCTCAAGGCACCTGGGCGAGTTTCTAAAGAATGCGGTTCACACTGAAGGCCACAGGAGGCATTTGCTGTCCGGAGGTCTGGTGGCACGTGGGGCTCACCTTGAGCAGGGAGCCGCCAACATGTGCCTCCCTCGACTTTCTCCCGGAGACAACCCTGTGCAGTTCCTGAGGAGGCTGGATCTTTCAGAGCTGCTCACACACATTCCCCGCCACAAGCTCAACACATATCATGTGCGAATGGAGGACGATGCCCAAGCCGGGCAGGGAGAGGATCTCAGGAAGTTCATCCTCTCTGCGCTCAGTGCGAGTCACCGCAATGTGGTGAACTGTGCCCTTTGCCATCACACCCTGCCCATCTTCGAGCAGTTCCCTTTAGTGGATGGAACGCTGTTCCTGAGCCCTTCACGCCATGATGAGATTGAGTATGATGTACCTTGCCACTTACAAGGTGAGCGAATCCACTATTCACACTCCAAAGGGTTTTCTCTTGAAAGTATTAGGGTGGGAAAGTTATTCTTCATTAGTGTCCCATAAACGTCTCAGCTCGCACAGCAAAGAATATCTGTTGAAATCTAAATGAATTCATTCATAAATTACAAAGATTTACAGAATTCATTTCAACTGTAATTCTGTTTACATTCAATAAAATTTCTCTTCATATGTTCAGAGTCTCCAAACTTTGTTGTGCAGTCACTTCAGTATCATCAATGTTTTATCAAATTTATGACATTTTATATTTATAATTAAAATATTATGAAATAATTATATATAATGTGTTTTGGATAAAAACATTTATTTCATAACGAGAATGTTTTACTTTGATGAAACGTTAGATTTTTGTGAATTTTTATATATATATTTGCTATATTTGTGTGTTTGTGTGTGTGTTTATCTATATATATATATATATATATATATATATATATATATATATATATATATATATATATATATATATATATATGAGTATCATATCAGTTACTGGATGATATTTGGAATTGTTTATTTTATTTGATCAGTATTGGCAGATATTGGATATTTAATAGTTCATGCTTATTTCTTTTACATTAATTTAGATTACCTTTGCCATCATCTAATTATCTATTATTATCTGTTAATCTTAAAAAACACTAATAATTCAGTAACACTGCTACATGTAATCTCTAGCAAATCTAATGCTTTATTTTTAACTTGAGGGGGAAAAAAAGTATAGAATTTTAAATTGACCATTTATTTATTATCAGCCATAACGTGAAAATAATTATCGGACAAATTTGTAGTATTGATGTATTTATTATGGTAATGATATTATCAGTATTCCTAAAATAAAAATGTCAGTCATTGCCTTGTTTTTGGTATTTGTCGATTGGTTTTTTATTTATGTCCCCCAGGGGGCAATTCGTTTTACGGCAAGGTATACGGACAGACAACCATTAAAAAACATGTAATGTAAAAACAATACACTGACCGTGAATATCCTGCTGATCCTACTCACCACCTCCATTGCCTAAATTTAGCAGAGAAATGGCTGTGGGAATAAATGAGTATGTATATCTATTGCTCTTAACTAAAGGAAATGGAAACCGCGAGCCGGAGGGTCTCAAACTCAGAGTAAAGGGCATGGGCTCTAATTGATTAAATACATTTGGCTTTCCGTACCACCAGTCTATTGTACAGGTCGGTGAGGCTACTTTGCTCAACGTCTAAAATGTTGCTACTTACCTTCACTATTCTGGACAGAGCATTTTTAGCCTTGATAGTAAGATTGCCAAACCAACATATTATAGAAAATATTAATACAGATTACAGACTCAATGTAAGATTTATAAAAGAGGGTCATAAGAGTCTTATCCACATGGTTTCGCATTCTTTTTGTTGAGTCTGTTTTTTTGTTTTGCCCTAGTTAGAAAGAATTGCGTTGCAGGCACACCATTCATTTCAGATAAAATAGAAAGAATAGCAAAAACCTTTCCATTTCCAGCTTCACCATTTCTATTAAATGGCGTTGAGCTGAGTCCTCTTGACAAACTCTACGTGATAATAATTTTACCAAAGCAAAAACATTTCAAGTATAGCATTTGAGAATGAAATATGACTGCTGCTGAAGACTAAAGCAAGGATTGTGAGGCAAAGTACCAAATTGATTGGGAATAAAATGAACCCTTTTTTCTAAAGAAGCAAAGCAGCTGTGACAGAAAATAATGCTTTGATCATGGCATATCATTAAATCCCTATTAGAATATATTTTCATTAATTAGAGGCTAATTGCAGTTTAAAAGGGTTTTCTGTTTATGTTCTAAAGGGAGGCTGATGCACCTTTATGCCATCTGTGTGGACTGCCTGGAAGGAGTACACAAAATCGTGTGTATAAAGTGCAAGTCTAGGTGGGATGGAAGCTGGCACCAGCTGGGCACAATGTACACATACGACATACTGGCGGCATCGCCATGCTGCCAGGTAATGAATCTGTTCATGCTCAGAAACAATATAACATATCATTTAATATTACATATTGCTATATTACTAAAATGTCACTCCTCTTTGTCTGCCTAGGCACGGCTCAACTGCAAGCATTGTGGGAAACCGGTCATAGATGTACGTGTGGGCATGCAGTATTTCTCAGAGTACAGCAATGTACAGCAGTGTCCTCACTGTGGCAATCTGGACTATCACTTTGTAAAGCCATTCTCTTCGTTCAAAGTTCTTGAAGCTTATTGACAAAAGTTGCATTTGCATGCTAGTATTTTTTCCCTGTTTTTTCTATTCATAGAATTACTTATTTTGGGCTCTTGTCGACACTTTATGTGAGCTTAGTTCTCTTTAGGAACAAAATAGAAAGAATCGAAGCATACACCGTTACGTCGGAGAGCACGTCTTTTATTAAGAGAAAGGGTGTGCTTTTGCGTATATTCTAACGCCATCCTTGAAATGTTTGAGCTTGCATTTAAAAAAACAAAGCAACAACAATACTGTGACAAGTGAATGTATCTCTGTATGCCAAATTTGCTCTTTTGTACAAAAACCAAGAAAACAATAAAATACATAAAAGGGTCCTTCCTTTTTCACAGAGTAATTATTAATTATTCCAAGGCATGGTCAGTTTTTTTTTTTACGGTTTTTTTTTTTTTTATCTCAATCTCATTCCGCCCAGAGCCTGTATACATAATTCCTGTTTTCCATATCAAATAGCAATGCTCAATGAACATCATTATTGCAGATGAAGCAGCTTCTTTGATAAAGTAATCAAGAGGTGCTCTTATGTGAACAAGCTTTGGTTTGTGAATCTTGGAAAACAAAGCCATTTATTGAGTGAGAGAAATATATAAATAATTTTTTAGATTAAAATTTAAAAGATATTTTAATATCTAATTTTAAAATTTAACATTTTTAAAAGATAACTCTTGTGGAAACAGGAACTAAGGCATGTTTGTTATTGTATAATGATAAAGCATCCATAAAAATTCATACAGCAAGCATCTATAATTGTCAGTTAATGTTTACCATACCATTGGATCTGCTGGCCTGTTGTTGGCCATATTTCTGCAAAAAAAAAAAAATTTTAAAGCCTCCTAGAGATAATATATATAAGGAGGATTATACTACCATACAGAAGCCAAAAATAAAAAGTATTTTAGACTATCGTTTGCCTTGTGAACTCAACTTAGCTATGTTCAAGTTGTGCTTACACGACAATGTGTACTAAAAATGGAAACGTGTTTCCTTTGCTTTTTTCGCATACAGACGACGACGTTGTCAAAATGATCCAACAAGGAACATTTTCAAGGATCCACGAAAACAACTAAAAACGCTGTATTATGCATGCCAGGCCAGTAGTTGGCGATGTCACTTTTTAAAGAGACATTACATGCCTATAGACCTTATGCGCCAGAGAAACAAGCACAGTCATTTGTTATGTCATAACAAATGTCAGTATGTATGGAAGATTTTAAAACGAACGGTTCATTCATAAATCCGTAAAATCTTACCTTCATGCTGTGGAAATACAAACCGGAACACAATGAGTGCAGCGCTGAAAAGGGGCGGGGCTACATCATCGTTGTACATCGACGTCATCGTTTTCACAAATTTGCGTTTTTGTTGTTTACATGGAGACAAAAATTTGCATTTTGTAACCAGATTTCAAAAGTTTGCGTTTTCAGGCCGCCAAAATGCCATTGTCGTGTAAATTAACTGCCAAAACGCTTTTCCGTTTTTATTTGAAAACAGTGTCGCGTAAACATCCCCTCGGATTCAAGAAAATGTAGTGTGAAAAGTCAATTAAAAGGTTATTTTTGTGTTGCGTATTAACTGTCTTTAGGACAGTAGGCTATACATCTTTAAAAAGGTAACCCTCTGCCACTTTTACATCATCATACTAACTAACCCTATAGCAGTGTTTTCAAAGACAACGTAATTTAAGATCAGACAATCTGAAGTTTACACTTTTGGCTACACAAAGCATAGTGAACACCATTTTTTAATGTGTGTATTTTTTTAATGCATCTATATTTTATGCTTCAGGCTAAAGGTCACGTTAAGTACAGACCCTCTGGCTTCCTCATTCCCACTCATGACCATGACTTCTGATACATTCACATTCTGTTAGAAGCTGGGATTGCCTGCAGGTATAATATTCTCTGACTTACTCTGAATCTTCTTTTTTCTTCTTCTTCTTTTTTGTACAAAATCTAGTTTATTCCAACAGAAGATATGTGTTTGTGTCTGTTAGTGCATTTATTTAGGACAAAAGTGGCTTCATTGTGCACTTATAGGGAAGCTGTAGAACCATATTTGCCCAAACGATATGGGTATCTAGTCAAATCTGCTCTACTGCTTTAGTATGTGTACAAGCTCTGTGAGGTACAGGATGTGTAACCCAGAACGGAAAATGATGTGACAGCATTTATATAAATAAACGCAGGTCAATACATCTACTTGCAGGTATAGACATGGAATCATTCTGAACAGTGTAAGCATGAAAGCGGCTTGCCTTTTTATGGCTGTTGCCATGGAAACTGCTGCTGCTTGGGGAAAAAAATCATGGTGTGCAATAAGAGTTAAATGTGGACAGAAGTTAACATTATTCATCATGAATCTAACTCTTTTCTCTAAAAGATTTTCCAGAATATAATTTAAGGTTCTTTATTATTGTTATTGCTAGGGCTGGATATCTATAAAATTACAGAAACGTCTGTCTGTCAGTCAGTCAGTATGTCTGTTATTCGCATATCTCTCGAACCGTTAGTCCGATGGATTTCAAACTTGACAGGTGTCTCGCTACGGGAACGAGTAAGTGCAGTGCCAAGTTTGATGTTGTTTGGATTAGAAATGCAAAAGATATCGGTAAATATATCGGAGACCCCAAGAAGGTTGTGGTTAAAAATAAACATTCTGACATAAACACTCTGTCAGCTACACTGTTTACTTCTGAATATTATATTTTATTCACGGTCATCATTTGTAGTAACCTATTCACAAACTGTTTGCTCAAGCGTAGCATTTTTTCGGAGTTCACTGTGTATCCTGCTCCCTGAATCGTCGCGCTTATTCATTTGTGGATGTTACCTAAATCTGTAAAGTCACTTACGCTGTTTGACAGGTGTCTCGCTACGGGCACGAGTCAGTGCAGTGCAGTGCCAAGTTTGACGTTGTTTGGATTAGAAATGCAAAAGATATTGTTAAATATATATATCGGTAAAAGAAGCACGCACTGGCTTTTGCCGCTCTAGCCGCTGGCCATTCCTCTCACACACACACAGCCCAGGACCAGAGACAGAGAGGGTCGAAGAAAGCAGCAGAGCTTATTAGCGTTTTCTCGGAGTTCACAGTGTATCCTGCTCCCTGAATCGTGTAGTTAAATTTTCCACATTTATTGTATGTCATTATGTCAGTATCAGTATTTGCTTTCTACCATGTACAAATAAAAATGTCACTGAACTTTTGCTGTGTAATTGTAACAATGAGCACTCAAATACACCAAACCAACAATTACTAAAAACACACACAAAAACTGATTTTGCACGGGCACTTTGCACTGCTCCTTGAATCGACGCGCTTATTCATTTGTGGATGTTAACTGAATCTGTAAGTCAGCTACTTCTGAATACTATATTTCATTCTGGTGCGCCTAACGTTATCGCTACTGTGTAATAGTAGCCTATGCTATTCACCAACTAAACATATCCTATTCAATGCGTTCACAGTCTCTTTACGGGCATCATTTGTAGAAGCCTATTCACAAACTGTTTGCTCAAGCATAGCGTTTTCTCGGAGTTCACTGTGTGCTTTCTACCATGTAGGCCTACAAATAAAAATGTCACTGAACTTTTGCTGTGTAATTGTAACAATGAGCACTCAAACACACCAAACCAACAATTACAAAAAACACACACAAAAACTGATTTTGCACGGGCATTTTGCACTAGTTGACATAAATTTCACGATTCAATTCCGATTCAACCGAATCGCGTACATGCAGTAGGCTACATGGCAACTTCTACCAAGAAAAGAAAATCTCCCAACTAATGCTCAACTATACAGGGAGTTAGCTGGTACATTACTATAACATAAGGTTAAGTTAACTAATATTTAGATAACTTTATTATTATTATTATAACGTTATAATATAATTACATAGTTATGTTTCTACTTCAATTCGTTTTTTTTATATATATTAACATTTAAACGGTGGTTGTAAATAAAAAAGACGGATTCAAACAAATATTGAAAAACAGTAAATATGTAGCCTAATGGTACATAAAGCAAAACACGCTTCTCTATAGTTATTTTTCTAGCTGACTATCGACTATTGGTCCTGAATGCCTTTTCTGAGGTAAATGTGACGTTCAAGCTGTTTTATTGACAGCTTTCCGCGGTTGAAACACTGATTTAGCGATTACATGAGACATGATTCATTTCATTAAGTTGTACTGTATCTTCTTCTGATGTTATTTCATGTTTATTTCGCGCTGTAAGTAATAGTGAAGCGGTAGCGATGATCTGTTCACATGAGGGGGCAACAGCTAGCCATCTGTCACGTCACATTGAAGAGCGCCAAAACGGTATTTATTGTTTGAATGCTGCCTAACAATAAATCACTCAAAAATCCCATAGTCTTCTTTTGCGTTAAAGGAATATCTCCATGGGATGAGACTATACCGGTAATGACTTATGCCAGTTAGCAACGACCCAGAATAGCATAGCATCCAACTAGCAATTCCTAGTAACCACCTTGCCATAGCAACTGCATAGTAATATTCTAAAATATCACAAAAAATATCTTTATTTCACACAATGCTTTGCATTTTATTAACTTGTATGTCTAACTACACAAGTTCTGAAATTTAAAATGTAAAATGTTTCAAGGATTTTACTGGAAAACAAGTAAATAAATAAAAAAGACAAATTAAAAATCACCCCCCCACCCCATTGTTTTCTTATTACCTGATGGATGGATGGATGGATGAATGGATGAATCAATGAATGGATGAATGGATGGATGGATGGATGGATGGATGGATGGATGGATGGATGGATGAATGGATGGATGAATCAATGAATTGATGCTTATTACCGGTAGTTGTCTGCTCCAGACTCTAAAAGTGTGCAATGCAACAAACCTTTTCCATCTCCTTTGAAAGTGACGTAAATCTCTTTCAGAAACACCCTGGCAAACTTTTTCTCCAGAAAAAAACAAACAAACAAAAAAACAGCCTTTTGCTGTTGCCTTTTTCACACATTGCTTTGTGTTTAACTTCGTCATATAACCAAAGTCTTTGTGAAAGAGAACATTATGTAGGGTTAGGAACTGTAGATGTTTATTTGAGGGTACTTAAAGTATTACAAGTTGAAAAAAGTCCATATTGCACTCGATAAGCTAGGAATTCATCCTTGAATAAAACTTTCTTAAAGGAACGTGTCTGTCATCTTCTGTATAACTTGTAACTCGTTAACGGCAAAACACTTGTCAAACAAACTGATCTAGAAATTATAAAAAGCATAAGCATTTCGGCTTAGCTTTTATTCGGCCCCTTAGCAGGACCTTTCTTTTTGGCAGAACCTTGTTTTTTAGGCTGGGCTTTGCTGGCCTTTGCTTTGGCCTCTTGGGATTTTGGGGGCTTAGGTTTGGTCTGAGGAGCTTTGGCTTCCTCAGATGCAGCTGCGGCTTTCTGACCGTGCTCCTCTTTGAGGGGCTCTTGTTTGGGCGGTTCTGGTTCAGGTAGCTCAGGTTTAACAGCTTCATCTTTGTCCTCATTCATGACAGGCTTTGGCTGAGTGGATTCCTCTTCGATCCCTTTCTGACCGTGCTCCTCTTTGAGGGGCTCTTGTTTGGGTGGTTCTGGTTCAGGTAGCTCAGGTTTAACAGCTTCATCTTTGTCCTCTTTCATGACAGGCTTTGGCTGAGTGGATTCCTCTTCGATCCCTTTCTGACCGTGCTCCTCTTTGAGGGGCTCTTGTTTGGGTGGTTCTGGTTCAGGTAGCTCAGGTTTAACAGCTTCATCTTTGTCCTCTTCTTTCATGACAGGCTTTGGCTGAGTGGATTCCTCTTCGACTGTCACCTTTTCCTGGCTTGGTTCCTCTTTGGCAGACTCTTGTTTTTCTGTCTGTTTTTCTGTGATCTCTGGTTGTAGAGGCTCTTCAGGAAGATTGGATTCCGTCTCAGGGTTGGCTGGTTCAGGATTTGTTGGTTCTAATGGCTTCTTTTCGTTTACAGTAACAATCTCGGGTTTGTTTTCTTCTGCAGTAGAGGGTTCCTCTTGTGTTGATTCCTGTTTTTCCGTTGGTTCAATGGACTCAAGTTGGGGAGTCTCAGTGATCACTGGATTCTCTTGTGCTGTCTCCTCTTGTGCTGTCTCCTCTTCCTCACTATCCGATTCTCCAGCATCATCTGTTATGGGACTTATCAAGGAGGCTGCAAAATCCTGCAGGCGGGCCTGTTCCACTCGCAGCCTCTCCATCTCTGCGGTGAACACGGGTTTGAGAGCCGGGATAGGAATTTGATCGAGCTCTGGAAGATCATCTAGTTGGGGTATGTCCACCGCAGGTGCTAAGGTCTCCTTTTCTGAATGCCGTATTTCTTTAATCTTGTTGTACAAACCTTTTCTTTCATCCTGCAGCACTCGGCACAGAGTTTCCAGACGGTCGATTTTTAAAGTGAAGAGCTCAAACTCTTTGGCCTTTTCTGATCTCTGTTGGAGTTGAGTTAACCAGTTAGTAAGTGCAAAGCTAATGCTCAAATACTGACAGGTCATGTGTGTGTGAGTTACCTCGTCAATCATTTCAACTAGAGCTTTATTGCAGCTTTCAAACCGGGTCTTCCATGTGCTTGACTCCTTTTCCTGCTTCTTCATCTTCTTTGTCATCTATTAAAATGGAAATGTGATCAGCGTTTTGTAAGAGTTATATGCCTTAAAATAGACAAAGACACTTAAAACTGTTCACAACAACAAAAAAATCCTATTCCTAACAAGCATTTTTGTCTAATTTTCCCTGTTGAAATATCTAAAAATCCCTGAAGCAAGATACATGAGCTAGACACAACACTATAAGATATTAAGACTGTTTTCAGACGATGTATCTTTAATGTGAGAGTGTATTTTGTCTTACTGCACTGGCAGATTTGTTCAGTTGTTTTAAGTATAAACAAGTGGGAAAAAACTGACAGTACAAAGAGACAAAATACACTTTTAAAAAAACATTATGTGGAAAAAAGTCTTAATATCTTATGCAGTGTTGCTTCTCAAGTAATATTCTCAAGTATGATTAAATATTTGTACTGGAAGAAAAATTACCAATTAAAACTAAGATGTCGTTTATTGCTTGGTTTTCCTATTAATTGTCGGCTTCAGACTGTAAATGTGTGCAACACAACAAACCTTATCCATCTCCTGTTTGAAAGTGGCGTATATATCATTGCTTTTTGCTAATGTGTTCTGGAACTCATCAAACTTCTGCGAGTACAACACAATCTGTAAAAAAAGAATTAGACTTAGCCTCCTTCTGAAAATCTTTGGAAAATAATGCCTAAATCCATGTACAGTAAGAGAAACATGCATGATCAAGAATGTTAACATTTATACTGCATCAGCTTGGCCTTCCTTATCATTCAATATATTGATCTTATTATTTACACACTGGGAAAAGACGTCAAGTTTTTCACAGGTCTAGAATCCAACAGTCCAAATCAGTTCCAAATTTGTTCTTTGCTTTGTAAAATTCATTCATTCATTCATTCATTCATTCATTCATTCATTCATTCATTCAGGTCTAATGTAAAGATAATAATCGTAATTAATCACTGATGTTGCAACTGCACTGTTAACCGAACAGTTTAAATTAATTAAATGAAATGAGTTCATTTCACTCAAATATTACTGAAAATTCATTCTACTTAATAGAAAAAAGTTACATGAACTCAAAATCTGATTGTATTAAGCTGAACTTAAACTGAGTTGCAGCATATTTCTAGTTCCTCTGCATGCTTTGCATCAGACTGTATAAGGAGAAAAAATGTTGAAATAAAGTGGGGGGTTTTGCACAATATTAATATAGGGAGAGATGTGTTAGAGTTTAATGTTCAGTTATGTTGCAGGGTTTTCTGTTATGTTGAAGGTTTGAAGGGTTACCATTGTGGTGAAGAGTAGAGCCTGTGGTGAGGTCATGGATGGGCTGCAAGCTATATACACTGCATGTTGATGAACTATGTACAGTACATGCAAGTATGTACATTAGCACATGCAAGTGTGTTGTTGCTTACTAGTTAAATATGATATTAATGTAAACAAACTGAATATAGTTTATCCAATATTTCAATTAAATTGTAATTAACATGTTTGTGTAGTACAAAATAAAATGGTAAAGTTCTACTAACTTAATCTTTAAGTTAATTAGTTTACTTAAATGTTTTGAATTAATCGATTTCCATGAATGTTTTGAGTATTCCGAACTTATCGGGTTTCGCAGTGTGCACTTTATATGCACTCCATCTTTAATTAGTCAAGGCAAATGTTCCATTCAAAAAACACAAAGCTTTAATAAATGAGCACTTCTGCAATGACTCTGTGTTTAATGTGTAAAGCATTACTTACATGTACATATTCACAACAGCAGTGGTGAATCAATTAATCCAGGTCTAATTTAGTGTTTAGGCACTTGTGAACTATAATAATTTACTGACATAATGTATTTCTGTTTGTGTTGTTACTGTAGAGCGATGAGATGGAGGAAGTCTTCATATAGTCATCACCATAATTAGCTCATTATGTGGTAATTCAGAGACATTACAAAATGCATCAGTATCTGCATGATTTATCTGTTATAAAATATGTTAAAAAATAAAAAAATTCATTGCAACACTTTTATGATACTTTTGTAGCTGTAGACAACCTCATTCCTGTTCATTATCATTGCATAAAAAAAAGCAATCAATATATTCTTCAAAATTTCTCTTTTTGATTTCCACCGAAGAAAGGAATTCATACCTGTTTGGAACGACATGAGAGTGAGTAAATAATGAATCCAAATTTTCATTTTTGGGTACATTTTTTCTTTAAGCACTTAAAAGTTTATTTTAAGCTCTTCTGCTTTTTTCTGTAATTTATCTATCCATCTCAACTGAAATGTACTCAACTGAAGTGTATTTAATGCATTTGTACCTAATGGATATGCATGAGCACTGTAAATGGCCTTTTAAATATAAATTTGTTTGTGGTTTGTCACACAGCTCAACGAGAGAAACGCCACAGCTAGAGAAGAGAGAGAGCGGGATTGTGGGTAATGCCACAGCGGTAGATATTCACCTGAGCCTGCATGATTGTGTGCTGCTCTTTCAGCTCTTTAGTCTGTAGTTTCCACTCTGCAGCCTGAGTGAGTAACTGGTTAAACACAAGACACACACAAACAGGTGAGACCAAGAACTCGCCATTACCTGTTTCTTCATCTGTAACTCCTGCTCCCTCATTGTGTAGCATTTCTTTGTTTTTTCAATTGCATCTCTAAGCAACTAACAAAATAAATGGTGAGATGTTAACATGTGGCACTTTCCAGTTTCATTAAAACATTGAACAGTTAGGATCCAAAATGAACTTATTGACACACTTGAGAAAATTAAGACACAATATTGTCAACATTGTCTGTTTTTGCTCAAAACCCACAGCAGTGTTTCATTACTGAATCAATCCGCGGCTTTTAATGAACCGAGTGAGCCAATGATTCAGTAACCCATTCATCAGGGACGTCACTAGGATTGGAAGACGGGTGGGCTTAGCCTCCAGGGTATTTGTAACTTGAGTCTATAGAAAATCTTACAGTGAATTTGAGTAAAAAACAAGTATGTATATATTTAGCTGTATTTTTCTCTTCAACCCCGTTACCATCTTCAACCCTGTTACCCTAGTCTCAACCCCGTCACACCTACATTTTTATTAATTATTTTTTTAAGTTTATGAGTAAGTAATTTAATGTTTGTTGAACTTAGTCAGAAATGTTCAGCGCAATCATAAGAATACTGATTTTAGTTCAAATACTGAAGTTAAGCCACACCTTTGATCAAAAATGATCGGGTTGCTGTCACAAAAAGTGCCCATTTCAGGCTTTAGTATAGCATAAGTGTAAAATTATATGTAAATTTTATGGTGCATGGTACAATTTCTGGTAAGCTACGCTTTTTTATCATTTCAATTAAATTAAATTATTGTAATTTGATTTAATATTGACTCATCTGGATAAATATTAGGTACTCAAGCAAGCCCGTAGGCAAGGGGGGTTCGGGTGGTTCGAACGAACCCCCCCTCACGGCCAAAGGTCCAGAATTTAAGTTTTTTTTTTTTTGTTTTTTTTTATGTGATTATTGTCATCATTGTTTTAATCAATGCTTAGTGACAAATATTCTGGGTTGACGTTTCAAATTAATATGATTATTGTAGCTGGACTTGTGTGTGTGTGCCGCGGATACCTGTCAACACTCCCGTTTTTCCCGGGTTTCTCCCGTTTTTAGCCCTATCTCCCGGACCCCTCCCGGTTTGTTATTTCTCCCGGGAAACTCCCGTAATTTGCATGGCCCAAACACCTTTAATGTATAATCGGACCAATATGTTTGTCTAATGTTGACCAGTTGCCAGATCTTGTATTAAATGCATTATATTCACACAATCCACACACCATATACAATTTCAACCCATTTGTCACCTCAACCTGGCAACCTAACCCAGTTGCGCAGTCGCGGAAAGTAGGCTATAACCATAGACTGTAAAAAATAATAATAGTAGGCTATAACCCTAAAGCGAGCCTATAGACATGGCAGGTGAGGGCCGGATTAACCATTAGGGCAACTGGTCACTTGCTCAGGGCAAGGGCGCCGTAAAGGGGTGGAAGGTTAGGACGATTCTAAGGGCCCAGGCTGATTTAGGGCCCAGAAGAGCAGACCCCCTTTTTCTTTTCTTATTGCTTTTCTCTTTTTTATACATACATTAAATGTGCTAGGGCCCCTCATGCAACTAAATGTGTATTTTGTCCGTTTTGACCATAGATTTAATATTTAAAAAACAAATAATGTATTTACTGTTTCAGTCACACCCCTCCCCCTTACAATGGTTCATTCCACCTGCTCTGTCCGAGCTACGATCGCTAGTGTAACGTCTCTTGCTTATTGCACTTGCTATGATGCAGCGCAGACACACGCAGGCATGTCACATCAAAAGTTAGGGCATCAAAAAAGGAAAGGAAAGAGAAGACAGAGAACGCCGAAGTCGACAGTATGTCACACAGTTTTTCAAAAAGAAAGGTATCTTGCCCTATTCCTGTATTCCAAAACTTTTGTTGCTACATGACCTGCTTTTATCTAGCTAGCTTAGTAAAATAATTACTGAATTATGATTTACATCCAACAATAATAACATCTCTGGGTTATCATGTCTCTACACCATAGACTGTAAAAAATAGCTAACGTTACACATAGTCAGGTCCCAAAATAGATAAATAGCCCTGGATAAGATGCAGTAGGCATTTTTGAGGAAAAGTACTTCAAGTGTTGTTTCTATATGATTTTTAGGTGCTGAATCCATTTCTGCCGTATAACAAGTTGTAAACATCACTGTTTTGGCATAAACAATAAAAACAAAATGGCTGCCAAAAAAAAAAAGTTTTAATGCATTTGTTGCAGTTTAAACATTAAACATTAGAACTAAAACTATGCATTCTCAGAATATTTAAACATGTAAACAATGAAAAAACAACATTAACATGAAAGGGATAGTTTTTAATGGCTGCTGGAATTATGCCAAGGTACACTGGGAAGCATATATCAGTGGAAATATGCAATTATGCCCAGCCCGAAGGGGGGGACTTGGAATACACATGACCCCAGGGGGCTGCATATTGAGAATCACTGGGGTGTCCAGCTGCAGGTGGAATATTTCAAACCCAGGGGTGGCAAGGTAGCTTGCCGAGGGAAAGACACATGCTCAGAGAGGCTTACAGTGGACTACACACGTGGGGGTTGCCCAGAGGCCGTGTTAGGTGTCGCCCAGCCTGCAGATCTACATATGTCTGTTGGCGAGGCGCCATGCGCTAGAGCCCAAGAGGATGCCACACTCCGGGTGGAGCAGGCCGTCACATCAAGGGGGCATGGTCGACCTTGCTGCTGGTAAGCCAAAGCAATGGTGTCCACTATCCAGTGAGACAACCTTTGCTTGGAGAGAGCCTTTCCCTTCAGCTTCCCACCATGACAGACAAAGAGCTGGTCTGAAGTCCTGAAACAATGCATCCTGTCTATGTAAGTATGGAGGGTGCGTACTGGACAGAGCTGTGCCAAGGCTGGGTCTGCGTCCTCCAAGGGCAGCGCTTGCAGGTTCACCACCTGGTCTCGAAAGGGTGTGGTGGGAACCTTGGGCACATATCCAGGCCGGGGTCTCAGGATCACGTAAGAGTTAGCCGGTCCAAATTCCAGGCACGCTTCGTCACCCGAAAATGCCTGCAGGTCCCCTACCCTCTTGATGGAGGCCAATGCAACCAGGAGCACTGTTTTCATTGACAGGAACTTAAGCTCCACTGATTGCAGAGGCTCAAAGGGAGCACTCTGCAGGGCAGTTAAAACCACAGAGAGGTCCAAAGAGGGAACGAGAGGAGGGCGAGGAGGATTCAGTCTCCTCGCTCCTCTCAGGAAACTGATGATCAGGTCGTGCTTTCCAATGCACTTACCATCAACTGCATCATGATGTGTGGCAATGGCGGCACCATACACTTTCAGGGTGGAGGGAGACAACCTTCGCTCCAACCCTTCTTGCAAGAAGGAAAGCACGACACTGATCGGGCCTTTCGTGGGTTCTTTAAGTTTAGAAGAACACCAGTTGACAAAGAGGTTCCACTTCAACGCATAGGCATGTCTCGTGGACGATGCTCTAGTCTAGCGGAAGTGATGGTAGCCACCACCGCTGGTGGTAGGGTACTCAAACCTGCCTCGTCCCATCCAGGAACCACACATGGAGGTTTCAAAGATCGGGACGAGGGTGCCATAGGGTGCCCCGTCCCTGAGAAAGCAGGTTCTTTCTCAGAGGAATTGGCCAGGGAGGTGCTGTCGCGAAGAGTACTAGTTCTTGGAACCAGGTGCGGTTGAGCCAATACGGGGCAACCAAAATTACCTGCTCCTCGTCCTCCCTGATCTTGCGCAAAGTCTACGTAAGAAGGCTCACTGGGGGAAAACGCATACTTGCAGAGGCCCCGCGGCCAGCTGTGCGCCAGTGCATCCGTGCCGAGCGTGCCCTCGGTCAGGGAATAAAACAGGTCACAGTGGCAAGAGTCGTGGGAGGCAAACAGATCTACCTGTGCGTCCCCGAACTGATCCCAAATCAGATGAACCGACTGGGGATGGAGTCCCCATTCTCCAGCGAGAGGCCGAAACCGAGACATATCAGCGGCACGGTTCAGGTCTCCCGGGATATAAATGGCTCGAAGCGACCTCAGATGCTTCTGACTCAATATGAGGAGGTGGCAGGCGAGTTGCGACATACGGCGGGAGCGCAGACCACCTTGTCGGTTGATGTACGCTACTGTGGCGGTATTGTCTGATCGGACTAATACGTGCTGACCCCTGAGCAACGCACAGAAGCAGTGCAGGGTGAGACGTACAGCCAGCAACTCGAGGCAATTGACATGCCAAAGGCGCTGGGGTCTTGTCCAGGAGCCTGCGGCAGCATGTCCATTGCACATGGCGCCCTAGCCCATTATGGAGGCATCTGTTGATACAACAACATGCCAGGAAACTCGTTCTATGGGCACTCCAGCCCATAGAAAACTGAGGTTCGTCCACGGGGTGAAGGTCTGAAGGCAGTCACTGGGACTCGGAGCGTGCCTTGTTGCCATGCCCACCTCGGGACTTGATCGCGAAGCCAAAGCTGAAGCGGTCTCATATGAAGCAAGACGAGCGACGTTACTGCGGCTGCGGATGCCATATGCCCCAGGAGCCTCTGAAATAGTTTCAGTGGAAACGCACTCTTGCCCTCGAACTGACGAAGGCAAATTAGCAGTGACTGCGCGCGCACGCACATGGCGACCGAGTCGATTTCCATACCGAGAAAAGAGATCCTCTGCACGGAGCAGAGTTTGCTCTTCTCCCAGTTGACTCGAAGGCCCAGACAAGCTAGGTGCCGCAGCACTAGGTCCCTGTGTTCGCAAACCTTGTCTCGAGAGTGAGCTAGGATCAGCCAGTCGTCGAGAGGAACAAGGGCTGCCTCGACAACCTTTGTGAAGACGCGAAGAGACAGGGCTAGCCCGAAAGGGGGAACCGCGCACTGGTATGCCTGCCCCTCGAATTATATATATATATATATATATATACTGGTATGCCTCATTTGCATATGTAAACATGACATTTCAGAAAACTTGTAATACAAAAAATGTCTGTCTCTATGTAAGTGAAAAACTGGAAAGGTTTTATGGTGATATCTATAACTTAAAATTTTTACCCTATCCACCTGTAGTGTTTTGGCTTTGAATAATGCACCTATTGTTTCAATGACAATTACAAGAAAATGGGACCCTTATTTCAATGTTATACGATGGATCCTTATTCAGGAGACATTGAACTTTCTAAAAATGTGGTATAACAACTTTTCCTCAAAAATGCCTACAGGGTTACACAATCTTGAAGATTCGGACCTGACTAACAGATTCAGCGGCTGCTGCACACCCACGTCCTCCTTCCTCCGTGCGAAATTCGCGTCCGATATTTTAGCACGTTAAAAAATAAATACAACCTCACGTTAGGTCAATCACACTACCACACTGCCTCCGAAACTTTCGTGCGTCAAAAAAAAATATAATAAATAATAATAATTCGGATCGGGTTCGATTTTCTGCGTTTTTCGCATCCAAGGGTTTGAATGGTGTTTTGACAGAGCCACAGAATGACGGATACGAAAAAACGCATCGATTATGTCAAACTTGACGTTCTTAATATGAATAAAATGCCCCAGAAAAAAATAATATAAAAAACCGAATAAAACATGTGTCTGTAGTAACCATTGGCTATAAGGAGTTTACAAAATAGATATTTTAATATTTTATATTATGAAAACCAAATAGGCCAATATAAATAATATGGTTATTACGTGTGTGTTTGACTTATAAGTCAAATTTGTATAAATAATTTTTTTTTTCTTGTTTTTGTAGGCTTTGTACTCATCTTTAGACATTTTAACTACGCAATGTGCTAAGTATCTTTTTTAAAGTATACAGGGCATGTTTATTGGGTTAAATTTTATCTGTAAAAAATGTAGGGGGCCCAGAAATTTTGGTTTCCATAGGGCCCAGAATTTCTGGCGGCACCCCTGGCTCAGGGGCACATGATGACATCTAAGGGGCACTGACAAGTAGGAGGAAATACACAGAAATTTAATAAAGTTATCAAACACTTTACAGTCTTCACTGCATACAGTGCATCTACGCGGGTTCACGCGGGTTTGACGCGTTTCCACAGCGCACGATGCACGTAGTATATAATGTGCATTATTTAAAATTACTTTTAACATTTAAAAACAGACGTTTTCAAATTCCAAAGCTTGCAGAAGGTTCCTAATGTCAATACTGACTTAGGCTACAGCTTTAGCCTTGAGTAGCCTAAATTAACTTTTCTAAGAAAATTATTCATAAAACGTATATCAGTTGAGCCTACTTTCGTCACTGACACAGAGGAAAATGAAAAGACAAAGTTCACCTTTAGGAGGAGAAGAAATAGGCCAGGATAAGAAGACTGAGAGAAAAAGAAATATGAAGATGAGGAGAGGTATTGACAAATAATCTAATGATAAGGTTTTAAAGCTAGCCTATTTTTTTTATAATTTTTTGGCCTTCAAAAGTCCTAAATTGCACATATGTAGATCAGAGAAATCCAAATTTTCTCGTGGGAGCATGCCCCCGAACCACCCTAACTACGCCGGGGCCTTGACTCTTGATGCCCAGGGCACAGGAAATTTTACACAATTTAAATACAAAAACAAAATACAAAAGTACGAGAAAAACTGCAAAAAGGTCCACTTTTTGAAAAAAAGGACCCCCCCTTTCAATAGTCTGGCTACGGACCTGTCAAGATAGGCGTTAATTTTTCTCAAGAAAAAAAACAACTCACCTAATGCTGTAGACATACAGACAGCCCTATCAGCTGGTAGTATTATTTAAGGTTAAAAATAACTCAAATAAATATAATGCGTTTTTTTATATTATAATATAACAACAACTTTATATAGCCTAATGATATAAGTAGAAATATAATAAATATGTAATATAGAACACATATTTAGCAAAATACTCTCTATAGCTCTTTTTTTTCTTGCCAACTACGTGCTATAGCCTATATTATGTTCATTAAATGGCTTTCCTGAGGTAAATGTGACATAATTGTTCTCCAGCTATGTTATTGACCTCTTCACGCTGATAAAAAACACTGATTTATTGAAATTATGTATGAGGAATATACATTTAGGTAAGTTGTAGCCTACTACTCTATCTTTCAACAGTGTTCGTGTTTATTTAATATTAGCTAGTAGAAATGATCGGTTCACGTGCGGTAGGGATTTGACACGTAACATTTACAAGCGCCAAAACGGTATTTATTGTTTGAATTTAGTAATAAAATTGACAGAATCTGAGTGTACTCTTTGCTTCGCGATTTTTCTGTGCGTGAGAAAATGGATGTGTGGCGTGAGAGCGTGTGAAAAGTGTCAATCGCGTGAGTCTCACGATGAATGCGTGAGAGTTGGCAGCTGTTAGGACTCTGTAGCCTACTTCTGTCCAACTTCCGACTTTTCGGCTATTTTTTGTAGCTGGATATATATAATTTGTTGCGTCTAAATATGAACGAGAATACGGTTATTGATAAATCGAATTGTTATTGTTATTGTTGTTATTATTACCATTTAGGGGGGCTTAGGAACATTTTGGGGTAGCTTCAGCAGCCCCCCTAAAATAGGCCTAACGACGTCCCTGCCATTCATAACGACGTCACTGATTCATTCCTGAATGAATCGGCCGTTTGAATGAATCAGTTGAATGAAAGACTGAATGACTCACTCATTAAGACAGTGACTTGCCGCCACCTGGTGGTTTTAGTTTCATATTTAGAGTATCATTTAATCTTTCATTCATATTCACACCACCTCAGAGCTTCATTAAATAAACAGTCTGTGTAAATATATGTAAATGCCACTTCAGATGAAGCTTCAGAAAAACAAAATGCCATGGCCACATTGTAGCCTTAAAGGTTTATGTATAATAAATTATGTTGAATAAAAAAAAAAAAAACTTTCTAAAGCTTTTTGTAATGTCTATTTAATGCTTTTCTCATCTAACACAATAATGAATTTAAAATACTTTTTTATATAGCTGACAGCTCAATTTGAATAACACAATCATCATGTCAGTTATCAGCAAAGGTCAGACTATCATTCGTATAGATTGACTTAATATGTTATGCAGTTCCTTATAAAATTACCCCCCATACTTGCATTTGGCACTTGATGATTGTTAATTTTAGACCCTGCTTGTAAAGGAATTCATTGTAAGCACATGCAAATGAATCTGTCTGCTCTTCATTTTACTCGAGGCAAACCTGAAGAGCCAGAGCAGGAGATCTGTGTCTGTGTGTCTTACATATTCCTTCTCTCTCTTGTGCTTCTCTTCAGCTTGTCTGAGTAGTATGTTGGCTTCTTCCAGCTTGGCATCAGACACTTTCTGCTGTAGATCTCTGTGTTTGAAGATCTTCTCTAAAGTCTGCATAAAAAACACAAGGACGAGTATTTATTTAGACTTAAAGGAAACATGTCATATATGCTTAAATGATTTTATTGATTATAAATATTTTATTTTACCCCTAAAATGTTTCGTAAAATTTTATATATTTTTTTATTCTAAAACTAACAACTATTTTCAAAAGAAAGATGGGTGACTCATTTTAACGTCTTTTTGTATAAAACCACATGCATGTGGAACCTTTTAAATAGATATCTGGAATTGAAAACAGGGCATCTATGGAATTGTATCGTTGTGTGTTTGTTTTTCCAGCTTTGGTCGGTAGACAGTTCTTCTTAGAAATAAACCTTTATCTGCCTCAGTCAACAGTAGCTTACAACATTTTAACAATGACATTTTTTTGTCTCTATATCATAATGATACACCTCACAACCAGAACATTTTCCAGGATCAACATCCTTTGTTGTTCTTGGAACAGCTTTGGTTGTCAATCATTCTTTTACAGATAAAATGGCAGTTGGTGGATGTTGTTCCATGTTCTTCTTCTTGTGTAAATCACATTGAGTTTGATTCATGTCTCTACTTCAGCCAGGCGAGGGCAGTAGAGACACACAGCACAATTTGATCTTGAGTCATTTAAATGATTGCCCGACAGACAGGGTCTGATTTAGCCCAACACACAGCTGCGTGTGAGCAGTCTCTGTGGTACCCATCAGGATGACAGATTGATCTTAACTTCCCCTCACATCAGGCTTGTCATTCCACAGGCCGATCCTCATGTGATTAGATACAGAATACAAGAGTGTTCTACAAGGTGCAATATTCACTGTCAAACCGGGCGTAAATCACTAAGTCATAGTCAAAAAAATCAAGTATTGGCTGTGAATATAGCAGGTTTAGAAAGTGTTAGGGTGTAGATTCCTCTGGCTCATGTTGTGAAATTACAGCTCTGGCAGTTTCAAACTCTAAATGACGCATCCCTAAAAATGCCCATGTACGAACACTACCCATCAAAAGTTCAGAATTATTATGATTAATTTTTTTTTTTTAATAGAAGTTTCTTAAGCTTACCAAGAATGCATTTATTTGATCAAAAATCCAGTAAAATTGTTAAATAGTATTAGTTTAAAAAAAATCATATTGTAAAATGTAATTTATTCCTGTAAAGCTGAATTTTCAGAAGTCATTAGTTCAGTCTTCAGTGTCACATGATCCTTCAGAAATCATTCTAATATACTGATTTGGTGCTCAAGAAACATTTCTCATTATTATCAATGTTGAAAACAGTTGTGCTGCTTCATATTTTTTATGAAAACTGTGACAAGCTACCATCCAAATGTTTGGAATAAGATTCTTTAAAAAAAGAACAATAATTTAAAACTTTTAATCAGCAAGGATGCATTAAATTGATCATTGACAGCATTAATGTAACAAAAGATTTATATTTTAAATAAATGCTGAACTTTATTAATCAAAATATCCAGATATTTTTTTTATCACAGTTTAAACATGGTTCACCATTATTAATAATTAAGTAACAATTATAATTGATGTTAATTCAACAACAAATCAAAATTATTTTTGAAGGATCATGTGACACTGAAAACTGGAGTAATGATGCTGAAAATTCAGCTTTGGAATAATCCATCACAGGAATAAATAATTTAAAAAATATATATATATTAAAATAGAAAACAGTTATTTGAATTTGTAATAATATTTCACAATATTACTGTTTTTTACTGTATTTTTGCCTTGGAGAGCATAAGAGACTTTAATGACTACAAAATATTAATTATTCCACACTTTTAACCAGTAGTGTATTGGCTAAGTTTGGTAAATTTTTGGGTAGACCAGAACAAAATCCAACCCGATGCATTTTCAAATGTATTACAATCACTTTTGGTGCACACATACTTGTACCAAATCTAATCTTGGCCATACCTTGGGGGTGCAGCTTTAAATGGATTTGTGGCTGAATCGCTTTGACAGATGTGTTAGATATTGGGGTGTTTGAAATGGTCAATTCATTTTGCTGGCTTTCGCTGTATACACTGGCTGCACAGGTTTTCGGTCTGCTTCACACCACAAGCACATATTTATTTATGGGCCCATATTAACAGGTTACAGTATTCACACTGCCTGTGTAAACGGCACAATGATGTGTGGCAGGAGCTTCTGTTATGCAGATGAAAGGTGAACCTGTTGTGGATTTAATAGATTTCCAGACTGGATTTTATGAGTCCAGATTTGTATAGTCTTGTGTGTTTAATATAATGCGTGTGGATACCTCCTCTCGCCGCTCATATTGCTCTATGATGGTCTTGAGTTTGCTGGCCAGCTCGCTGTTCTCTTGGCACAGCTTGTTGTTGCGGTTACTGTGCTGCTCGATCTGAGACTGAATGTCCACCAGCGTGCTCTGGAAATGAGTGCTGATCTCCTTCCGCTTCATTTCATCCTCCCGCATCCTTTGCAGACTCTCCTCCTGCGGGGAGAAAGAGAGAAGGAAACGTGTGGGAAACATGTAGCCTTAAGATATGAAAGCAATAGATCTAGTGTGAGATGGGCAAATTATGTATTGTCTTTGATAGCATTCTGTGGTGGATATTACATTATAAACATTTGTGGAATAAAATGCTTGACTCCTATTAAGGCTTATTTCATAGTTGGCATTTTATGTAGCTTCAGCACATATAATTAAGTAATATTTTGTATTATCTGAAATCATGATTAGAAATGACAAGAGCAATATTTAACTTGACTTTATTTGTTTTTGTTTGTTTTCTTGCCTCATAAAACTGAAACTAAAATATTAGTACACTAAATATTTTAGTTAATTGAAATAAAGCTGAAATAATATAAAATATAAATATTAAATGAAAAACTTCAACTTAAAAAACAAACTTAAAGTTAAATTTGAATTACTATAATTACTGAAATAATATTTCATTAAAGCTAAATGGAACTAATTAAAAAACTAATACAAATGACATGACTAAAATGAAAATGAAAACTAAATAGAAAAATAAAAGCTTATTAAAATAATAATAAAAACATAATAGTGTATAAATAATACTAAAATAACACTAAACATGACACATTTTTTAATAAAACTTTATAAGAGACAAAATTATTGGTTGTTATGGAAATTACACTACAACTAATGGACATATGTGTAAAGTTTTTTTTTTAAATAAATTTACATTTTCATTATTTATTCATTTATTTATTGTTTGTTTGTCAAAATTATTGATATTGAGATTTCAGTAATTGAAAAACATAATTATAATGTTCTAATATTTCCATGATGAAATTTTCATATTAGCCTAGATTAAAAATCTTTGTCTGGGATTGTTTTAACAGTAAAGCAATAATATATATATAAAAGGCATTTGAGAAAAAGCAAACAAGTAAGCATGGTTAAAAAAAATGTAAGGCAGTTGCCATGTGACCTTCATATAAAAAAAAAAATCTGTGATTTAAATGTATTATTTTTTTGTTATATGTGATTAAGGAACAACCTTTTGGAAGTGGCTTTCACAACATTATTTGATATAGTGGAGAATGACTGTAAATTGAAGTGATAGAGGGAATGGCTGGACTTGAACCTGAGTGGTCCACATGAGTACCATAGCTCAACATGTCCAAAGCAGGTGCACTAACCGTTACTCCACAGCACCTACAAAAAGGTCATCTTTGAACTGCACTATACCTTACAAGGGCTGAGTGTGAAGGGCGAGCATATTAATAATCAAATGGTGTTAATGTCATATCATGCTCTAAAAATCTAGATTTGCGGAACGAGATAAACAACATCATCTTTTTTTAGTATCTCGGATTGGACGTCTGCCATCCCATGTGTGCGCTCGGTAAACATGAGCTCCTGTTTCAGAGACGCCGGCTTCCTGACTCAGCTAATCGTAAGGAATCCAAGCATGCAGCGTTCCTCTCAAGGGCTGAAGCTGTTTGCTTGCCTGTGTTTACACATGGCATGAGTCTCAAGCTCCCATCTGGGAAAGGTGAAGCTGTTCTACCAATACGCAAGCTCATTAGGGAGGTGAATCGTGAGCACAAGGGAAATGACCCCAGATTAAATGTAATTTACTGTCATCATAGCCGAGAGTCGCACCTACACACAGGGCTTAGATGTTCTTTTCTGACCTGCTCACTAATGGCTTCTATAATGTTTGAATAAAATTGATTGGGGAGAGAACAAGGTCAAAGCCAGCCTCTAGAGAGGGATAGCATCAACTTCCAAAGACATGCAGTCTAGAGTTCATATTAGTGCAAGAGTTTAATATCTTCAGTGCCTGGAGGAGGACAAAAAAACGAAAACAAAAAAACAAACATGATTAGAAAGCTCCTCTCTGAGTCACGTTACTATGGAAGCCGGTTTCCGCCATGGAGTACAACCCCCCCCCCCATAAAAATAAAAATATAAACTCAGAATTGAGGAAACAAGTCAGAATTGAGAGACATAAACTCTCAATTGTGAGAGAAAAAATTGCACGTTATATCTATGTGAGATAAAAACTCTTACAAAAAAGAAGTTTATTCAAGTGTGCTATAAGTATACTTCTTTTCAACTAAAAATAATAAAGTATCATTTCAGTCTACTTTTTATGTACTTCTCAGAAATATACTTAAAATTAATATTAAAGTTAAGTTCAATTAAATATGTGCTACCCTGGTCTAAGATGTAGGCTACACGCAATTATGAGTTTGTAATTTACAATTGCGTTTCGTAATCTCACAATTGTGAGAAAAAAAGTCTGATTTGTGAGATATAATCTCATAATTGAGAGACAAAAAAGGCAAAACTGTATGATTAAAAAGTTGCGATTGCCAAAACAGAAAAAAAGTTGTCTGTATGAATGCTGGGACGGAAACCGCTCCCTTTTCTTTCAACTTCCACCAGCACCTGTTCATTGAATAGTACAAATAGACTGAAATCAGTTGCTGAACTGCAGAGAAAATTGCTCCAGGTGCTTTCACAAGATTCATAACATCTTTCATATTACGTAAACATTCACCGAACGGAGGTGAAATTGTCTCTTGGAAGGCAACATAATTGTTTGGCAGAGTGAAAAGGCATGAGTGGACCACTATAGCCGACAACTGGGAGCATTTCATGTGCTGAATAGTTTTTGTAAAATAACAAATATGGAAACTGAGCTGAGAGAGGCCTTCTCAAATTAGGTTGCAGCTCTTAATATTCTGGACCGTTTACATCGGACATAACCTCAGCTCCTGGAGGGCCTGCAGACTGCAGAGTTTAGCTCCAACCAGCTCTAACGCACCTTCCTGGAAGTTTCTAGTAATCCGAAATTCCACCCCACAGCCGATTCTAAAGATTTCATTGGTCATGTCACAGTGCTGATTGCCTACACTAAACACTAAACCCTAACCCTACCTTTCACCCTAACCTTAACCAATGAAATTAGCTGAGGGTGGGAAATCACGCATCCTGAAGACCTTGACTAGCTGGATCAGATGTGTTTAATTAGGGTTGGAGCTAAACTCTGCAGTGCAGAGAGTTTGAGGTGCCGTTTTTCATGACATCGTTGTCAACTAAAACGTGTAGACTACAAAAACGCAAATTTGTGAAAACGGTGACATCATGCATTACGAGTTCAGTCTATAGGCACAAAGTTTTCCACCAACTACTGGCCTGGCATAGCCTGGCAAGCCAGACCTACATCAACTCACCATAGACATGGCTCAATCCGAGGGGCGGGATAAACGGCTGTCTTTCAAATTCCCTCTGCACGCAATAGGACAGCGCTTCAACCAACCAGAGCGTTTTCCCAACAGCGGAGCTAACGTTAGTTGATAGATTCAACTTTTGAATCTGGCCGGCAAAACTACGAACACATCTTCCTTTTTTAAGAATGACTTAAGTGCCGTTCTTTGCTCTTTTCTCAAAGAAAAACGTAACTCCAAGTCCTCCAGAGTCGCGGACAAAGCTGTTTTGAAAGACTGTTCGCCAGAAGCAGCAACTCTTCTTTGTTTTCAAGTAGCAGGGAACCGTCGCAACTCTGTCGTCATTATGTTAAGCCCGCCCCGCCTATTCTATACACGATGTGATTGGCCTGACCCAATTTAGGTTTTTACAGCTCCGAAAGTCAACGGAGAGTTGCTAGACTACCCTGGCTGCAAAATACATTTTGCTGCCGCTAGGGTGAGTCTAGATTTCTAGGCTAGGCCTGGCATGTTTAATACAGCATTTTTAACCGTTCTTGCTGATCCGTGTGAGCGGGGATATTTTTGACAACATTGTCGTCTGTACACTTAAAACGAAAAGGAAGACTTCGCTGTCATGTAAACGTACCCTCAGATTACTACATGCATAAACAAGCAAATTATTTTGAAAGTGCTCCCTGTATTCGGCGACCAGTGAAGTGTGATTCTCATGTGAATGACTTATAAACCTTTTCTTATAGTGAATTAAAAACATACAGCGCTAACAGTGAAGCCTGATTCCTTTGTTAACACTTGGTTAAAGCTGTTTCTTTTGACTCCAAACACATAAAGCGCAAGCGATACAGTTCGAATCGAAAACGAAAGACTCTTCTGGGTCAGTTCTTTTTAATAAGTCAAAAGCATACAGTGCTACCATTGAAGTCCAAGCGAATGATTTTTTTGAACAAGCTATTTTTAGTGAATCAAAAAATACAACATGACCAGTAAAGTTTGATACCCTTGTTAACAACTGTTATGAGATGGTTCATTTTAGTGAATCAAAAGTCTGATTCCCTGAGCTAATCATTTGATTTCAAAATGTGATCTCAAATGTAAGCTTTTATTTGCCTACTAATATTAATGGAGTCTTCATCTCACAGGTGCATATTATTTTTATTTATTTTTTAGTAAAAGCTCTAATTTAAATAAATATGGAAAATCATTTGCAAATCAAACTGCATTAAATCTTTTATTCCGAATACAGCAGATTTCACCCCCCAAAAAATCTGGGATTGGGATGTATATAGTCTCTAGCAGCACCAACAGAACAGCAGAACAGGAGGCCATGGCCTCTGCAGTGATTTGAGCCAGTGACACATTCTCTTTGACTTTTGATTTATAAAAGAAGGGCAAATGCCATTGAAGCTCGGTAACACTATCCCTCTTGTCATAGTGACCTGTCAGCAGCGCTTTGAGTCTGAGAAGTCAGTGTCTGATCGAGGCAGAGACACAGTAATGTCCCACTGGGCTCAAAGACACAGTTTTCTCAGAAGGAAGTTGAGTCGACTCAATCTCAGCAATCAAAAAACTGAGTAACAAGATAACAGGACAACAAGTCAAGCTCAACAATCTCCAACATGGCAAACAAGAAGTTGCTATAAGGTCTATTTCTGCGGTGTTATCTAATTCAGATGAAAACACCCCTGAATGCACATAAAAACAAAACGCTTTACATACCAGTCAGATGGCTTTTCTTTTCTAAGTGAATGGTTCTTATCTCATATCTTATATCATGTTCAAGTAAGTATTTGACTTGTAATTATATATTTTTTTAGTTTAGGAATGGAAAAATTCAACAGTGGGCTTTTTGCTCATTGTCTTTATTCATTCTGATTTGGTCCTCAAGAAACATTATTACTATCAATGCTGAAGTTGTGCTGCTTAATATTTAATGAAAACAGTGATGCATTTTTGTATACATTTTAGAAATCTTTTGTAAGATTATAAATGTCTTTACTGTTACTTTTGATCAATTGAACGCATCCTTGCTTTAAAACTAGTTTTTCCCCCAAAAAATTATTGACCCCGAAACTTTTAAATGGATTATGGTAATATGCATGTTTATTTTTTTCTAAAAGAAATAATGTACGTTTCTTATCATATATAGTTTGTTTCATTTGTTTCTTTTCATCTAAATGCAATAACGTAACCTAACTTTCTATCACAACTTGATTTCTTGTAGAGAGCTGTCAGTAGAGAGTGTTCTCACCTTCAGTGTCCTGTTATGTCTCTGAAGCTCCCTGCAGAGCATCTCCAGCTTGCTGCGGGCCAGGATGGCACGACTGTGCTCGAACTGAAGCTGATCTCTGTGCTTGACCAGAAGACCCTGTTTCTGCTGAAGCTGCTCCAGCTGTTTCTTCTCAGTCCTGTGTTCCTCCACCTGCCCAACATGCACAAAACACAAAGGTGTGATCCATACATCATCTTATGCACCGCATTAACACCTCTGGCTGGTCTAAAGGTGCTTTAAATAATGTCTGTTTGTTTTTTCGGATGTCCTCAAGAGGATTTTGGAATGACAGGATACAGACTTTTCAGTTTTCCCACATAAACTTCTGTCATACTTTCAGCTTTATGTGTCCCTGCCGTTATCTCTGTGTTCTGAAATTGAAGAGAGTGTTGTGGCTTTCTTGTGTGGCTTATGGCCTTGTGTTCAGACTCGCTTATTCAGCCCGGGGCGCCGTATATTTAGGTCATCGCAGTATCAGTGAAACCACTCTTAACATCACACCAGGAGTTCTTTTATTTTCTCTCTGTGTCAATCCGGTTTGTGTTCTGTTTGTTTCCTCTTAACTGTCCTCTATGCATTGTTGTTGTCGGTAGTGAAAACTGTCTCTCTCAGGTCTGGATACTCACCAGCTCAGTGTATTTCCTCAACACCATCTCCACTTTCTCTTCTGGTGAGCCGAGCTTGTTCAGACTTTGCAATAAGGATGCAGCCTCTTTACCTACGAGACAAGCGTTTTATGTTCAGATCAGAAAATGGAAAGATGAGCAGAAGCCCACAAGTTCTGCACGCAAGCTTCAAAATAAATCAATGGCAGAAGTGGTGAAATCACAGCGTGATCATTTTTACTACATGATAAAATGGTTGAGAAAAGCAAACAAGGCTCTGGAGCCTTAAAGGTATAGTTTATTCAAAAATGAAAATTCTGTCATTATTTGTTCTTTCTCATGCTGTTCCAAACCTTTATAATTTTCTTTGTTTCTATAGAAAGCTTCCAAATGACAAAAAAAAACATCATTAAAGCACCGTTAACCTATAGACCTTATGCGCCAGAGAAACGAGGGTGCCGCCATCTTCAGAATATTGTCTTTTAACTTCGGTTTTTGCGGTCGCTCTGTATTATGTCTACGGCATTGCTGTCCAGGAGTAATTAGCTTTTAAAGTGGATTTACTTAATGTAAAGTTAACGAAAGTTATCATGAGGAATGTAATGTTTAAAGCAGATGACTTTACAAATGTCAGTCGACCGGGAAGATTTTAAAACGAGCCGTTTATTAATAAACACGCGAAATGTCTGTGAAAATATAGACCGGAAGTCAAAAGACAACGAGCGCTGCGCTGAAAAGGGGCGGGGCTACATAAGGTCTATAGACCTTATGCACCAGAGAAACAAGGGTGCCGCCATCTTTAGAATATTGTCTTTGAACTTCCGTTTTTGCAGTCGCTCTGTATATTCCTATGGCATTGCTGTTCAGGAGTAATTATGACCGCCGCTAGCGTAGCTAGCGAAAGCGGTCATATAGGGATTGTCAAAGTTTTTTTTTTTTTTTTTTTTCGTCAATCTACTGAATTTTCTGTCAACAATACCAGGGACACCGAAAATACCCGGGGAACATGAAATTTGGTGGGCATGTAGCCCCACTAGACTTTTACGGAAAAATTTCGTTTGGTCCCTGGGGGCCACTCCCCCCCCCCCCGCCCTGGGCCCCCCCAAACCCAAAAAATGCAGTTTTTCCTAAATAACTACCTGAACCGTGGCACCGAGGATGAAGAAATTTGCAAAGTATGTTGGTCTTAAGGGCCCACATCAACCTAGCCCATAATCGATTGTCAAAGTTTTTTAGTTTTTTTTTCCCGTCAATCTACTGAATTTTCCGTCAACAATACCAGGGACACCGAAACACCGGGGAACATGAAATTTGGTGGGCATTTAGCCCCACTAGACTTTTACGGAAAAATTTCGTTTGGTCCCCGGGGGCCACTCCCCCCCCTGCGCTGGGCCCCCCCAAACCCAAAAAATGCAGTTTTTCCTAAATAACTACTTTGAACCGTGGCACCGAGGATGAAGAAATTTTTATGGTATGTTGGTCTTAAGGGCCCACATCAACCTAGCCCATAATCACTCATTTGTGATTTGCGCCCCTCCCATAAAAAATGAAAATGCAATATTATTCTGCTTTAATCGCCCCTATCTTCAGTGGAGATGTTCAGAACTGCACCATATTTCATGTGTATGATTAACTTGACATCCTCTGGGGGTATGCTAAGTTTCGTAGAATTTCATTCATGGGGGGGTATAAAATAAATTCATTTATGTGCACATTTAGTGACTGTACACTCATCGGCCTGTAGATGGTGCTGTTGAGCGAAGGGTTGCTGGTTTAGGATGATACTGTCACACACACACATGCAGGAATACAAACAAACGCAAGCATGCACACACACTGACATCCACACGCACAGACACACACCCATACACACACATACAAATCCACATGCACAGACACACACACACACAAACACACATGCGCACACACAAACACACACACATACACACACACACAGACAGACATGCACATACTACTACTTTTTTTAGGTATATACATAAACACGCAATACAGCCAAATTGCTCCACGTCATTTATTTTTGTGGAAAGCCAGTGCAGGCCTGAGCGGCGGTCATATTTTGTACCGCCATGCGGTACATCTAGTTAGCTTTTGAAGTGGATTTACTTAATATAAAGTTAACGAAAGTTATCATGAGGATTGTAATGTTTAAAGCAGATGTCTTAACAAATGTCAGTAGACCGGGAAGATTTTAAAACGAGCCGTTCATTCATAAATACGCAAGATCGCTGTGAAAATAAAACCGGAAGTCAAAAGACAACGAGCGCAGCGCTGAAAAGGGGCGGGGCTACATAAGGTCTATAGCTAACAAAAATATGTTCTAAGAACATTTAATAACATTCTCTGAACGGTCAAAACGTATGGTTTATTAAATGTTAAAGGGGTGGTAAAACACCTTTTTTCGAAGGCTTGATTGTGTTTGTGGGGTGCACTGTAATATGTGTTCATGCTTCGTTTTTAAAATATCACATTATTTTTCACATATTTAACCATTATTCTACACTGCTCTGTCCCTCCTTGTAAAAACGGTCGGATGATTTCCTGGTTCTATGAAGCCCCGCCCTCAAAAATACGCAATGGGCTCAGATTGGTTAGCTGGCCCAGTGTGTTGTGATTCGCTACTACCACAACAACTCTTTTTCAAAGCAACATAAAATGGCCCTGCCCCCGTTATGTATTGTGTTCCCAGAGGAGGGGTTTATGTAAATATTGGGCTTAGTGATGTCAGCAAGCCCACAGGAATGTCGTGTAGTCCCTATCAGCCGTTTCTGTAGTTCTTAGAAATTGATTTCTTTAAAAGCAAATATCTCCCTTTGCTTTAAACTTTGAACGTTGTAACTTTGCAGATGTTGTTTATGCTCAAACAGCAACATTACACACTAACTAAAGTTAGAAAAGTGAAATCGTGTTTTACCACCCCTTTAAAAAAATTTTTTTTATCCGAACATTAAGGGAACATTCAATTTGATCATTTTTCAAATATTATGGGAATGTTAAATGTGAATGTTCTCTGAACATTCTGAAACAAGTAGTAACATTTAAAAAAAAAAAAACATTAAACGAGCATCCAAAACGCTTCAGGAAAAAACGTTCCATGGACATATAAATAACGTTTTGAGAACATAAGACAAGACAACTTTGAATGAACATTCTATTAACATTATCAGAAGAACGTGTGTTTATAACTTTCAAAGAAAGTTCTGAGAACATTCCCTGTTTGCTAACATTAACAAGTAACAAATTTAATTCACTGATCATTGAATGAATTGTTGATCCAGTTCACAAAACCAGTCTGAATGATTTATTCTTAAATCTGGCTCGTCCAGTTCTCAAGTTCAGTACACTGACTGACTCACTGAATGATTCAGTTGCAATGGCTACCAACTCAATTTATCTTTGAATATTCTCACACCAAACTATGAATTATGACTTCAGAAAACTTGAAATATAGAGCATGGGTCATAAGGACCACTTTATGATAAGTTATGATACATTTTCTGGTACTTTTGTGTTCTTTTTTAATCTTGAAAGCTAATGCACCTGTTCATTGTAATTGAATTGAAATGAGTGACCAGTACAATACTGTACTTTATTCAAATTTTCTCTTTTTGTGTTCCATAGAGGAAAGTCATACAGGTTGGAACAACATGAGAATGAATAAATGATGACAGAAATGACATTCTTGTGTAAACTTTTCCTTTAAGCCCAAGAGTGTGGCAGAAAGTGTGGCATTTTGATGGTGAAGTGGTCTTTAGTATTGACGTGAGGACCCTTTTCTTGAGAATGGAAATTTTCCAAACAGTTGATTACTACACTCATAGCACTCAACCATCCTGCTGAAAAACCCAATCACTGTTTATGGCTCCATCTGTGTGATTGAGAGGTGCTGCATACGATGTTGTTTTTCAAACATAAAACAGTAATCAGTATTCTAACTGAAATCTCTTCTATGTGGGTCATTCTACAAAATGGATGCCATCAGTGTCACTCGTTCATACAGTTCAAATGTTTGGAGTCAGTACAATTTTTTTTTAAAGAAATTAATTTACTTTAATTTAGCAAGGATGCATTAAACTGATCAAAGTTGACAGTAAAGACGTTATTTCTATGTCAAATAAATGTTGTGCTTTTGATTTCTTTATTCATTAAAGAATCCTGAAGAAATTGTATCGTAGTTTACACGAAAATTTTAAACAGAACAACTGTTTTTAACATTGATAATTATAGTAAGAAGTGTTTCTTGAGCACCAAATCAGCATATTAGAATGAATTCTGAAGGATCATTACAAAATGATCGTAAAATGAATGTAAAAATATTTCATAATATTACTGTTTTAACTATATTTATGATCAAATAACATAAGGATGCCATTTTTTTATGCTGACCAAATGTGAATTCTCTTTGAGAGGTTTAGTCTTTTAGTTTGTCTTTTTAATCTCAAGATGTTTGTCAAACTAACAGAGGAGAAGTGCAGATTCCTCACCCAGGACCTTGAGGAGTTTCTTATCAGCTTTCTGCTCCTTCTCAGCAGCTTCTTTGGGCTCTGCCTCTTCATCAGCCTTCTTCTCGTCAGACTCCAGGATGGAGATCTGCTCCTGCATCAGACTGGATGCTGCTCCATACGTGTTGATTATATCCTCTAGCTGCCTCCCGAAGTCCTCCATGGGGTCCTCTGGCTGCTCCTCGTTGCCATTGACTTGTTCATTGGCGCTCTCAGGGGTTTGGTCACTGCCCTCCATCATCTTCTGCAAAAATCAAGTTAAATATATCATAAAAGTGCTTCATAAGAAAGCAGATTGATTAGCAGAGGTAGAACAGCCAATTCCTTGATTACACTCTTGGCTTGATGCTGAAATGAGAATGTTGAAATTAATGAGAAGTGATTATGCATTTCTTGTAGAGAGGTTTGATATGACTCCCTGAAATCACCAGCCACTTAACTGAAGACGGATGGCTTTTGGCCAGTCTGTGGTACGTTTGCATTAATAGAAGGAATTTATGTTTGAAATGCATGAGGTTGTTTGTAAGAAATGTGAATTCTACATGTAGATTAATATATAAATATAAAACATCACCATACAACAGTATCGTTACATAGTACACACACACACACACACACACACACACACACACACACACACGCACACACGCACAAAAAGTCGGTAAGAGTCTCTCTCATGCTCACCAAGGCTGAATTTATTTGATCAATCTACAATTAAAACAGTAATATTGATATTACCATTTAAAATATCTATTTTCTCTTATTATGTAACAAAATGTAATTTATTCCTATAATGTCAAAGCTGAATTTTCAGCAGCCATTACTCCAGTCTTAAGTATAACATGACCTTTTAAAATCATTCTGATTTTGTGCTCAAGAAATATTTATTATTATTATCATCATCAATGTTGAAAACAGTCGCGCTCCTTAATATTTTTGTGTAAACTGATCCTTTTTTTAGGATTATAAATGTCTTTAATGTCACTATTGATCAATTTGATGCATCCTTTCTGAATAAGACTGACCCAAAAGTTTTGAATGGTTGTGTGTGTGTGTATATACAGTATATATAGAGAGATTTTTATTATCATCAATGGATATTTTAAAAAGTCTGTCTCTTAATATAGTTTGTGATCTAGTCAGTGATAGTTTTTAATGCAAGCAACACTAAAAAGAGTCACATCTGATCTATAAGTTGCCTCCATGCCCAGTGGACATCTGAAGAGAAGCAATGAGGCGCATGTGACACACAAGGCTATGGGAGGGGGGCGCAGAGAAAATAGCACAAACCACAGTGGCAGAGTATCACTGAGCCTCTAAATCTGATGTGTCACAGATAGCGCCAGACCTGAAGCCCTTCAGCTCAACACGGCTGACTTCATGTGGAATGAACTCTGAGATTCCAGAGGTTGTTTATGTCGAAGCTCTGTTGCTTATCAGGTTAAAATTATAGCCCTCTTTCCACCCCATGTGCATGTATCCACTTCTCCTCCTATCCCATCACCCCTCCTCATTCAGCAACACGGCACCTGTTGTGAAGCCACAAGCTATTTTTGGACCCTCTAAATATGGACAAGCTATTTCTTATTCTTGCCACGTACCTTCTGATGTCAATGATGGCAGTTTTACGCAAAGTGGAAAAAACAATGACTATTCTAAACATCAGTATACCTTTAAAACAAGAGGCTAAGAGTGAAACACACAGTTTAGTTTAACTTTGGGAAATGCAAAAGACATGATTACTTTGCTCATACGTTAAATTGAAAATGACAGAATTATTGCATTGGAGACTTTGTCTTCATATTGTCCTTACAAAAATCACAATAACGGAACCACACTATAAGGACTGAAACAAAATGTACAGCCAAGTAAAAACTAACTCAAATGTTTCTCAAAAACACGCTTGTGACATTCAGCTCAACATTAAATAAAATAGTGAAGCTCAAGACTTACCCTACACGTGTCTGTTCAGGTTCGAATAGAAAAGGAGGACAATGAACCAGCCAGTCCACAGTTTTAGGAGAGTGACAGAGAGACGTGAGGAGGGTCCGCCAGGACTCAAGACAACAGCTGACAACACGAGCCCCTCAAAATAACCTCCACTGGAACACCAATGGAAACGTTGTCCAAACACTCTGAATGAATCGGCCTGTCAAGATCCTTCTACTCAGGCTTTTCAAGAAGACAGCTGAGGAGCTAATTTTGTAGTATCCTTTGAAGGTTTTCAAATCAGACCTTTTCATGAGCTATCATAGATCTACTAATCCAATTCTCATTCTGTTTTGGCAGTTGGTTACAAGTTCAAATGTCAGTTACTGTATAGGTTTTTAACCTGGTGAAGCCTGACATAAAATAATAATCATTCTGATATTTATAAATGGCCAAAAGTAAGATGAAATTCTAATAGCTTTGTGATGTAAATCAACGAGATCTTTATAGCAGTACTGTACTTACATAAAATGCTTATAAGTGTCAGTTGTCACTCTATCTCTCAATATTATATCTTATTAAGATGAAATTTAAATGCTTAGTTTTATTATCAAAGCTCTGTAATTTATAAATAAATTATGCATGGATAATCAATTAAAGTTGCTTCAGTCCAAGTAAGTTTAAGAAATATGACTACAATATAAAAGTTATTTTTGCATTTACTATATTGGGAATTATACTAAGAGGTCTTTTACTTACTAAAAAAGTATGAACGATCAATCAGACGGGAGAAGGCATGTAGTAGATTGTGTATAACAGTTTTTTCAGCAAAGTTTTGATCATGTTAATCATTTAGAGAAATTTGTGTAGGCTTTATAGGGTTAACATGCAAATCTGGGTGGCCTTCACAGTTATTGACTTGTGTACTGAATGCCTGAGGACCAATTTCTTGTAACAATCTGCTTAGTATTGGGTGTTAATGGCTCCTATTAGCATTTATATCACATTTGTCCACCATAATTCCAGTCAATTGCGCTCTAATCACTCCAAATCATGCAAATGGAGAACTGTGAAGTGATTAGCATCTCCAATGCAACTCACTCCATAAGTGTTTCTGTCTGCACATTGCTAAATATTTGAACATATTTGGAATGCAACTGCAAAACACCCACCCATTCATCAAACAGTATCATGGTCTTTAATGAATGACCTATGTAGTGCACTGGCATTATCAATTTTGGGCATCAGAATCATTATTTTGCTATTTGCAATGGCACTTAGTAAAAGCCCAAATGAGTCTAAATTGTTGCAGGTCATGTTAAGGATTTGTAAAGAGTTGTGGGCGATAGTCTTTCTCTCTTATAATCCTCACCCGTGGCTTTTATTAGTGAATCTTTTAATCACCAGATAGAAATTATCCTGACTTTGGCTCCAGGCTTCATTATTTCTCTCAGCCCCTGCATCTCAATTAATGATTGTAACGTCCTTATTCTTTGAGAGGAGACACTGAATAGAATTGCGTTTGGTTCTCTTGGTTTTTTTGATAAACCTTGTCTCTTTAACCTTGTATCACATTTTGCCGCAACAGTCAGCATGTTACAGAGGTGGTGAGGCAAGGACTTGGACTAATGTTTCTGGCCTTGTAGGTTTTGTGGTTATATGCACAGATGGACTGGTATGAATGAGTGATACCGCTCAGAACTGCTCACTTCCTGGTTTTCATGACACAGGTCTCCTCTGACAAAGTCACAACAGAATCTTGGGGTTTTTTTTTTTTTTTTTGCTTGAGGGCTCCTCTAAATGAGCTGCTGACTCATGCAGTCAAATTAAGTCCGATTTGTCCACTTCTCCTGCTTCGCTCTCCTATCTCTCAAGGTGCTGTCAAAAGCACTGATCCTTGGACTGTGTTGCAGAGACAGGAACGTCCATATATATCCTGCATATAATTTGCCTCTGTGAGAGGTTGTATTTAATGGTTGATAATGAGGTTTGCTATTCTCTAAGAATTCTGCCGTTTGTCATTTTTAAATCACAGACTGTGTTGTTAAAGTTATGGCAGATGCTGGAAAATCAGATGGTTGTTTATATCTGTTACAGATCAACCAGGCTCTCACACCAGCCAATCACAGCGCACTCCCTCACCTGAATTCTAATCACACACACCTGCACCTCATCATTACCATCATCACTACCACTATAAAGACACACTCCTCACCACTGTTCACTGCCCGGTCTTGTTCACATGAAGAGAACTACTTACCTTGTTATCGCAAACCTTAAATCTTCCGAATTCTTAACCGACCAGTCTCCACTAGCGTCTTCTTCAGCATCTCGTCTCCAGTTCTCCATCGTCTCGTCTCTCCTCTCTTCTCCTCTGTGTCTCTCCAGTGTCTTCAGTGTTCCTCGTTCCTGTCGTTCCCACCATCAGTCTTCATACCTGTAAGAAGAACCATTCCACTCATTGCCTGCACACCGCTCTCCAAATTATCATTGTTCATCTCAATTACCTGCATTCTGTTCCCACTCTGTGTTGTCAAGCTCCTGTTAACTTCATATCCATCTCTTGAGTCTGCTTCTGTAACAATATCATATTTAAATGTACACTATGTAATTTTTTTTTGTTTAGAATTAATATACATTATCGTCATATCCGTAATTTGAGAGAAGTTGCTCTAGGTACTTTGATGGTGTGGGACTGAGATAGGTTAGTTGTCACAATGAGTGAGAAAGGTTGACATGGAGCACGCTAAATATCAAACCTCCAGGGAATCACTTGTTAAAAAAAAAGCAAAACAGAGGAGAGTCTGCTGGCAGAAAGAAAATCCAACAGAGCTCGTAATAAAACGAGAATCAACATTGGCTTGGCTTTTTGGAAATGGCGAGAAATTAGGGATTTGAAATGTTGTAAAAGCGACGTGGAAATGGGAATAGCTACAATAACATCTTCAGCTAGTCATCTTGAGATCCTTGCCATCTAAACTGGTTGGATCTCTTATGCCTAGAGGTGAATGTTTTATAAGCAGTAGGATAACCATATTCATCCGCACAGTCACGCAGAGCTGAAGCACAACCAAAACAATGTTCTTCCGCAAAATGAAGCAGTTTTGTTTTTTATCCACTAGAGGGCCAAAAGTTACATAGTGTGCCTTTAACTTTCTAAACTATGTCACAAAATAATTTTCTTATTTTTTCTCTCTACTAAAAATATTATAATTTCCTTTAAAGGGATAGTTCACTTTGAAATTAAATTTTGGTATGTTTTAGCTTACCTCAAGGGCATCCAAGATGTAGGTGTCTTTTTTTCCGCAGTAGTTTCAATTTTGATATTTTTAGGTCAAACCGTTCTTGTCTGTCAGTCATATAATGCAGGTCTATGGTCACCCCTTCAAAGAGCATGCGTCCAAATTAAACAATTCCCCATCGTAAGTACACATTGATGGCCTAAGACACGAAACGAGCGGTTTGTATGAGAAAACGAACAGTATTTATATTGTTTTTACCTCTTATACACAGCCACGTCCAAGTGATCTGAGGGCGCGCGCGCATCCTGGTGTGTGACGTGTGCGCAGATTGGTGCATAGAGATATACACTAGATGTCGCCTTGTCTACGGCAGTTCATTGGAACGAATGTCTTTAAGGCGACATCTAGTGTATATATATCTATGACAAGAATGGTTTGACCTAAAAATATCAAAATTGAAACTACCGCGGAAAAAAAGACACCTACATCTTGGATGCCCTTGAGGTAAGCTAAAACATACCAAAATTTTATTTCAAAGTGAACTATCCCTTTAAACTAGTGGAATACTTGAAGAGAAAAACGTTTTCTATAGGCAACATTTTGTGAGGTTATGTTATTAATAAAACAGCAGCAACATTTTGCCAGTGGAAGAAACTTGAACTCTTTCCTGTAAAAAACAATAAATCTTTCTGTAAAAATATTTTTTACAGGAAAACAAGAAATGGATACTCATTGATACTCATAATACCATAATAATACTGATTTGAGCTGAAATTGTTTTATATTTTTACCTGTACATGTCCATCTCATGTTAGTGAATCAAATAATACCGTATGAAAAATGGGAGAGGAATACAGATCTCTCTGAGGAATGTGAAAATCTTATTTCAGCTTGTGTTTTATTCACAGGGGAGGATGCATCAGCATTTAATAGGAAGATGTGTCACACATGTGCATGTAGCATAAGCTAACAGAGAGGATTTCTCCTCACGCTCTCAATAAGACATATTCCAGCAGCTATCCTGACATTGAATGTCACTGACTTGTTTGTAGGCTACAGTATCTCCTTGCAATGCAGGCTGGAGGTGTCTGGGTTCACAGTAGCAGAGGGGGGCTCAGAGCTAACTGTTAGGTATGAGCACAACCAACATTCCCACAGTGAAGGCAATTATTATAGTCAACATCCCTCTGCATTGACTTTAATGCAATTTGCACCCATAGAGCAAAGGAATGCGGCACTGTACAGAAGTCAATTCTGACCAGGACAAGACCGCATTCCCAGCTTGCAAGTCATGAACATTTTATTAGACTTGGAGTTTCAGTTATATATAGACTGTGTTAGAAAGGATAGCAAGAGCGTTTAGTAGTTCAGCTGCATTAGACATTTCCATGGAAGCTTGTTTCCACCATGGATTAAAAAAATAAAATTGCCATTTTTTTTTATTTAGTGGAAGAAACAAGCTTCCATATTTTTCACTGTTTGTATCGCTCGCTCCAGAAAGACCAAGATGTCCTCGCTGCTTCCTGTATTGTGATGACGTACTGGATTAAATCCAATACGCACTGGACGTGTGATTTTTATTTGTATTTTTTCGCAAAAAGGTCAAGGTGAGGGTGTATGGTAGGTTTTACGGGTTCGTATTTGTTGTAGTGTTGTGTGGGCAATCGGCAGTGTGATTGACACCAGTAATGAAATCCTTTGAATCACCTATGGGGCGGAGTTTGCAGAACTGTTTTGGCGAAAAAATCACGCGTATCATACAAGTATAAATTCCTTTTTAATTGATTATTTAATTGTTTGATTAAGGTTTAGCCTATACATGCTAGTTTCCATGACAGTTCAAGATAAATATTTTCATCTTACTATTGGAGCTGCCAGTTTGCTAAGATTCAAATGATTTGTATTGATTATTCTTCCGAAAGCACAAACTATGCAAAAGCAGCAGCACTTCCCGTGCACTCAGTGTCCGAATTCAAGTCAAGTCAAGTCAAGTTTATTTATATAGCGCTTTTCACAATACAGATTGTATCAAAGCAGCTTCACAGTATTAAATTATAATACATCAATGTTTGTTTCTAGTGGAAAACGTCCACGTTTGGTAATGCTGATCAATAGTATTGTTGATTGATTAATTAAATTAAATATCCCCAACTGAGCAAGCCAAAGGCAACAGTGGCAAGGGACCGAAAAACTCCATCAGGTGACCTAATGAAGAAGAAAAAAAACCTTGGGAGACCCCAGGCTCAGTCGGGGGCCAGTTCTCCTCTGGCGTTTATGAACTAGAGACCGGATTTAACTGTAAGAGTAAAAATATTATGTGAATGCCTGGCTGAAGAGATGTGTCTTTAATCTAGTTTTAAACTGGGAGAGCGAGTCTGAGCAACGAACAGTATCAGGAAGGCTATTCCAGAGTTTTGGAGCTAAATGTGAAAATGCTCTCCCTCCTTTGGTGGATCTGGATATCCTAGGTATGACCAAAAGCCTCGAATTTAGTGATCTTAAAGAGCGCGATGGATTAAAGGGCGATAGAAGATCCATTAAATAGACTAGAGCTAAGCTGTTTAGGGCTTTATAAGTCAGTAGCAATACCTTGTAATTAATACGGAACTTTACTGTAACCAATGTAGTGATGATAAAATTGGTGTTATATGATCATATTTTCTTGATCTAGTAAGAACTCTAGCGGCGGGATTTTGGACTAACTGTAGCTTGTTTATTGAGGATGCAGGACAACCAGCTAATAAAGCATTACAGTAATCTAGTCTCGAGGTCATGAATGCATGAACTAACTTTTCTGCATCAGAAACTGATAGCATGTTACGTAGATTAGCAATGTTTCTAATGTGGAAAAAGGCTGTTTTTGTAACATATGAAATATGATTTTCGAAAGACAGGTTGCAGTCTAATATAACACCCAGGTCTTTTACTGTAGAGGATAAAGTAACAGTCACTCAGAATTCAATCACTCGTTTTATATTAGTGGACTAGGAATGTAGGGAATAGTGAATGAGGGTATGGGGGTGATTTCGAACACAGCCATGGTGAAGGGTAGGGTTAGGGTTTAGTGTTTGGTGTTGGCAGGGTTAGGGTTAGGTTAGGTCACTGATTGACATGACCAACGGAATCTTTCAAATCGGCTGTTCAGTTTCCACTAAACTTGAGGGGAAAAATGTAATATAATACAAATTTAACTCAATTTATGCCAGTATGTCATCAAGCAATAGGCTGCAGGGAGTCACAGCCTTTAGTAGTTTTTAGTTCAGCCAATAGGTGGCGACAAGAGACCTTTTTTATGAATAATTTTAAATCATTCATTCAAAGACGATGATTCGTTCAGGAACGCCAATGCCACCTGTTTGTTCGGAGACGAAACCGCAATTCTACCGTGGCTTTCCAAACAAATCTGTGCAAAGACAAAGTAGGCCTAATTGTCAAACTAACAAATATTGTGTCTACAGTATGTCTCTATGTATGTAACTCTATTTAAATTTTTGGTTTGTTGAATTGTTGTGTGAAAGAAAAATAACACTCGCGATCGTGCTCGTTAAAAACGTCGATTCATTCAAGATCGAAAAATGAGTCTTTAGCTGTGTCTCAAATGTCTTATTTCAGAACAGTAACCTTTATAAAATTGACCATTATTTCAAGTGAAGTGTAAATTGTTGTAATTTCCTAATGAATTTGTAATGTAGTGGTCAGTTTACTGAAATGAAGCAGCCTCAATGACGTATGCGGCTGACAAATGCAGCCTTCGAAATGAGATCCAGCTTTTATGAATCAGTCATCAGAATCATTTGCACTTTACTCGTCTGTTTCCCCACCTTTTTGGAGAAAAACTAAATTGGAAAATTAGAACAATTGTTGACACAAGATCATCTTGAGAGAATTTTAATGAGAAATGTTCTCTTACTTTCAACTTATCATAAACTTTGAGCAAATTCAATTGTGAGTGTTCAACTCTAGATGGAGACACATGTGAGATGATTGGTGTTAATCCAGTCTCTCCAAGCTCTTCATTTAATCTCATTGCTGACCAGAAGGAAGAAATTACATATAAAAGAGACAATTTTCCCAATTGTCTGTCTTCTTCTTTTTTTGATTGTTTCATTTGCTGCCTTGCAAGCACTAGTAGACCTATTTCCTTTAGGAAAAGCAAATGGGGAAAAAAAACTCTCCAACATGAGTGCTTATTTAAGCAAGCAAAAAGGTACAATTACATCTCAGAGGAAGGCATCAACAGCAGCAATGCTATGAAGCCTTATTAAACGAAAACTTCCCCTTTAGCCCCTAGAATGGCATTATCACAGACTGACTCATAGCTATGTTAATGGATATGTTGATAGGTCCCATGTAAGTGTCCAATGCTCTTTCATGCAGTGCAGTGACAGCATCTGCGGTGTATTAAGCTGTAAAAACATGCTGTGGTGAAACTCACCTCTGAGCAGCAGGGCAGAACCTCCATTGACAGACCGCTATAATGGATCTCACTTAGTATATTAAACAACAACGTCACAATCCAGATCAGTGTCATCCGGCCTTTGCCTGTTTACAGAATGTTCTGCACACCGATTTAGTGTCATGACTGTTTTAGCAGGATGACTGATATCAAAAGAAGGACATTAGTGATTATTTGACACTAGAAATGATATTTTAGAACATGATCAAGACCAAAAGGGGCAGTTTTACAGTTTAGCACCTGCTGTTAGATGTGGTTTGATTTTGAAAAACATCGGTCTCTATTAACAGCCATTTAAAAGCAGCCGTGCATTCTACACTGTAAAAAAAAAATCCCGTTGTTTTTACGGAAAAACACTGGCAGCTGTGGTTACCAGAACAATACTGTAAAAATCACATCAAACCGTACACATACTTACGGAGTAACATGTAAATTTAACATTTTAAACTTGTGAATTTAACATTCTATTTATCTGTTTTGTACCATAGTATTACACTGACAAACTAACAATCACAGCAGTAATGAGAGTCACATGATTTATCAAAGCTCATCACAAGCAGTTCTTCCACAGGAAAGTTATTATGAATGTATAGAAGGTTCACAGTTTCATTCACACAAACATTAAACACCATCTTGGTAACACACATGAAATTTTAAAAATACAATAAACATTAATTTAACAACATTAAATGTAACATAAAACCCTAATGTACATAACTGATTATAAAAAAACTAAGAAAACTATGACGAAACATAGTTATTTCAACAAAAATACATCAAATGTGAAGTGTCACACAGGGAATTGTGGGAATGTCACTTTACGTTTTTTCACTGTAAATTATACAATGACTGTAAATTTAACGGTGTTTTACAGTAAAATGACATTAAATGTACTGTTAGATCTATCACAGTTATTTACCGTATACGGAAACTTTCTTTTAACAGAATAACAATAATTGTATATGCCACCTTTAAAAAATTTGGGGTCAGTAAGATATAAATGTTTTGGGAAAAAGCCTTTTATGCTCACCAAGGCATTTATTTGATCAAAAATACAGTAAAAACAGTAATATCATGAAATATTATTGCAATATAAGTTGACTTAATTATGCAACTATGACATTTTTGATGAAAATCCACTGTAGCAGTTTAGCGTTTATTAACATACACTACTATTGAAAAGTTTAAGGCTGGTAAGAATTTTTTTTTTTATTATTATTTTTTGATAGAAGGCTCACAACGGCTGTATTTATTTGTTAAAACATACAGTAAAAACAGTCATATAGTGTAATATTATTACAATTTGCATTATGTTGTAATATAATTTAGAATTTAATTTATTCCTGTGATGGCAAAGCATGTTTTTCAGCAGCGTCATTCTAGAATTAATTAAATAATAATTCATCCTTGCTGAATAAAAGTATTAATTTCTAGCAATATATATATATATATATATATATATATATATATATATACATATACATATACATTTTTTTCTTACTTACTTACCCAAAACTTTTAACCATGTAGTAGTATTCATTAAATATTTTTATTATAGATGATTACCGATTCTTTTTTTTAAAGAAAAGTAAATTTTTCATATTTTGATGTCACTGTTTGCTCCCATGTTCCAGAGTGATTAAGTGACATCTACTGCTCAGAAAGTTATGCGGTCCCATGTGTAAAGATTTACTTGAGCAAGGCAGCCACTGAAGTATGTTACTCTTTAAGGATATAGCATCTTTATCAATGTGAAATATGTATGTAATAGTTTTAATTTATATGCTATGGATCATTGATTAAATGCAATCATTCATTACAAATGTGAGCAGAGTATATCTGACACAGACAAATTATTTCCCCAAAAATGGATTTCCTATTGAAGACAGATATTCACCGGAGCGTTTAGCATTCCTCTTCCCTTCCTCGTTTCTCAGTAACGATGCCTATGTGTTTCCGTAATTACCGTTCTTACTTATCTCTGCCCTGCTCTGTAAATGTAATTTCCCTTGTCGCAAATAAGATGGTTTTAATTCTCCTCCACTTCCACGAGTCATTCTCTTTTTTATTTCATTCTGAATGAAGTGGCAGAATTTGAAGCTCTGCCAAAAATCTGAAGGACGGCAGACCTTGAGAAAGAGCGTGTGCCCGCATATTCTCTGCAATATTCATTGGGGAGTCTTATGACATTTCCTTTTTATTAGTCTCAATTATTGATATAAGCTGTGTTTAAAATTCTTTTCAAATTAACTTGCTGTAATGGATACATAATGGTGCTCTGAATAATTGCCTGTGCAAGAACTAATGAAGGAAGGAACTTGAGAACTTAGCCATCAAACACACAGTTTAACTCCACAGGCTCTTTACATGAGGATCTCCTTCACATTTAGCATGGGAGCAGGAGGTTGTAGATATCCTGTTGGTTTCTGCTATTAAAAATGGCATTACTGAAACATCCATTATAAGTCAATATCACCACAGGGAAGCCATGAAACTACAATTAAAGTAGCGTCATTTGAACAAAATATGTAGCAAAATAATAAGGAACACGTGTTGAATTTAGTGTATAATTATATCCTAGGACCTAAGTGATTCATTTGTACTTTATATTGAGAAGTTTTTTTTTTTTTTTTTAGTTTTTGAATTGTACTTTAAAGATGTTTAAATCTTGAGTCTGAACTCATTTTTATTTAATTTAACTTTTTTAGACAGTAGAAAACGTATGTACTTTTAATGAAAGGTCTCTTGTTCTTAAAGAGATAAAAAATAAAATTTACTCACCCTCATGTTCAAAACTCATAAGACTTTGGTTAATCTTCCAAACACTTTAAGATATTTTTAATAATACTTGAAACCTCAATCCATTGAAAGTCCAGGTAATAAAAATTTAGAAGATCCAAAAAGCTCATAAAGGCAAAATCAATCCATATGAATCAAGTGGTTTTTAGGGTAAAGATGTACATAAAAGCCTAAATTAAAACTCTTCATCATATAAAGTGGTTGTATCGCTACACAAGACATGGATTAAACAGCTTGATTCATATGGATTAGTTTTTACGATTACGATTTTTTTTGAGTGTTAAGACAGAAACCTCTCAGGATTCATTAAAAAATATCTTCATTTGTGTTTGGAAGATTAAACAAAGTCGTACGGGTTTGGAACGACATGAGGGTGAATAAATGATGAATAATTTTTGAGCGAACTATCCCTTAAAATACTATGATTCCTAAGACACATTACATTAGCGTTATTTTTTTTTTTTTCATCATTTACATAATCATATTTGCATTACAAATAACTCTGGAAGAACATTGGATATCATTAAATACAGTTCTTGTCTTGAAGGAATGAGGATGAGCTATGATTTCCAAAATTATGCTAATGCTCAGTCATATAACAGAGTCTATCAACCCTTGATGGTTTTTAGACTGTGCTTGGCACTAGTAAGCTGACAACTCTGAGAAGCTTCAATTTCACTGCAGGACAAAGTCTGCTGAATGCTACCTATTTGCATGATAATTATTCATGCAGTGAAACTGGATGCTTTACCCAACACTTTGTCTTGCATTTAAATGCACATCTACAGTAAGCTTTTTTAATTGTTCATTTCTTGTTCTGCATGGTAAAAATGCCTGTAGTGTCAGATTACAACTCTTGTTGCATGTTATTTGCAGATTCATGATGTTACAACAAACATATAGTAATATGTTGATTAGAACAGAACTTTAATTGAAAAACTGACATGAAAAGAACATCATAACCAAAAATGTGGAATCATAAATGATGCTGACACCCAAAAAGAACAGGGCATTGACTTCAGTAATGAGCCTCTGCTGCTTTATTCATGTTTGCAAATTAAAATATAATAAATTAACATTTGTTTTTCTAAAAATATACAAAAATACTGTAAAACTTTCCTAGAAAGCCTCAGCACAGTAGTATTGCCATGTACCGCATACTATAATAAGCACAGTGGTCTATCTATTTTGAAAACCGATGAAGATGAAACTCTTCTGCGTTGGGATATTTCCACATTCCCTTCCTTTACAACATTCCAGACTATGACATTCGGGATCGGAATGTCTTTTCGATACGCTGTACTCAATTAAGCATATAGAGTAACTGGTAAATGCACACTCTCGCTCACATTCATATCACTTCAATAGATGTTTTTAGGCTCTTATATACACACACAAGCATCATGGAGGCAACATAGGCCTGAGAAGATGTGGAAAGGGTGGAGAGAAGAACAACTTGAAGCATCTGCTCACAGTTCAGTGAATCTCTGAGCAGCACAGGGTTCTGGTAAATATGGCCAATAAAGTTTATAGTACATTGCTGATTGAGACAATTACACACTATTATCTACAATCATGTCACATAACCACCAACATTATTTAGAATATGCATTCACTGACATCTGATATCACTGGAGGTCTGAAAGAACAAAACATGATTTTTTTTTTTTTTTTTTTTGCCTGCTACATTAATACTAAACAGACTTTCTGGGCTTTTTTTTTTGCTTTTCTCACTCTCCAGCCCCTGCATATGTGATGCACAGCATGACTCTTGGGTGTCCAAACCATCTTCATGCAAAACAAATCCATTTCTGTTACATAATGGCATGAACCAGCTGATAAAAGTTTGCTCTTGAATGATTCACTTCCACGGCTGTTGTGTTTTCTGGGTTTGTCGGTTTGGATTTCAGGGTTCCCACACTTTTTGACCACCGAATTTATATGATTTTTCTCATGACTTGCAATTTGAAGGATTGTTTTTTTAAAGGTACAGAGATCACATTCATTTTTAACCTAAGATTTACTTGAGCATAACCAGAGAAAAAAAATGATATTGACTACACAAATTCCCATGACTTTTTCAGGCTTTTGAAATTCCCTGATACATCCAGGACTGTGGGAACACTGTGGTTTACGGATCCAAGAAAACACACACCAGTAATATCAGTCTCATTAAAAAAAGGACAAAGCCAGAGAATGAACAAAAACGGGGAAAAGTCGTTGAGATTAACAGCTCACTCGGCTGGGCTGTTGCTTACAAACAAAGTCTGTCATGAAATCGAACTCGTTCTGTCCCAGCCACAGCTCTGGCAGCTCCTTTATTCGGTCCAAGCCCATTTCTATCACCAGTGACATCAAGACCTCCTCGTCAATAAAATCCGTGTCGATAACGTTGGGGGGCAGCATTGCTGCAGGCATGTGGTGGCCAGGCAGAGGAACCCCAGACGCGTTCTGCTTAGCGTTACTGTCTCGGAACTGCTGTCCTGTCCCGTTTAACTGGTGGCTGGCGGGGTGCAGTTCGTGCATGTAATGGTGATGATGGGAAGGATGCGTGAGGTGACCGTAGTAAGGCGTGTTGAGCTTCTGCAACTGCATGCTGGCAGCGAGCTGCTGCCCTTGTCCGACAAACTGGGAGTTAAAGCGGGCAGGCAAGTTGCCATTGGGGATCCCTCCGTTTATATTATTCCCAGAGGCCATGGAATGCCGGATCCCGTGGTTTGCGTTTACATTCCCTCCCGCGTAATGCATGTGATCTCCCATGATAACGTTATAGTGTTGTTGCTGTGGAAGCGCGTTGGAAAACTGTCCCATTCCCATCCTGCGCGCGGAGTGCTGATGCCCATTCACAGCATCTGGGAAGCGTCCATGGTTCATTGCCATCATTCGGTCTACCATTCCCCTGGAAAACAGTTTTGAAAAGTTCATTTAAAAGTTAACAGCCTAAAATTCGCGTAGCTAAAAATATAGTGCCGGTAAATCCGCAAACTCGCAAAGGGCATCATGATTTGCTTTGAAAACATTCAACCGAAGCTTATTTGCAACATGCATGCGTAAACACACACGCGTCTGACCGTGTCATAAGCAGGCTAAACTTTGTAACCTTTACCTCTCTGCTTGAATCTGCTGAGTGCGTCGCACCACCGCAGTCGGCAACAGCAAAAAGTAACTGACAATCCCAGAGACGAAAGAGTTTACAATCCCTCCTAATCCAAGTCAATAAAAAGCGTATGCTCTCCAAATACAGACCGCATTCAGCGCCAGCCGCCGCATCAAAAACATTACGAAAAAAACTGCTGCATGCTTCTCGGTCAGCACTCATATACAATCAAGCCATGGGCGGAGCAAAGCCAACCTTCAATCTGACTACACTCCAGCCTGTGGCAAGCCGGATTATCATGGAGGCTATTCCTCCAGACTACTTTAAATATACACGTTTTACTGTTCGCGGGTAGTACTTAAAATGTAATTTTTTTTCCTGAATCTGTTGAATAATAAGATACTATTCCAGTATTCCTAGTAGCAATTAAATATACACTAGTGGCATTTTATTATAGACATGTAGTGTTTAATATAATTTTTATTTGAAATAAAATTAGCCACTCTGACATTTCACTAAATGTGACAAGTAAAAAGCAACTGAAAGTAGTGAAAGTAAAGTCTTACCCAGCAAACACGGAACATCCCCCATTTTTTTTTTTAGTATTTTAATTTAGCTTTTATTTTTTATAACCTAAAGAGAACCTTCCCATATAACATTTCCTCTATAGGTTCTTTTCGTTTATTTTTATTTTATTTTCATAACCATTAAAACGTTGAAGAAATTTTTGTGTGATGACCAAGAGATTATTCTAATGATGAAATTGATTCATAAACATAAACTATATTTTGCAGAATTACATGTCTGAAGTTTAATGAAGCTTTTATTAATTAGATCAGTCAAAACTCATTATAATTTTCATACAGCTAAAGATATTAAACCAGTGTTAAGCGTAGTGTGACAAGAATACGTGGGTTTGTGTTTGTTAGGCTATCTTTCTTTACAGCGTGCCTCGGATCTGCAAGCGCTTCTCCAGCATGCTGTCTTCCACAGAAAGCCACGCATTAGTGTAATTTAAAAATGAACAGTCATTGCGTTTTACTGACTGACTAACATTTGTTTATTGATCTCTTCATTGAATAATTAGTTATAATTAAGAGTAAATAGTGTGATTTCAGAGAGATTTGACAGGTCTAGCCTAATTGAAGAGAACATGATGAAGAAGTTTTGGTTTAGGCCTACTGACCAAAAGAGAGAACCATGTCTCTCTAATTCCGAGCAAGAAATGAATGTAATGCTATCCCAGTTAAAGTCACATAATTGTTAAATGTCTGTGAATAAAATTCATATTTTAAAAACCCTATATTGTGTTGAAGTCATTATTATTTGGCGAAACATAAAATCTGGGTTATTTTGGTAGGGTCAGTGATACAAGTTACGAAATCTTACATATTAATGCATACATTCAATCTTATTTAATCAAAACAAGACATGGTTTGTGTAGTAGGCCTACTGATTATTGATTGTTGTAGTAGGCTACTGACGATTACCGATTATACCATGAGACGTGGGAGCGCTGGATGATTACTGACCTACAGCGTGGGTAAATGATATTGGAGCAAAGACGTTCCAGGAGCGTACTGGGAACTTTCTTGGAAGGTTAGGGGAACGTTCTCCTAAACAACAGGGAACATTCTATTTACGTAAAGAATTGTTTGTTCTGGGAACCAGAAACAAAAAATTGGTATCCTATGTCTAATAATTTATCTAGACAAGTGCAGCAGAAGTTCTGAAACTGGAATAAATTGAATAGATACGTAATATCTGATAAATAAGTAGCCTACTATATATAGTATCTAATGAGTTAATAGCAAAATTAGGCTACTATTTTTAGGCTAATTTTTTTAGGCTAATATCACTTAGCAGTAGGCCTAATTAAAGGGATACTTCAGGATTTAGCATTAAGCTTTGTATCAGAAAACCCGTAGTATTTTCGAATTACTGTGCTTTCCACCCTCATATCCCCCTGAGACGAGAGATTTATGTATTTTTTGTCTGGGAAAAAATCCTCAGATGACGCAAAAATCGTCATTTTGCGTCATCTGAGGATTTTTTGGCCGGAGGCTGAAGACTACAGCCAGTAGTAGGGGCTGTCCCGCATGTTTTCAATCCGCCCATAGAGGGTGGGATCTCACTCACAGAATGTACACATAGTGTCAGCCGTCTTTCTTTGGAAGCTAAGCTAGCAGGCTCTTGTTCTGTGGAGAAATCTGAGTAGTAGGAGAAAGCTGAGGTTACCATCCTCTTTTTCCCGGACATGTCCGGCCGTCGAGATCGTCCAAAATGTCCAGGATTCGGCTTTTGCTTTCTGCAGTCGCCATTCATTGTTTACATGCACACCTTTTGTTTCAATCTAACTGAATTCATTCTGATTGGTGAATCTGAATGTAGTGTTTACATGAACGCTAAACAAGTGATCGGTTGATGTGCGTTTTAACATTGATTAACAAGAAAATTCCCGCTCCTCCGTGAGAGATACGAGACTGGTGCGTCTCAGTAATCACGCCACCGGCCTCTCATCGTTCTCCCACGGCCCTCAGCCTCGTCCTGCTCGCCACAGTAAACATAATGAATGGCGACTGTAGAACGCAAAAGCCGAATCCCGGACATTTTGGGCAATCACGAAATCCCGTGTAGCCTAGCGCTCTCTTACCGGTAGGCGTGGCTTGGGAGTGGCCTCCTAGGGCAACGAAGCAAGTGCATTCTGGGAGTTGTTGTCTTTCATCCACATAAGCCAAAAATACATTTTCTGGCTTTTCTCAGTCTAGAAAGCTCCAAATTCAAAAATAATTTCACATTTCTTCTACATAAATGACCCATTTAAAATACACATTCATCTTTCCAGAGGTGAAGTATCCCTTTAAAAACATTGACTAGTAACTAAAAATACACTAGTACACTGTAAAAATGTTTATCAGCAAGTTAATAAGCAATTTCGGAGTGAAAATGGTTTCTACAACAAAAAAATGTTTCAGAGTACTTTTGTACTGGAATAGGCTAAATATTAAAACGGCTTGCCGCAAAAGTATGGATCTGGGCTCGTGCAAAACGTGGACCTGAAGCGCGCGACCAATCCCCTTCCGCGCGCATGGAGCAACACCGCTGCACACATTACCTCATTGCGGCTATTTCTGTTCACGGCAAGAGTGAGCAAAACATGGAATCACGTTTCACAGGTTTTAAAGGCAGTTGTGTGTGCTCGAACCTCCATTAACACGATCAACTGATTGAGATAAACAGGGTTGTGGCACTTTATACTCCCCGTGTTACACATAACATGAGTTTACCAATTACGAAGTTTAATAATGTAAGTGAAATGACAATCAAATGAACATCATCCTCCTGAGGTGACAGGAAGTTGAAATCCTCTCAAATAAAAAGGATACCTGACAAAATGTATAAATCATTATAGCTAGGCTAATTTGATTGCAATCGTGTTAGTAAGCTATTTGTTCATTTTGTTGTGTGATCACACTTTAACTTGAACACTAATGCGAACTGTCAGTTTTGTACACAGTCAAACTTAAGTGCATAAAACAAGACAGATAAAAAATGAGCAGCAATTAAATCCCAGGAGTGCTGATAAGACGAGTCTGTCTGCAGTGCTGCCAACTAATCTTCACGTTCTGCACGTCCAAACCAATTCTCCTGCTGAGAGACAGTTGACAGTGGGTTTGATCTTAAGAAATCATGTAAACAAACCAAAGCTTAAAGATGTGTAAAAGTTATCATCCAACATAAATGCATAACAGTCTTAAAATCAATAATTGAAACAATGACATTTTTTGAGCTGTTAAGTTATCCGACCAGGAAGGCATATTTTCTTATCACTATGAGTTTGTAAGTTATTATTTGAGGAAATTAAGAATGATCTCATTGTGAGTCTTGATAGACCAGGTAGATGGAGAAGTAGATAAGAGAGTAAAGACATGTTCTGGAAGATAAAAATAAAAAGAACACCTGCTTTAAATTCAACAGCCTGGTAACAATGGCAAAATTAATTGCAATCTTGTTTAGAGCTTCGTGCATTTTAAACATCTCATCTCTAAATATAAGCCATTCCAGTTCAATTATAATGTATATGTGTTTACAAGAAAGCTGCACCATTGGTTGCCATGATCATTTGTTTAATGGACCCATTAACAGTCATTAATTAATCCTATTGTGTCCATAATTGCATGCATGTGTGTTTGAAAAGTTTTTTTTTCTGAGCAAAGCATCCAGCATGTGATGTGTGAACATGAGCGTTGTGCTACTTAGAAAGGCAGATATTCCTTGCATTTGGATAAATTGTGCCTGAGAAAACCAGAAGGATGAAATGAAATATCTATATATATAGACAAGCATAATCGAGTATCAGATTAATGGCTTATACTTCATTAGTTTTGAGACACTCTCCTTATTCTGTCAAACGAGATCAAGTTATCCATATGTTTGTATGCATAGAAAGACCTGGACACATCCAAGTTTTCCTTCAGTTTTAGAGGCTGCTTAGACAATAGCATTCCAGAAGCCGTTTAATCCCAAAGTCATGCCTGAATCAGCCTCACTAGGGAAACTAACTAATGAGCTTTACACTCTCTAAGCCTTGTGTTCGAAACCTATTGCACATTTGTGTCGCAAGAAGACACTCATTTATTTGAGAGCTTTTGTTTTGAACGCAAATGCAACATGCTCTGTTAATATTTCAATAAACGTTTTTTCTGTTTGGTTTATTGGATCTAATTTACTGCCTTAGCCTTTTAACTGTCTTTATTAGATGTGGTGTAGATTTTTTTTATTTTTTAATCTCTCTGCATTGTTACCAATAAAACGTCAGGGACCATATGATTTTATTTTAGAGAACTGGGTTTATTATGGACAATAAATTGCAGGTAAATTGTTGTCCGTGCTATACTCCAAGTTTAATTTGAGGATCATGAGGATATTGATTTCATAATAAAAATAAAAATGTTTAATGTATTTTCCACCCTTCAGTGGAGGGAGAATGTGATTTCAACAAGTGCAATATATTCCAGGATCCTGGAACAACATTCCAATCGACTAGAGGCAAGTTTACTGTTATGTTAGGCTTACAAGGTGTTAGGTGCTTCTACATCAGTGTTATTCGCTTATCATTTCGGAAATGATAAGTTCTGATAAGGAAATGATAAGTTATGGGTATAGGGTTAGGTTTAGGGATAGGGTTAAGACAAAATTTTCAGATAAGAATGTTGTTCCAGGATCAACAAAATATAGCCTCACGTGAGACTATAAGCTAAGGGGAGTTTTACAGCACAAATAAAGAAGCTGGTAACCTCAAATACTTTCTCACCCAAGAGAAGGTTTGGACCTGGTGCAGTGCAGTGGTGCATGATACCTTACCCTTTTAAATTCTGGAACTGTCAATAACAGTCATGCTGGTGTGTGAACGATAATGACAAGTTAAATAACAACTGAAAACATAACAGCAGCACATGTAACAGCCGTGTGTTCCTTATCTCAGGATCACTCTGAATCACTTTCTCTCTCTGTTGCTTTCAGTTCTTTGTGCATGTGAACAGCATGTCCAGTACAAGCATTTAACATCGGTTAATCTTATGTTAAGTTTAAGTAGCAGCGCCAAACCTAAAATCTTTAACCTGACTTTCTTTTCATTTTTGACCAATTTTAATAAATTTCCTTTTTACTCTTTTACATAATCTTTTTTATAAACACATTTAAATAAATAAAATGTGCAACATATGTCTTGATTAAATTCAACATTCAGTCTATATTAAACTCAAAAAAGACTTTTGAGCAGATTGCTAAATTGACTAAATTAAACTAACGCAGGATTCTTGAACATTTTGTGGTTTAATTAATTGATTTCAGTGAGTACATACGACCCATTTAAATGCATTCAACACATTTAAATTTGTAAAATAGAAGTTTACTTCATCCATTTGGTTTGGACGATACATCTGTTTGTGTTAATATAACTTGCGCAAAGAGTGTCAACCTTCATATAAACATATCCATTTTAGATATGGAGAAAAAAAAGCTATGGTTTTATTTACCTCTTTTTTTTAGCAGTAATTGAACTGTGAACTTAAGAACTCTGTGGACTACTGTCCCTTTAGCATAGTTTCATAAGACAGAGCATTATAGTAAAAGTACAGTAAACCCCTCTTCTGTTTACCCAAAGGGAAAAAGTTGTTGAGATTTTATAGATTTGGCACAGGGTCAGCTGGAGGACTGGGTGCCATATTTACTCATTCATGCGTGATTCTGAACCAATCATGAACATTTTATTTATGATAAAGGTGAATAAAAGATCAATTAAAATTTGCATTATAGGCTACGACCCATAGTTAGTGTGCCTAGTTGATGTCTCCTTCAGAGTGTGCAGGGTGGGATTTGAGCGTCTCATCGTTCACTTTTGGGCAGCATAACCTTAACTAACATGGCAACTAAAGTTAAAAGAAAAAGAATGCAAGTCAGAGAAACTGTAAAAATATAGCCTAAATAAAATAAATATTCTAGATGTAAAGTTTGTGCGCTTTAGCTCAGCGCTCATTAAAAATGTAAATGAATCACTCTTTTGACTCGGTTCTTCAATGAATCGGTCGAACGGTCTGAATCGCTTCGTGATTTTTAATCTGAATCACTTGGATCGCTCAGCCACGCGCTGCAATCGGTCGTTTGGGGCATCTTCTACTTCTACTTATCTTCTACTTCACAATACGGGGAACAGTCAGAAAGAGCGCGGCAAAATTTGGATAATTACAGAAACATCGTTGTTTAACACCTGCCTAACACCTAACACCTGCCAGTGCACTCTCAAGGTAAACACTCTTTCCTAAACAAGTGCTTTAAAACAACAGTAAGACAAACAAGTACCAAGTAACAAACCATTGTAAGTATCGTGACATTACCATGGTTTGACATGTGGTATTCTTTGAAGTAGGCCTATTGGCGTTACAGGGAAAAATATGAATTTAGTAGGCTAATATGTTAGGGTATAGGCCTATGCTATATCAAAGTACCATTATATTACTGTGTGGCACCATAACTGTATACCATGGTACTTCCTCGACACCATAATTATTATCATATGTACATAATTTAAATATGTATTTTATTTTTCTTATTAGTCGCAGTTTACGACGTCACATACCTGGCCACGGCCAATATGGTAAAACACTGCTCATAACCAAGGGCCACATTTGTTTAATTTGACCATTAACATTGTTAAATTAATATTGGCAAAATATTATATACATAAATGTAGATTCCTTAAATCCCCTCTGTTTATTATAGGCTATTCCAAAATTAAATAATACATTTTTTCAGAAGCCCTAAAGCCTTTAAAATTTAAAGTCAAAAAGCCTTGTAATGCCTTGTAAGCCTTTGCTTGTTGTATATAGAATTTGCTGTATAATAGTGGTTGTCAGATGTGAAATAAGTGCATGTTATAGCAATGATGTGTGTGTGTGTGTATATATATATATATATATATATATAGCCATGCTCAGAATGAATCATACCCCTGGTAAATATGATCAAAAATGGCTGTAAAAAATAAATCTGCATCGTTTATCCTTTTGATCTTTCATTCAAAATATTGGCACAATTCTAACCTTTCATTGAAGTAAAAGAATTGAAAGTGTGTGTGTGGGGGGGGGGGGGGAATCACATTATGAAATAAATGTTTTTCTCCAAAACACGTTGGCCACAATTATTGATACCCTTTTATTAAATACCTTTTTGCAATCTCCTTTTGCCAAGATAACAGCTCTGAGTCTTCTCCTGTAATGCCTGATAAGTTTGGAGAACAACTGACAAGAGATCAGAGACCATTCCTCCATACAGAATCTCTCCAGATCCTTCAGATTCCCAGATCCATGTTGGTGCTTCTTCTCTTCAGTTCACTCCGCTCATCAGGTCAGGGAACTGGGACGGTCATGGCAGAAGCTTCATTTTGTGCTCCCTAACACATTTTTGTGTTGATTTTGATGGTTGTTTTGGACCGTTGTCCTGATGGAAGATCCAACCACAACCCATTATAAGAATTCTAGCAGAGGCCGTCAGGTTTTTATTTTTTATCTGTGGATATTTGATAGAATCCACAATGCCATGTATCTGAACAAGAAGTCCAGGACCTCCAGCAGAAAAATAGGCCCACAACATTAAAGATCCAATGGTATATTAAATTGTACACATGGGGAACTTTTTATCCTTGTGTGCACCAAACCCATCTAGTGTGTTTGCTGCCAAAAAGCTCTTTTTTTGTTTCATCAGACCACAGAACCCTGTGCCGTTTGAAGATCCAGTCGTGTCTGACAACTGAATATGCTGGAGTTTGTTCTTGGATGAGCGAGGAGCATTTTTCTTGAAAACCTCCCAAACAACATGTGATGATGTAGGGGTTGTTTGATATATTTTTGTTAGGCTTTCTGACCCCCAAGACTCAACTAATCTCTGCAATTCTCCATCTGTGATTCTTGGAGAGTCTTTGGCCACTCAAACTTTCATCCTCACCGTCCATTAAGACAATATAGACACACGTCCTCTTCCTGGCAGATTCGTAACATCTTTAGTTGATTATAACTTCTTAATTATTGCCCTGATGGTCAAAATTGGGATTTTCAATTCTTTAGCTATTTTCTCACAGCCACTTTCTATTTTGTGAAGCTCAACAATATTTTGCTGCACATCAGAACTATATTCTTTGGTTTTACACATTGTGATGGATGATTAAGGGAATTTGGCCTTTGTGTTTCCTCATATTTAAACTCCCGTGAAACAAGAAGTCATAGCTGGACAATTTCATGTTACTAGTCACCCTGGTGTGCTAAAAAAAGGTAAATATTAATAGGAATATACTTCAGAGATATTTTATTCATAAAAAAATCTAGGAGTATCAATAATTGTGGCCAATGTGTTTTGGAGAAAAACATTTATTTCATAATGCGATTTTCCCCCCACTTTCAATTCTTTAACTTCAATGAAAGGTTAGATTTTTGCCAATTTTTTGAATGAAAGATCAAAAGGATAAACGATGCAGATTTATTTTTTACAGCCATTTTTGATCATATTTACCAGGGGTATGATTAATTCTGAGCACGACTGTATATATAGATAGATAGATAGATAGGTAGATAGATCAGCAAACTGCAGATTTTTGTTATTCAGTATATATTCTACAAATTAAAATATATAAATATTATATAGATTGTGTATTATGTAGTTTAGCATATAAGCGGGTCAAATGAAGGTGATTTTTTTTGGGTCAGTCAGCTCTTTTGCATTAAGCATGTATCAGCCTGCCTTTCCACACGTAATGTCTGACATTTATTTTATGGTATGAAGTCTGTCTGTCTGTGAAACAGACATTGACCTATTTATTTCCTCTCCACTCTCATATTTTAGCTCTGACAGTGTGTTCTTTCTTTCTTTCTTTCTTTCTTTCTTTCTTTCTTTCTTTCTTTCTTTCTTTCTTTCTTTCTTTCTTTCTTTCTTTCTTTCTTTCTTTCTTTCTTTCTTTCTTTCTTTCTTTCTTTCTTTCTTTCTTTCTTTCTTTCTTTTCTTTCTTTCTTTCTTTCTTTCTTTCTTTCTTTCTTTCTTTCTTTCTTTCTTTCTTTCTTTCTTTCTTTCTTTCTTTCTTTCTTTCTTTCTTTCTTTCTTTCTTTCTTTCTTTCTTTCTTTCTTTCTTTCTTTCTTTCTTTCTTTCTTTCTTTCTTTCTTTCTTTCTTTCTTTCTTTCTTTCTTTCTTTCTTTCTTTCTTTCTTTCTTTCTTTCTTTCTTTCTTTCTTTCTTTCTTTCTTTCTTTCTTTCTTTCTTTCTTTCTTTCTTTCTTTTTCACTTGCCTATTAGCTATATTGGATGTAGTGCTATATTGGATGTAGTGCATGTCTCTCAAAGCCAGCCATTGCCAATTATGCTTATTGCTTATAGGGAAAACAGCACTACATAATGAACTGTGATGTTTGCATGCTTTAGAAGATTCTAATACACACCTTCATTTCTCAAACATGACAAAACATGTTGGCTAAGTGGTCTGCTTTTAAGGTTTCACTCTTTACCTTTTGTTAGTTTTATTAGCCAAAGTTATATAGCAAATATAATATATATATATATTTTTTTATTTTTTGTGTGGACCTAACTAGTTAAATTCCATTGATCTGTGAAGTCATTTGATTGTACTTTTCCACTAGATTTGCTGTGGTGGGATAAGGGCCACTTCAAGAGGGTGTATTTATGCATATTATGTATATTATGTATATTATGCATATCATATGTAAGTAAGCATATGTAATTTTCCATTGGTTGTTGTTAATGAACTATGAGTCATGTGTATGTGTATTAAAGGTAGAAGTGTTCATTTGAGATTCTTGGCATCACATTAGAGAGGGGACGCCGTGCATTGCTTTGCCATTGCTTGACAGGTCTGTCAATATTTTCAAATGATTCATCTACAGTGTCATCCAAGTGTATTGATTCATACTGATGTGCGAAACAATTTATCAGCACAGTTTTTCTAGAACAAAATACACTTGACAATGACACATTTAATTTGGTCAGTGGTCATACTTTTTTTTTTTTCTCTCTCTCTTTTTTAAAGTCATTCCCATATATTAAGTGACAGTTTTGTTTTTTGTATAACTGTGAGTCATGGAGAATTAGTTTAATTTGTGCAATTTCCTTTTATGCCAGTCTGGTTTTCATGATTGCACATTCAGAAGGTGTTTCTTTTTTGGGAGTCGAACAAGCTGCTCCAAGGCGGTCTGGAAGATGATTCCGATGGACTGCAGAAGGAATGTGTGTGTGTGATCGCCATATTCCAGCTATCCCAAACTGGGAAGGCAGACTGGGCTCTCAAGCCTTCATTTGTTCATTTTGCAAAGACAGGATGTTTACAGACAAAGTCGCCATAAATCAATTTATTTAGCCTTTTAAGTGGTGTGTGTATGCATGGTAGATGTGTGGATAAGTTCAGTCAATTAGAAAGTGCTGAGGCATGAGGCAACTTTTGCAACAATTACGCCTCCACAGTTCATCAAGGTTTCCATTGATTTATGGAGTTGCAAGTGTTGTTGTTGTTGTTGTTGTTTCCAGCTTGTCTGTGAGGTCAGAGCAGGCCTGCTTTAGCAGTTTAGATACCCATGTCTGATGTTGAATATAGATCTAATCTGGCTTTGTTTGCATGAACTGCTTATTTGAGCCTCTAGTTACATTCCCTTCAGCGCAGATTCCTCAGGCAGAGCTGTAAAACTGTTTTCTGCCATCTCAATTAACTGTCAGCTATTTTTGAAATCTGAAACATGAGCAGCCTCATGGTGTGTGTCTAACCATGTAACTTCCTTTTATTACAATCGAATTAACTGGATGTAAAACAAAGTCTACATCTTTGTGCACAATGCTAATAAATATAGTAGACATGTCTAAAATGTTTTGTGATGAGATCACTTGACAAACAGCATTATTATCATTATTAGAATAATAATAAGTGTTGGGGAAAGTTACTTTTAAAAGTAATGCATTACTCCCTAAAAAAAGTAACAAATTGCATTAATGTGTCACATCACTTTCTGTCCTCTGGGCTGGGCTTGTTTGTTCGTTTTTAATAACATTAAAAACTAAAGTTCTATTTTTGGCAAATGTAAAGGCCTTTTTTTACACCAAAAGTGAAATGAATAAGCCTCAGGCTGAAGGAAATGCAAATTCAAGCTTGTACTGTAGAGGGCACAGCTCAAACAAACCTTTCAGCTTTGCTGCTATTCTGGGTTGCAGAAGAATCTTAATTCATTTGTCAGAATTGTTTATCTTAAAGGGTTAGTTCACCCAAAAATGAAAATTCTGTCAGTAATTACTCACCCTCATGTTGTTCCAACCGCGTAAGACCTTCGTTCATCTTCGGAACACAAATTAAGATATTTTTGATTAAATCTGAGTGCTGGATCACTCCTCCATAGGCTGCTAGGTGACCGAAACTTGCTGGCCCAGAAAAGTTATTAAAGAGATCGTTAATATAGTCCAAGTGACTACAGTGGCTTAATCTTAAGTATATCAAGCGACGAGAATACTTTTTGTGCGCAAAAACAAACAAAAATAACGACTTTATTCCACTATTCATTTCCTTCTCTCTGGGCCTCGTAGTGTTTTTGCGCTGCGCGTCTGTGTTGCACGTCAACACGCATCACACACATGACCAGCTTCGGCCAATTGTGAGCCTACGTGGTGACGTGTAACACAGACGCGCAGCGCAAAAACACTACGAGGCCCAGAGAGAAGGAAATGAATAGTGCAAAAAAAGTCGTTATTTTTGTTTGTTTTTGCGCACAAAAAGTATTCTCGTCGCTTGATAAACTTAAGATTGAGCCACTGTAGTCACTTGGACTATATTAACGATCTCTTTAATAACTTTTCTGGGCCAGCAAGTTTCGGTCACCTAGCAGCCTATGAAGGAGTGATCCAGCACTCAGATTTCATCAAAAATATCTTAATTTATGTTCCGAAGATGAACGAAGGTCTTACATGGTTGGAACAACATGAGGGTGAGTAATTACTGACAGAATTTTCATTTTTGGGTGAACTAACCCTTTAAGTCATTTTTGTTTATCAGTATGGTTGAATTTGATCTTCTCAAGGTTAGCAACAAAGAAGTTGCTTAATAAAGTGAGATTAAATACATAAAGTATATTTGTGTAATTTAACATTTAATTATTGCAGGTTTGCGTAATATCTTGAGTTTGCATTTTCACTGTTTTATTCAATTTGGGGAATAAGAAAGATAAGTTAATCACACAACACCTCTGCACTTACTCCCAATTTCTCTCAACATAGGGACAGGAGAGCTGTTGGTCGATAAATGGGAAAACAAAGTAACTTGCGTTGCTTGTTTAAAAAGTAACTGATATTTTGTCGGAAATGTAAAAGTAATGCACTACTTTACTAGTTAGCCTACTTGAAAAAAGTAATTTGATTAGCTACGTATCTCACGTTACTTGTAATGTTACCCTAACACTGATAATAAACACTGTTAAATGAGTAAATCTCAAAATTCATATGTTTTTATACTGTACAATGCTGTGATGGATTTAACATCAAATCAGCTATATAGGCCTACACATGTAAAAGTAGACACTAGTGCACATCATCACAAGTGGTTATAAGAATTACACAAATCAACACAATATAACATTTTATCATCATGAAACATTAAATGTTCCTTACAACTGACTCAAGGATGATACATGTTTTCGAAGCCTCTGTGTTCAATGGTTTTGACATTTTGTTAAAGGAAGTAAAACGGGACTTTATATCAGAGGAGAACATTCTAAATTTGGGATTTCAGTGAATGTTTCTGGCTTTGTGAAGATGAAATTTACCCAGAAGACAAAGTAATAATACAGTATTATCAAGATTAACATCCAATCGGACAATTTTTTCTTTTATAAATTATGTAATTTGTGTCTATAGGCATGTGTGTTTGGCTCGGGTGCAATGTAGAAAAAGAATGCGTACTGTATGTGCGCAGGCGCATAGTCTTTCTTTACAAAGTGACATCGCCAACTGCTTGTCTGGCATGCATAATACAGCATTATTAGTCGTTTTCACGGCTCCGTGTGAACTGGGATCGTTTTGATAACGTTGACATCTATACTATGAAAAAACCTTTCCGTTTTTAGCACAGCGTTGTTGTGTAAACATACCCTTAAATGATTTTATAAATGTATTGCTCATCTTTGCTACAAGTATTCGCTAATTTTTGGTTCCTTTTTGTGGCATGCTCCTGAAAGATGTTCACGGAGACTGAGACGGAGGCAGAAAGCGCTTCCTGTTTGTTTTCTTTATTTTACAAAAGCAAAACATTTTGTTAGGCTATATTTTGGCTATGTTTACACGGAAACGATCTGAAGAGAAAACGCAAAAGTGGCGTTGCGTTATCGCTTTTTATTCTGCGTTTAGACGAGCGTTATGGGGGGGAAATCTGCGTGCATATGGTGACGCAAAAGTGTGTGAAATTCGATGTAGTGTGCACTCCAGGCGGCTAGGTGGCAATGTGAAGCACTGCCACACAACAACACCAAGTCCGCGCGCCTGCGTACAACCAGAGAATGTCTAATAAGGCGATAAGTTTCACTCTCAGTACACTTCCGGCTTCTGAACTGGTTGCAGTTCCACTCTGATTCCATATGAGGGCGCTCACAGGACGACTGCAGAATGAATGGAGGTCTATGGCACTATAGAGCTGGTAAGTCCCGCCCCTTCCGTAAAACCCCGCTGGACCTCAAAGTTGAAAAACCGTCAATGCAAGTGAATGGGAGAAAATAATTATTTTCTGATCCCGTTTGAATTGTGCCATGAATTGAACATATGTTGTCTGTGAATTTTTTATATAATTTTTCATGTTACGAGTTTGACAGTATATGGTATGATTCTTCGGCTAGCAGTTGAGGAAAAGACATAACGAGAAAGACTACATGTTGCCTATGTGACGTCACCCCATAAAGTTGACTTACCCGTGGTTTTCGCCAACCTCAACGATTTTGTCCTCTCCCTGAAAGAAGGCGGTGAAGTGCACCAAAGACACAGCCATGTTTAGCGGGATCCGTGAGCTAGTCCGTGTGCTAGTGGTGTTGACGTTTCAAACGCGTCGAGAGTTGTAGTCCACAAAGTGCTCTCACACAAAGTCTAACCGTATCAAACTTCTACCCGCTAAATTGTATCATTCTTTACACGAAAAGTTATATAAAAAATTCACAGACAACATATGTTCACATTCATGGCACAATTCAAACGGGACCAGAAAATAATTATTTTCTCCCATTCACTTGCATTGACGGTTTTTCAACTTTGAGGTCCAGCGGGGTTAGCGGAAGGGGCGGGACTTACCAGCTCTATATCCATCAAAATCCACTTTTCTTAGGATATAATTTTTTTGTCTAGTAATTTGAATGTTGTATTTGAAAGGAGATACAAAGGGTGGGTGTTAGATTTTTTAGAGTCACTTATTTGCTTTAAAAAGTCTTTTAAAGTGTCAATGACGTCATACACATCGTACGACCAGAGATACTGCTTTACGGCAATCCCTCAGTCACTTTGGTGCGTTCGCGCTCTGCACTTTCTTTTCTCTCGAGGCATCGACAACACAGCTGACACAGGTAAACACACGTGCTAGAAGAGCTTTTGTTTTGTTTGTTTCTGGTCCCGCTTCGGATGCCACGATGCCATCAAGCGGTATCTCTGGTCGTAATCAGTCCTTCACTGACCAATCAGCGTTCATTAGCAGAATGCTAGCGTCTGAGATTTCTCAACGGCAATCGGGTGAAAGAGACACATTTAGCCGTCTAGCCCCATAGACTCCCATTCATTTTGCACTCATGGGTGATCGCCCCCAGTGGAACTCTGGTGGAACTACAACCAAAATTCGGAACAATAGGACTTAATAGGGAGTGGGCAGGCTCTCTGTAGACGGGCTCTGGTACAACCTTCACTGTCTAGCAGACTTTTGCGTTTTTACCATTTAGACGGGAACGCGACGGTGGAGCGTTTTTAAGATTTCCACTCTGGAGGGTGGTTTCACTTTTTTGCGTTTTTAAGCCCCCAAAAAAACACCATCGCTGTCTAAACAAAAGGCACATCTTCACCCGCGAGCGTTCTCATGTAAACAAGGCCTTAATGTCTACACAAAAATAGACCCTTTAGCCTACAGTTTTGAATGATTTTACAGTTTTGAATGACGACCATAAATTAGGTTTTTGCGCATATGAAGGATGCTGTATAACGTGGATACTGGGGAACGAGTGAAGTACAAAACATTGTTAACATAATAAATAATAGTTTAGTATCCAAGTAAATGAGAGAGGAGCCCAACACCAGTTTCAGTTTCGCTTTAAATAAATTTGTTTAGGCTTCAAAATAAATATTGTTTGTAATGAATGCCACTATAATTTATTTTATATTTTTACTTTCATTCTTGTTTTGAATTGAATACTGTTAAATCTGAAGGATTTGTTGAGGAAATAGCCTAAAGTACATGTTTATAATGTTTGTACATATTTTGTTTTTACTGGTATTTTACATTATTTATGAAATGTAGGCCTGTAACAAAGGCACTGATCTAGGCTATATCAATTTTCTATCATAGATCAGTGGATAAAGGCATATTTTGTACACGTCATGTACAAAACATGTTGTTTTAATGACATAACATCTCGTTATTACGAGAAAATAATTCGTTTTAATGAGAAAAATGCGACATATCTTGTTATTTCGAGAAAATATGTTGTTTTAACAACATATCTCGTTATTTTGACAGAATTGAGTGGAAAAAACAATATGTGGCAGCAATGCACCACCGTACAATCCAATACTTCCTGCAGCTTTCTCTGGGTCTGGGACTGTCATTAATTGACAGGAGTGATAATGGCATTTTAACAACAAACCTTTGTTGCGAAGAAGCTGGCGAAGCAAATGCCACACTAACGCAGTATTAGCCATTGACTCTTGAAAACTTGCTCAATATTATGACATTGTCTTGCTCTCTGCTATGTAGTTGCCATCCTGTCTGGTGAGCTTCTGCTCAGCGTGGCAAAATGATTGTGGAATTCCGCCGTCCTGGCGCATGCACTCTTCTGCTTCATTTCACACTGCTGTAACAGAAATGCAGGGTCAACAACAGAATTCCAGTGAGCCTAACAAATTAGATTGCAGGGCTAGAAACTAAGTGTAATGTGTTAGTAAAAATGGTTCTGAATTAACATTTATTGTGTGTTGTTATATATCAGCCTTTCTGCTTCCCCAACATTTATTGATTTCTCTAAGTTAAAGGAATGTTCTGGGTTCAATAGAAGTGAAGTTTCATGAACAGCATCTGTGGCATATTGATTACCACACAGAACTCACCCTTTAGTTTTTTTCAAGTTAACTTGTTAAACTTGATGTTAATATCAACATTTTCAATTGTGACTTTTCTCTAGCAAAATGGACCATTTTCACATTTTTAATTCATTCCAGTACATGAATTACATTACATTTGTATTTATTGTAGTGAAGATCATAGATCAAAATTGAGACAGCTGTGATGATTTGTACTTTTTTGGCTTCTTTTTTTTTTGCATTCACGTCATCCTTGCAGTAATCTGGAAATGCCACAGTACAGACTGTTTGTTCACTTCGCTGAAATGAGGACATTATTCCTATCTTAAGTATGTCTAGCATTATTCCCCTCCACTAGCTGAAAGCACACTGATAAATAAACATTGAAGCAATCCAACTTTATGCTGGTCTCCAAGCAACAAGAGTCATTGGAAATTAATACTCAACCCAACAGGATGAAATTGACAGTGTCCTGCTTGCTCCCCTGAATGTAATTGGCAGCCTGAAGCTATTAAATTAAGCAGTCTGAGCTTGAACTGAGCTGTTTGAAGAAAAGCTAAATTTTTTTTTGTTATTTCCATATTTCTTTCCTGGATGATGGTTAGTGGACATGCAGCAAAAATGACTAAAGGAAGATTAACAGATCTTACCTAAATGATACTAACATAGGATAGAAACACACTCATTTTAGCTCTCTCTCTGTCTTATACACATTCTCCCACAACACACACACACACACACACACACACTTTCCTTTTGACCTCTATTGATAATATATTAGATTTTTTTTTCTTTTCACCAACCACCAATCATTTTGTTTTTCCTCAACAGGACTGTTTGTTTGGTCCCCAATGTTGCTGATTTCCGTTTTTTTATCCACGTGGAGATATTTGGTCCCCATTATTTATATAGGCAAAACCTGACCGACTACCACTAAACACACTTCCATGATTAGCGTGTTTCCAAATGGTCTCCGTTATTTTGCCAAATAAGACATGTTACTGGATCAACATCTTTTGTTGATCCTGGAACAACATCCCTGTCCAAATACAGCCTGAACCTTATCCCTACCCCTTTAACCTAACCCTAACAATAACCTATCACTAAAATCAGTGGAAAAGGATAGGTGAGCATTAAGCATGGTGTAGACCCTAACCCTTGTTTTAAGCTTAAAGTTGACATTAACTGTAAACCTATCCCTCAAATTTGATTGGTTGATTGGCATGTTTTTCCTAAACATTGATCCAGGAACATGTTCTACTTGGTGAAATCACGTTCACTGTTTCCAAACACTCATTGATCTGCACATGAGTTAAATGGATCCTAAAAAGCCATTACACAGAAATGATTTTCTTTGCTTTCAGATTTTTTTGGGGGATGCACTGTTTTGGATGATCCAAAATGACTATCTATGTAGTATTGGCAAAGTCTATAAATCTGTTCAATGATACTTCAGTTTTGAAGTGCCCGAATTCAATATTTGTGAAAAATTTGTGAAACTGTTCAGACTAATATTGAACTAGCGTTCATTTGTGCCAGCCTTTAAGCACTGCTGCAAATGAACCCATTCCACATTGTTAAAACTTAAATACCCAACTGTTTCTCACAATATATCACCATACCCTGAAATATCACTCAGAAATGGGATTTCCGTTGGCTTGCTAGAGAGAAGATTAGGGCTTTGTCTTTGTCCTTAAATTTCACCAGAGCAATAATTAGCTTCATCTCAGCAACTTGATTAGAGCAGTGTGGGCTGCCCTGCCATACTTATCTTTCTCATCTCGCAAAGGTTGCCAGGCAACTGCAGCAGAACATCATGACAAATGTTTACTGCAACAAAACTTACCAGATGAGTCATTTATCGCCCTCATCAAATAGTAGGTGAAAGACAGTACTTTCAGACAATTTAGCTTTAAGCCAGAGCTCACGAAAGTAATCTCTTTGCGAAATTGTTAGCATTAGGTATGACAACCTTCATTCGAGAGAAATGGATGCTAACCACCGACGATAACCATTTGACTTTCAAATTCTATATTGCTCTGTGTAATTAGGCTTTTTATGGCTTCCACATAAAATCGAGGGGGTTTGTGTATAAAATGACATGCCGATTAGAAAAGGCAGATTTTCAGATTTATAAAACTGTATAGAAATGGCAGAATACTTAGAGATTGTGTGTACATGCATGAGCTCTATTTCTTTCCATCTACTCCTCCACAATACGTGGAGCTTTCAACATTTTTTTAAATGCATGACCTTATCTGCATATATTTTACATATGCATATTTGCCATCTTATACAGGTCTTATCTTATGTAGCCTACTAGAAACTATGTAAATAGATGTTAGAGACTGTAAATGTCACCTGTGTCAATGAGATATTACACCGCATGTTCATAATCGGTACATTAAATGAGTTTTCATTGAAAGTATCATGAAAATTACTATTATTATTTTCACCACATTGGCTAATAGTTTGATTTAAGTATAAACCTTGTGTAATTTTGTGGAATCTTGTAATGCTCAACAGCAATTTTTCTTGTTCAGCCATAAGACAAAACTGCATGCTTTTGCATCTCTGCAGGAAAGAGAAACAACCAAACGAGGTTGAAATGAACTCCTCCAGGCCACTGCCGGACCCAGCAGGGGGGTCGAGACCTTGTAAGCACTAAGGTCACACAAGCAAAACAATCCCTAATCAACCACCCTTCTTTTTAAGTTGGCATTGCTCCGTTTATGAAGGGCTTTATTCATTTCAACACAGACCTCCCACCCCCCCACCCCTTTCTCAGGCTCCAGAATTCCTGGCTGACATTCCCTCAATCTTCCAGCTCTAACAGGCCTCAAAAGGAACTATTTTTCCTCCCTCTTCGAGTCTGCCCCAAGGGCATCACCGTCCCTTATGGCCTGGAGTTCCTGCACCCTTTTTCCTTAAGATGCTGTGTCTTTAAAAGAAGGACTCTAACAGCTGTCTGTATCTGGAGTGGGGAATGAGGGTGAAAAAGAGAGAGGGAGGGTGTACTGCTGATGCTGCTGACTTTGTTTTTCCCCTTCCCTTGCCTTTCCAGCCTGGAATGCCCTTGTGACAACTGCGTGTCAGTATCCAAAGCGCTGCAGCACCGCAGTGTTTTCACAGCCTTCCAAATCCATTCCAGGGGTGTTTTTTGTGAACCTAGCTCTTGTTATAAAATCCACATTCCTTCGCTACGACGGCACTCCCCTGTGCCATTGCTCCTGTGTTGCCATGGCTTGGAATTAGGACGGAAAGCATGGTGTAAACAAACACAGGCTGGCAGGCCATGTGATGTCGACAACCTTTGGACCTAATGGAGACTGGCTGTCTTATGATGAGGGGGCAAAGGTCTCTCCCACGCCACATACCCTGCAAACTAGTTGAGCTCCAGACTAATTTTTCTATAATACAGTACTACTGGCCCCAGTCTAGTGGGTATTGATCTGCATTTCTGCTAATGTTAATCAATGTGTAGAGCTGGAATCGGCACCCAGTGTGAGTGCATAAAATATGCATTTCCCCCCTAAAAAGTTCCTACCTCTCAGCATGGGTGCAAGGACGACTGACAGTTAAAGCGATAGTTCACCCAAAAAAGAAAATTGTTTACTCAACCGTATGTTGTTCCAAACCTGTATGACTATTCCTTCTGGGGAACACAAAACAAGATATTTATAAATGTGTCTGTGTTATTTTGTCCAGACAATGAATGGGGTCAGAATTTGACAATTAAAATTTTTGCATGAACTATTGAAAAACCTTGAAATTTTACGCATCCTGGAGCCTTGTAATTTTACAGTCGCTAAATAGATATGAGTGGATTAACCAAAACATGATATGCTAACATGTAGGGAGATAATGTACAAGTCTGAATAACCGAATAGAATGAAGATGTCCCAGTTTAAACTGTATAGCTGTTTAATAAAACATGGACTGCTGATAGACTGCTGGCACTTTTTTAAAGATTCATTTGGGGACTTAAGATATGCAAAATATGTCCTACTGTTACATCCTGTCTGTTCAGAATAGCAGAGTAGGAGAGGTGTTAACATCTCTATATAGCAACTTAATGCTGAGTCTCTAAGCTGGCAGAGTAATGGAGAGAGATTGCCAGCTGTACTGTTGTGTTGCTTAAGCATTTTATTTGCTCTTCATTGCAGGATTAGATTTAACTACACAATTTAAGCACTGAAATGGAGGATTTAACAAGTCAGAATGCATTTGGTTATCCATACGCCTTCATTTAGCTGTTTTCACTGACAGAGCTGAAATACTAATAGCTCACAAACCACAATCCAATATATAATAATGTATGTTTAAATGTGTCTATATATGGTTCTTTGTAATCTCAGCTTAATTTCTGTGTGGAGAAAAAAAAGTCAGCCTCAAACTATTTAATCGCCATCAAGTTAAACATGCTAACCATGCAGACATTTTAGTCCCTCCAGTTGGTTGGCACTGAAATTGACCTCATGTTCAGAGTCACAAGTTGTATACTCCTCCCTCAGTGTCGGACACTGATTTTGAAGTGGTCTAACAGACATAGTGCTGTTTCAGCTTCAGTGAGTCTCTGATTAAAGTACAAATGGATTCACTCCTCCATGCTGTAGCAGTATATGTGTGCCTCACTTTTGCCTCCAGACTAGGGATGTGTGACACAACTAATTTCATTAACCTTTAAACAGAAATTTTGTAATCAAATTGTCGACTAGTCTAACAACTCCTCCCCCAGAGGGAAAAGTATGGATATGTGATCCATTTGGAATAGCTTACTTATTCTATCATTCAAACAGTCAAATCCCATACTGAGAGCTGCTGGATAAAATATATATATATATATATATATGTGTAGTAGCCTTGCATTATGATCATTATACATTAAACTTGAGCGTTTAGCAAGTGCCCACAAGCTGCTTTTATATGTGCTTATAGAAGATCTCTCAATCTCTTTCCCTCTCACTCTTGCACATTCTCTCTCTCTCTCTCTCTCTCCCCCTCTCAATGGGAAAGTAATATATTCCAAATAATCTAGGCTAAGTAAGAATAAGCTTTATTAGCTTTCATTAAGCCTCCTTGCCCACCGAAGAGCCCTATAAATAGTTATTTCCTTTTCCTCATAACATTGACTTATGACTCAATCTGAAGCAAGGACACACTGCATGCTCTCGTTGACACAAGACTTCTCATAATGGTTCACAAATTTAACAGAAAAGAATTAATTTAAAAAGGGCAGGTTTTGTGAAGAAAGGGGTCAGTTAGTTGGTTCACAATTGGTTGGTTGCCAAAAAAATGCATAAATATTTAAATAAATAGGCTCATTAAAATATATATATATATATATAAATATGGCAGAAGTGGAGAGAGAAGCCATGGCTGACAAACTAAGTACACCCTTACTGCTTCCATAGGAATTAGGGACGGTAGACGCTGGTCAATGAAATGAAAAAAGTGCAAGGTCTAGAGATGAGAACTTCTTTTAACTTGAGCGCTGTGTTTTTAGAATGCTGTGTCATGCTCGAAACGCTTGTTTACAATGGAAAAGTAGCACAGTAGAATGGAAAAACACGTTCTGTGTGAATGGCCCTTAAGAGGGTAAATGCCTTTTATTAACTGATCATCAGCAAGCATGACCATCTCTATAAAACCAGAAGTTTTGGCAGTTTGCAGGTACACACAATGCCAAGGAGGAAAGATGTCAGCAATAATCTTAGAGGAGCAATTGTTACTCATCAATCTGAGAAGGGTTATACGGCCATTTCCAAACAATTAAAGACCATCATTCCACAGTGAGGAAGATTATTCACAAGTGGAAAACATTTAAAACAGTTGCCAATCTTCCCAGGAGTGGACGTCGCACCAAATTCATCCCAAGGTCAGACTGCGCAGTGCTCAGAGAAATTGCAAAAAAAAAACACAAGAACTAGACCTCAGACTCTACAGGCCTCAGTTAACATGTTAAATATTAAAGTTCATGACAGTACGATTTGAAAAAGACTGAACAATTATGGCATGTTTGGAAGGGTTAACAAGAGAAATCTTCTTATCTCTAAAAAGAACATGGCAGCACGGCTTAGATTTGCAAAGTTGCATCTGAACGACCACAAGACTGGAACAATGTCCTTTAGACAGACAAAACCAAAGTGGAGATTTGGTGAACACAGCATATCAGCACAAGCACCTCATACCAACTGTCAAGCACTGTGGTGAGGAGTGATGATTTGGGCTTGTTTGCAGCCACAGGACCTGGGCACCTTGCAGTCATTGAGTCGACCATGAACTCCTCTGTATACCGAAGTATTCTAGAGTCAAATGGGAATCCATCTATCTGACAGCTAAAGCTTGGCCCTTAAATTGTGCCATGCAACAAGACAATGATGCCAAGAACACCAGCAAATCTACCAGCAAATGGCTGAAAAAGAAAAGAATCAAGGTGTTGCCAGTCAAAATCCAGTCAAAGGACCAGTCAAGGTCCAGACCTCAACCAGACTGAAATTCTGTGGCGGGACCTTAAGGGAGCTGTGCATTAACAAATGCCCACAAACCTCAAAGTAATGAAGCAACATTGTGCATAAGAGAGGCAAAAATTCCTTCAGAATAATGTGAGAGACAGAAAATTCATACAGAAAATGATTCCATCAAGTTAATACTGCTAAAGGTGGTTCTGCAAACAGTCGAATCAAGGTGTACTTGGTTTATTACACGTGGCTTCATTTTGGCTTTATTTTTGTTCAATAATAAATAATGACACAGTGCATGTCATGTGTTGTTCACCCGAGGTTGTATTTACCTAATTTTAAGACTAATTTTTTTTTAATGTCCTGATACTTATGGCATTCAAAACGCTGTCTTTTATTTTAACCTGGTCTCATGAGAAGTCATTATAAATTGAATGAGATAGCAAAATCGATTTGAGTCCTGCAAAAACCTAAACCCAACATTATTGTATTGGTAATGTTTGTCATTGGTCCACGTACAAGTCTCATACAACAAATTGTTACAAGCTGTTATGAGCATGGAAAGGTTGCACAAACACACAGGTTTCTATTTTCTCTTATGGTTTGTGCTGATCGCAATGTGTTTTGTATGCTGGTCAAATTTAGTCAATATTCCTATTCCTATTCCAATATTCCTATTAAGTTAAGTTCATAATTTTTGCCAGGTGTTCTTAAATGCCTTTCATGGTAATATTAATAAATGTAAATATTAATTTAGCATTTTTGGTGCTGTTTTGGGTAGCAAGAGAGGAGCATTTATGATTGGTAAACAGGATGCAGAGGAAAGCAGGATGACTGACAATATCTAACACAGAAGAGCTTGCCAACCTTTTTCTGACCTCTCTGCCTGGCAGATGGTATTCATTCTTAAAAATGGATTTGCAGTACAACCTCCCCCTCCTCCCTAAGGGTACATGACTGGACAAAAAACAACAAATCTTATTGAATTCAGGGAGTTGCACAATGGGGATTATTATAAAGTGAAAGTATGTTGTTTGTGTGACTTGTCAATGATACATAAACAGACAGTCTGTTCTATTGCACTATGATTAGAGGATAGGTGGTCATGTAAAGGAGTCATTTAACAACATCCAGTTTGCCTGTAATGCTTTAAATGACTAATATATGACTGGAGTACAAAAAAACCCATCCGTTTGTTCATCTAAGACTTTGTTAGAAGAAAGTGTGACTGAGCTCAGAATTGTAGTGGTAACTCAAGGTTTCTCAAGATCTCTTTCTTTCTTGTCACACCTGCCTTTAACTGTAGATTTGATTGCGTAAGCCTGAATGTTTTAATTAATCGTTCTTGTATAAGCGGCAAAGCAACTCATGACTCAATGCATCTTTCCCCATAAACCAATTAACTAAAAGCTCAATTAATTAAGTTTCACAATATTGAAATGAGACATGAATACATGATGCACAGTAAGTGGCTTTGTTAATTGGACATTGTTCTGACATTCTTTTGTTTGGCTAATTTCTTGCTTCTTTTACTGCTAAATGAATTTATTTGCTTCCCAGGACCGTATGGTTCCTTTTGATTTGATTGTTAGATTGTAAGACTTGTTTAATGCTGTGGACTCAATAATTAAGACCATATTTTCTGCTTCCAAATATTGTATGGGTCTGTTGTCCCTGTTCTTGGAATAATACAGAACTACGGCTTTGGAAGAGTACTGTCCCACTTCTGGCAAAAACAATATGATGTATACTGTTTGTGAATAAGTAGTGGGCTACAATTTATTACAAGAATGTGAGGTATTTTTTTTTTTTATATCCTTTTTTTGTTACCCAGTTGAATGTGCTGAGACAACTATAAATCGAAACAGAGAAACATTCTGTGGTGCTAATAAATCATTGCTTGAGTTTGAGCATCCCAATCATTCTGTCATAGCAACAATGGCTATAAAAGTACGTTTGGGGTGGGATAATATGTTTGTTTGATCAATGAAAGAGGCCGCATTCGAAGTCACATACTTCCCTATTATTTAGTAAGGTAAGGTAAGGTAAGGTAAGGTAAGGTAATTTATTTATAAAGCACAATTTAAAAACAACGGGTAGTTGACCAATGTGCTGTACAATTTGTAGAAACATGCAAAGAGCTAATGTACAAAACATTTATACAGTGTAATACATATATCTAACTACTCTCACAAAGCAAACAAGCTACTAACATATCAGCAATTAGAGAGCAATTAGACAGAAAAGCCAGAGAAAAAAGATGAGTTTTTAAAAGAGATTTAAAAGATACCACTGCAAAGGCAAACTATTCCAGAGTTTCGGAGCCAACACTGAAAATGAACGATCACCCCGCAAAATTTGCGTCTAGACCTTGGGACAATTAAGAGTTTCTGGTCAGAAGACCTGATCTTGACCTAAGTGAAAAACAGTATGTGACAGAAGAAGTATGTCCTAATTCACAGCATTCATAAAAGAGTAGGCAAAAAGTATTTTGAATTTTGAAGTGTGCATTTATGATGGACACTTAATTATCCCATGAGGGCACGGGAGAGAATTGTGAATGGCAGTGAAGTGACACAAATGACGCTTGTAGGCGACATGATAATGGCCACATGATAATGGCAACATGGCAGAAATGTATTACGTCCGGATTACATTCATATTACATAGAACATACTTAGCAGTAAAAAAGGAAATTCTTATTCAAAATAAGTACCTACTCCAGAGTATGCGATTTCAGATGATGCCAGAAACTCTAGTCCAGGGTTTCTCAAACTCGGTCCTGGAGGGCCGCTGTCCTGCACAGTTTAGCTCCAACCCTGATCAAACACACCTAGCTGTGAGTTTCTAGTGATCCTGAAGAAATTGATTAGCTTGCTCAGGTGTGTTTGATCAGGGTTGGAGCTAAACTGTGCAGGACAGTGGCCCTCCAGGACCGAGTTTGAGAAACCGCGCCCATCTGAAGCCCAAAGCAGCCTATACTTGTCTGTGTTTTGATCCGTCTCAGATCGCACACTTAGAAAGCCGGGAACAGTGTTTCTTTCGCAGCTCAATATGCTTTTAACTTTTTTATTGTTTTATTTTTTTTATCGGCAGAAGTCTGTAGGGGAGAGCGGGGCACAAAGTAACGCTTTTTGACTTTCTCAGTTTGTATAAATCTACTTACAGTTCAGAGTATTTATTTTTTCCCACATTAATTTCCCACATGTCTAGTACAATTATGTGTTTTTGTTTTATTAATACAGTATATACTTTTTTCTTGATATACCCCGAAAGAATGGAAGTGAAATGTGACAACATGCCCCATAGGTGGGGTACATTGTAACATGTGTGGGGCACATTGTAACATAACATATGACAGCTTAAAATGTTATCTGATCTAATAAAAAAAATATACAAACAAACTAAAATATTTTCTAAATAAAATACAATTAAAATACTTTTTCATATAAAATAATGCCAATTTTTAATAATTAAATATAAACTCATTTTTGAGTTTTGACTACAAACACAGGAAAACACAGCTATACAACATAGTTCAAAACAAATAAATAATTAGTAATTTCTGAACATTGACTCTCAGTCTTTATTCACCTTTTTCCTCACGTTTTCTCAATAGAATTAATAAAAGTATAGAATATAATAGCATATTTCTAAAAGGGGCACATTGTAACGCAGTGTTACAACATGCCCCACCTGCACAACTGGGATTTAAACCCTGCTAGTGTCTTCTGCTAGTTAGCTAAGCATTAAATAACTATCTCAACTGTTAAATAACATCTTGGAGATTAAAATAATATCAGATTTGTCTTATTTTAAATAAACACAAAAAATAGAGATGAAAAATTAACTTAAGTAAGAAATTTACTTTTGCTATGGTTTAATAAATGTTTATGGATATCTTCCAAAAAAATAATAATTTTGGCGGAATTTTTTTTTCTATATAGTGTTGATATGGCAACTAGTAAATACACAAAGTTTCGTCATCCAAGCATGTGCGGAAGTATTTAAAACAAGCGTGTTACAACTAACCCCGTGTTACGTTGTGCCCCGCGCTCCCCTATATCACAACAGTCATGTTACATGATTTTACTGATTTGGATGTTTACTGACAAAGGAGTGGTGACAGCGTTTCATAATCGTTGGAAGCCAAAATCAAAACCGAAAATAAATTTCTATTGATTGCATCCCTAGTCATTAAATCATCTTTGAGAGCAAGGTGCCCAATGCAACTTGCATACTTTGCGTTTAGGAAGGACCAGCTCTGTCCCCGGGACAGGTTTGAGAAACACTGGTTTAGGAAACCAGTTTGGAAATGGTCATTATTTGTGCAGTTCCATTTGATGATGCTAGAGTCACACGTGTCTATTAAGAATCTCAGAATTTCTTGTAAGGTGCAAGTTAATATTTTCATAAATGGCAAAATTTTTCAATGTGTGTTTAGATGTACAACAAAACTCTGATTAGTTGCCTAGTTGGCTCATTTCCATATGTTTTTCCGTTTAATTTTACCACTGCTGTCATCTAATGCTTGCTTGAAGCTTGCTTTTACACATACTAATAATTTAATTATTTTTAAAGTAATCTTCAGCTTATCTCATTCTTTCAATTATTATGAGAATTATCATTTTGTGATGCCTGAATTCACTTGTAGCATTTGTCAGGCTAATAGTCAGTGTAAGATTGTGCATGCAAAAGCACTCAATAATATAGAAAAAATGTGCAACTACAGTCAACTATAGTTTGGTTAGTTCTGGACTAATTATAGTTAAAACAAACATCTGGAAAAAAACATAAGTCTGGAAATAAATTAATCTGGAAAAGTGTAAATAAACATATTTCTTTATAAATGGAGAATTAGACATAGCTAATGATTTCATCATTGACAAAGAAACCATAGTGTTGGCATCTTGCACTTAGTATTAGTATAGTATTCTATCGGTAAATTCCAAACACTGCATAACCAAGGGGTCAAGGTTGGACGGGTTAGCATGGTCCTCTTATGACCTGCATGTTGATATGGTAAGTACAATGTTTTTTTAGTTCTGGGGCAAAATCCACCTTTCTCAATGGGCAGTCATTCAAAAGCTAACAAAATAAATATTTTTAGCAAGCAACTGGTATATATCGCAAAAAATGTATTTTATTACACAAGATGCTTTAAAAGCATGAAATTATGGAAGCTTGTTTCTATGGAAGCTTGTTTCCGCCACAAAATAAAAAAAATAAAAGATAATTGCGACTTTTTATCTCACAATTGCGAGTTTATATCTCGCAATTCTGACTTTATTTCTCAGAATTGCGAGATATAAAGTCAGAATTGCGTGTTTTAAAGTCGCAATTGCGTGTTATAAAGTCAGAATTCTGAGATATAAAGTCAGAATTGCGTGTTATAAAGTCAGAATTCTGACTTTTTCTCGCAATTGCGACTTTATATCACGCAATTCTGACTTTATATCTCAGAATTCTGACTTTATATCTCAGAATTCTGACTTTATATCACGCAATTGGGAGATATAAAGTCAGAATTGCATGATATAAAGTCGCAATTGCGTGTTATAAAGTCAGAATTGTGAGATATAAACTATTCTGAGGTAAAAAAAAAAAAAAAGTCCGTCTTTTTCCCCCCTTAGAATTGGACTTTATATCTCACAATTCTGAGAAAAGATGTCAGAATTGCGAGATATAAACTCGCAATTATGTGTTATAAAGTCAGAATTGCGTGATATAAAGTCAGAATTCTGAGATATAAAGTCAGAATTGCGTGATATAAAGTCGCAATTGCGAGAAAAAAAGTCAGAATTCTGACTTTATAAGACGCAATTGCGACTTTATATCTCGCAATTCTGACTTTATATCTCAGAATTCTGACTTTATATCACGCAATTCTGACTTTATATCTCAGAATTCTGACTTTATTTCACGCAATTCTGACTTTATATCTCGCAATTCTGAGAAATAAAGTCAGAATTGCGAGATGTAAACTCGCAATTGTGAGATAAAAAGTCGCAATTATCTTTTATTTTTTTTATTTTGTGGCGGAAACAAGCTTCCATATGTTTCCGCCACAAAATAAAAAAAAATAAAAGATAATTGCGACTTTTTATCTCACAATTGCGAGTTTACATCTCGCAATTCTGACTTTATTTCTCAGAATTGCGAGATATAAAGTCAGAATTGCGTGTTTTAAAGTCGCAATTGCGTGTTATAAAGTCAGAATTCTGAGATATAAAGTCAGAATTGCGTGTTATAAAGTCAGAATTCTGACTTTTTTTCTCGCAATTGCGACTTTATATCACGCAATTCTGACTTTATATCTCAGAATTCTGACTTTATATCACGCAATTGGGAGATATAAAGTCAGAATTGCATGATATAAAGTCGCAATTGCGTGTTATAAAGTCAGAATTCTGAGATATAAAGTCAGAATTGCGTGTTATAAAGTCAGAATTCTGACTTTTTCTCGCAATTGCGACTTTATATCACGCAATTCTGACTTTATATCTCAGAATTTTGACTTTATATCTCAGAATTCTGACTTTATATCACGCAATTGGGAGATATAAAGTCAGAATTGCATGATATAAAGTCACAATTGCGTGTTATAAAGTCAGTATTGTGAGATATAAACTATTCTGAGGTAAAAAAAAAAAAAAGTCTGTCTTTTTTTGCCCCTTAGAATTGGACTTTATATCTCACAATTCTGAGAAAAGATGTCAGAATTGCGAGATATAAACTCGCAATTATGTGTTATAAAGTCAGAATTGCGTGATATAAAGTCAGAATTCTGAGATATAAAGTCAGAATTGCGTGATATAAAGTCGCAATTGCGAGAAAAAAAGTCAGAGTTCTGACTTTATAAGATGCAATTGCGACTTTATATCTCGCAATTCTGACTTCATATCTCAGAATTCTGACTTTATATCACGCAATTCTGACTTTATATCTCAGAATTCTGACTTTATTTCACGCAATTCTGACTTTATATCTCGCAATTCTGAGAAATAAAGTCAGGATTGCAAGATGTAAACTCGCAATTGTGAGATAAAAAGTCGCAATTATCTTTTATTTTTTTTATTTTGTGGCAGAAACAAGCTTCCATATGAAATTGACTAACATAATATCAAAAAATTAATATTTTTATTTTTTAATAATAAAGACATTTTAATGTTTTTTTCCTCTCAGCTGCCTTGACCCCACAGCTTAGGATAGGCCTAGTTGCTATTGAAGAGTTTTGGAGTGTACTTGTCCCATTAGTTACAGGGCATTTACATTTAAGGAAAGCCAAGGTGGCATAATTCAAATTGCCTACTTCTAGTGAGCCCTGCACCAGCTGAGCAACTGCATTGTAGAGAAATGTCAATGATAACATATTTTAGACCTCCTTGTGCACGACAACCAATATCTACCTTCAATTTCCAAGTATCGCCAGCGGGGCATTTTTTAAACCTTCATTTAAAAATACACCCATTTCCGACTTTGTACCTTTAGTCATTGCCTGCAGAAAGAACATGTAAAAGGTGCATAAAATTGGCACAATCAGATACCGAAGTCATCTCTGCTCTTTTGAAAGATCTTTGTAAAAGGATCTTCATAAACTTCTTGTGTAAGAGGCTAAAGGGATATTCAATCTCAAGGGTTATCCTTATCCCTGGGAGAATCGTGTTTTGCCAGAAAGATAGCGCTTGTCTTATCCACTGCACCTTATAACCTCCCCTCCAACTAACATATTCATCTGCTACCGCTGTTTCCACAGTCAGTCACACATCTACATCTCATTGTTTATGGGCTTATTTTGCTTTGTCTCGCTCTGTTGTGTTTGGATCCCTCCCGTAAAAAGAATGCTTTGGAAAATAGCCCTCTAACTTTCTTTTTTATGAGGCTAGAGAAAAAGTGAGAGGAAAAACACAAGTGCCTGGAGCATCTTAATGCTTTTGAAAGGAGGGGATGCAGAGGAATGGGGGTTGGGAGGGAAATGGCACATTTGCAGCTTTCATCTACCTGGAAGGAAAGGAACAGGCTTGTGTAAAGTGTGGAAGACAGTTGAAAGAGGCTTAGAGGAGTGTGATACTCTGCCTTAACATATGGCTGTAAAAACAGTGCAAACTCATAAAGGGTAAACCACATGGTTAGAATAAAGATTGTAAATGAAAATCCACAGTAAGCCATTTTATTCCCATATACACAGAAGTATGCAATTCATCAGTATGATCAGTTTCAGAGGATCCTTTTCACACACTGTGATGATGCATTATTAACATCGTAATTCTAGCAATTCTTTCTATTTTTTAACACCATTCTAATTCAATGCCGGAAGTAACGCAATTAATTTCTCAATATTTTTTCCCCTTTTTGTAAAGTCATAGAAGCTTTTTCCTTTTGCTATATTGGGGATGCAAAAATTATATTTGTTGTAGTTTTCACCTGTATAGAAGTTTACCCAACTATGATGACTTCCACTTCTGAGAACTTTGGGAATGTGAAAAGGGTCCTTTGTGAGGATATTCTTGCAAATTACAATTCAAAGCACATTACTAGATTAAAGTAAACATGAGGATGTACAACTGTAGGGTTGTAATATCACATAAACCGCGTACAAGTGGGGAAAAAAATCATTGGAATTGCTTATGTTAATGTTTGGAAAGAGTGTCGCATAAAGCTTTGAAGAGACTGAAAAAGTCGGATTAGTCATCCATAAATGCTGTGCATCTTTTATCGTGGCAATACAAGCCTACTCCCCCTCTTTTTGCAGGTGGCTACTTCAAAACTTCTGTTAAATGCGTGTAGTTGAAGTAGCATATTCACTGCACTCTTGTTCTTAACCAAATCCAGTTGCATTGTGAGATTAGGAAGGGAAGCTAGAAGGTGGCTCGTCACAATATGTTTTGCAAATTTTCAAACCTGGCATTTAGCTCTGTCAGCTGGAAGACGCTGGATCAGGTTACAACCTTTGAAATGCAAGGAGGGAAAAAAGCGCTCCCCTCCCCCCATTCTGCAGACTGGGCTATTTGTAGCAGGAGCTTCCAAACAATGTCAGCGCAATCACACCATGCAGCAAAAGACACTGACGAATTTCATGCCTGGTTAGACTCCCCTTATTTGTTACTATCCCCCTCATCCTCCCCTTGTTTGTTGTAGGTGTTGTTGCCATTTCTGATGTCATTCCCTAAGATGGCATCTAAGATGCTGGTGCTACAGAACCAGTGGTGTAGGTTCCATTTGAATGTTTGGTGGGACAATATTGGGTGTCTTTTCTTCACATGCACAATCCAAAATAAGCTTATGCCACGTTTTGAGACAAATGTTGTGGGTATAAACCGGTATGTTTTAGACAACCTTGAACACCCAAGTTGTTTTGAATTCCTCAAGAACAGCACAGTCATCATTTATTCATGTTGATTTGATTTCAAACCTATATAACTTCTTTCTTCTGTAGACCAAAGGCAGGATATTTACAATGAAATTGAATGTTGACTAGGGGCTGTCAGGCTCCAAAATTTTGATTATATTATATTAAGTCTTCTAATGCCGTACAGTGGCGTTGTGCCCCATTTGTGTCGTTTGAGTTGAGTTGTATTATTTCAGAAATTGCACTTGTTCAGTGTAAATTTAGCAGTCATTCAAAGTTCAGCAACACCTTTATGTCTCATGAGTTCTCAGAAACCCCTGTAGCAGGGAATGATTCATTTATGAGCATCTCATAAATAATTTTCACTATTGATTAGGAAAAGAAGTGTATTATTTGGGCCTGATTTTCAACATTATTGATGTATTGGTCAAAACCCAAGCAACATTACTCTAATTACAAACCAAATTTGTTTTCCATGGTGACAATACAGTATAAAACAAGACGGTATAGTCTCGTCCTTCTTAAACTGCAAACAATGACCGAAGAGTTTGAGAGAAACCCAGGAGCAACGTGACGGTCAGCCATCTGTCTTTGAAATTTTAGAGGCAGCCGTCACCTCAGTCCAGAGTATCACTGCAGTCTGCAGTCTGAGCAATGGCTATGGCAGCGAAGGATGAAGCCCTTGGCAATTAGAGTCTGGGTGAAATATTTGCTCACTGTCAGGAAGGGAGAGAGAGAGAGACTCCCCGAAAGGGGGAGAAGGAGGGGAGGTGATGCACCCCAGGGATTCGCACTCAGGAGCACAGAAGCTGCTCGTGAGCTTCATTCGATATGGAAGGTTGTGCAAGGCTCTTTATCTCAGCTCTTTTTTTTCTGTAAGCACAGAGGATGGCAGGGGGGCACTGCTTTAGAGAGTTTGCTCTTTACACTGCCGAGGAATTAACCTTCAAAACACCACTGTTATATCCTGGAGAGGTTAGCGTTCTGCCTTCAAAGCGCCACTGTAAAGTATAGACAAAAATATTTGCACCACAGAGATGCGGTTTTGAAATAACTTTCTGAAGTCCTTAATCTTGCACTTTGTTTTTTGTGAAGGTATTTCATCTCTAGATGTAATTTGTACAGTTCGACTGTTGTTCCATTTGTTGTTGCTGTGCTTCTTGTGTTATAATTCGTGTCTTCCACTGCCCTCTGGACTTTTCCTGGTGGAGTTATGACATTAAATTTTTCATCTCATGTCAGGCTCGTGTGAAGGAGTAATAGGAACAGCAATAGAGTCTGAAGTTTCTGTTATGAAGTTGACAGCTTGGTTGTACAGGCTTCTGCTGACACACCAAACGCTGACAAGTGCAGCAACTGCATTTCTTGATATTTAGTATTTTATTGCCCGTGCAGGAAAACTGTTGTTACATAGTTTGTATAATTTGTATACACTAATTATGCATATATTCTCCAGCTGTGGCTTAATGATTGAGTGTGTGTGTGTTATGAGCATTTTAAAGAATAAACAAGAATGATTAATTTTGGCCAAACCTTTACACTCTCAAAGATAAAGCTTCTTTATTGGCATTGATGGTTCCATGAAGAACCTTTAGCCATGGAACCAAATTTCACAAAAGGTACTTTATGATGAAAAAGTTTCTGTAGGTTATTAAAATGATCTTTGCACTAAGAAGACATTGGTTCTTTTAAGAACTGATCACTGAAAGGCTCTTTGGGGAACTATAAATGTGACCATAACCATACCATGAAAATAATCATCTTGTTGTTGTTGGTATCTGTCAGAATATCTGTGCATCTATTCCTAATTGAAACTGCAAAATTAGCTTGTTCTGTATTTTTGCAACTTTCTGACATCAGACAGACCAGTGTTGTTATTGTTAACTAAAACTTAAAGGGCACCTATTATGACTCTTTTCACAAGATGTAAAATAAGTATCTGATGTTCCCAGAGTGTGTATGTGAAGTTTTAGCTCAAAATACCCAACAGATAATTTTTTTACAGCATGTTTAAATTGTAATTTTTTGGGGCTCAGAAAAACGCGCTGTTTTAGTGTGTGCCCTTTAAATGCAAATTAACTGCTGCTGCACGGCCCAGGGGGCGGAGCCTCACGAGCTGGACAATCTCATCTGATAATATCAGAACAGAAACTCTCAGTTGCGGTGTTCATTTCGACTCGGAGTCGGACAATAATGCCCACAGAGCCAGAGAATATATGCTGTATGGACATAGAACAGGTATAGTTTAGTTTAATTATGGTTATAATTTACTAGTCATCTGCTTTTATCCACTATTAATACAAGCCTGCTGTAGCAGACCCTGTCCGAATGATGACCAAAATATACTGATGAGTTCAGTGAAGTTTATTGTACATCACACAAAAGATGAGTGTTAGTTTTACTCCAGAGAATCACAGTAAGAGCTGAATAAACACAGTATAAGAAGTGAGCATTAAAATCTTATCCATAAACTCTCTCTCTCTCCCTTTCATTACATACAACATACACAGCGAAGTTCACAAAACACTCTTACAACTAACAGTAAACAAATATATACACACCTTTTCAGTGGGTGCTAAATAAACTGGTAAACCTTATATCCGTAAAATGACTCGATGAGCTGTCATAAAGAGCGCGCTCGCACTTTCATTTCTGCCGTGGTCAGTAACGTTAGGACTGTCGCTCTGAAGATGTAAGCTGGATCACAAACAGTACAGATCCATCCTCGAGTAACAACGGGAGTACATGAAGACTGCTATGTTCATTCTTACATCCAACAACAACACACCTCAATCGCTTAGGAGACATTCTTGTCTACAGCTGCTCCAGCGTCGAAACAATGGCAGACTCTGTGTCCAGCTCACTCAGGACGGGTCTATGCTCAAACTGCAGTGTCAATCAACAGTCGTGGGAGGGGCCTGTGCAATTCTACGTCACATTGCATAGAATCTTAGAACATCTCATTCTGAGACAGTTCTTATGATTTATTGAGATTGTAAAAAAAACACTGGGTGGATATTTATCATTCTAGGGTGGTTTTGCTCACACACTGCCAACACACATTTATGTTCAAACACCATATAAAAGTGAATTTTGCATAATAGGTGCCCTTTAAACTATTAATAAAACAGAATATAAATTTTAGATGAAAAACTTAACATTTTCCTTGGCAACTACCTGCAGTAAGTTTAAGATGAGCTACTAAAATGAGTAAAACTTAAAAAAGAAAATAATAATAGTAATTTAAAGCTAAACAGAAATATAAACAAAAGCACATTACAAAGTTTACTAAAACTTAAACTAAAATTCAAAGAAATCTGACCATCTAAAAATAAAAGCTAACTGAAAATATGAAAAACTAATATAATAATTAAAATAACATTGAGACAGCTGTAAAATTACTATGATCTGAGGGAGTGATAGATTGCGGCAAGGGAAAATGTCTAGTTATTTGCAGCCTTAATCCTTAAAACAATGGAAAAAATGTAAATTGATCTTGTTTTCCAGATTATTTTTCTCCCATGGTGTAACCAAATGGCAAACACCTTGATTAAGGGAGGGAATATTTCAAGTGCATTACTAATTACGGATAAATCACTTAACTGCAAAGGCATAAAATGAAGGACAAACCTGATTGTTTTAGTACAACATTTGCAGGCTCACACCGGGAGCATAAACAGCATGTCGATTTGATTTAATATAATTTTCAGTTATCGACTGTATAAGCATAATGACAGCGCTAATGAATTGTATAATGCTTAAAATAAAGCCTTTGAATGTAATCATCTTTAATGACTCAAAAGTCTTATGCTGTTAAGATTACTTTTTAATAGCTTTTTCTGTGATTCACTGTGTAATGGACCAAACCTCAATCCATGTTGTCAAAAGGCAACATGCAAAGTAATGGACAAAGAAAGATCAAATTATGATCCTCTTAAACTGAAATGGAAGACAAAAACTTGATTCTTCTTGACAAACACAACTGGCCACAAATGTAGGTCAATCCACATCACTGCAGCTCATCTCAGCAGAGGCTGCTCATGCTGTATTACTGGGAAAAGCAAACACTAAAAGAGAATGTGATCCTCTGAAGTCAAGGTATTTATTTTCTGTTGAAGTACGTGATGCAGTACCAAAGGAAATGCATTTTATGATTGTTTTCTTTAAATGAAAACATTAGCACTTTGGCAGGATGGATGTTGTATGGAATATCACCAGCCAAATCATATCCATGTTGATATTCAGCACAACAGCGCAATTGCTAGTGTAATACTTTAAATACTTTTTAAGTCTTTAAACAAAGTTAATAAATAAATACATTTTTGTCTTGTACAATGTACATTGGGGGTAACGCTTTACAAGTAATGTGAGTTATGTAATCAGATTACTTTTTTCAGGTAACTTGTTCCTGTAATGCATTACTTTTCAATTTAAATTTGAGTTACTTTTTCAAATAATTAATGCAAATTACTTTGTTTTCCCATTTATTGACTGGCAGCTCTCCTGTCTGTCCCCATGTTGAGAGAAATCGTGAGTAAGTGCAGAGGTGTTGTGTGCGCTAGGTTATTGTTGTTCTAGACTAATGTGAACATGCATTTACTCATCTCAGTTGCACAGAAACAAATTCAGTATTCCTCAAAATGATTAAAACGCAAATGGTTAAATGCAAACTCAGAATATTATGCAAACGTTCAATAATCAAATGTTAAATAATACAAATATACTTTATGTATTTAATCTCACTTTATTAACCAGTGTGTTTGCTGCTGAGCTTCTATGATCCAATCGAACCATAATAATAAACAAAAATGTCTGAAATAAGAGCGTTGAACTTTCTTCTCGTGCATCCTATTGTTCTGCAATCCAGAATGGCTGCACAACTGAAAGGTTTGTTTGAGCTGCACCCTCTAAGGTACAGGTGTGCATTTGCATTTCTTTCAGACTGAGGCTTATTCAATTTTAGTGTGAAAGGGCCTTAACATTTGCCAGAACAGTTTTTTTGTTATTAAAAAAACATACAAGCAAGCAAGCCCAGGTCAGAAAAAGCAACGCAAAAGTAATGTAACACAATATTGTGTAACATTACTTTGAAAAATAACTTTCCCTAACACTGTGTGTGTATATGTCTATACACTGCTGCGTTTATTTGATCAAAAAACTGTAATATTGTGAAATATTATTACAATTTAAATAACTATTTTCTATTGTAATATATTTTAAATGTGATTTATTCCTGTGATGGCAAAGCTACCTTTTCAGCCTCATTACTCCAGTCTTTAGTGTCACATGATCCCTAAGAAATCATTCTAATATGCTGATTTGATCAAGAAACATTTCTTGTTTTTATCAATGTTAAAAACATTTGTGCTGCTTAATTTCTTTGGAAACCAATAGTGTATTTATATTCATAAAACATAAGTTGTGTTTCAGACCAAATTTGGCCTGTTTTCTCAACCAATGAATATAGTTCCAATAGTCAATGATCAAGCTTTCCATTTTATCTGACAGCAAAATCAAACTCTGCTTTGCTTCCACAAAGTAATGCTATGGAATAATTTGACTAACTTTTAAATAACTTTACTTATCTATTGATCACTGTCTGCTATTATATAGTTCCTTCACTTGGTTTGTGAGTTCATTTGTTAGCATCTTCTTGCATGGAATAAGTGAGTATGAGTATGAGCTGCTATCCAGGTCAGTAGCAGGCACAGGGAGACTGGGAAGATGCCTTTAACACCACGCTTCGCTGGGCCCTACCAAAATAGTCCAGACTAAAGTTAGCTCAGCATAACATAGTGCAGTGCTAGATGGCCCTCCACTTTGAATTCATTAACACTTGAATCTCACACTTCAGTCTTTTAGTAGCTTGAATGAGGACAGTTTTGCCCGCTCTCTCTCTGCAGATGAATTATTCATGAAACATATTTTCATGTAGAGCATTATCACCCTTAAACAGTTTGGCTATAATACTTCTTTACCCAAACACAGAACCTTTCTAGGTTCAGGGTCTAATTTCTAATTTACGGTGAAATATGCTGTGTGGTTGGCCTTTTTGTGGACATGGTGGAAGAAATCCAGGAACTGTTTTTTTTTACCCTGGAAAGTAATAAAACCTTGAGTCTAAGCTCTGTTTATGCATGTTTACATGTTACTCATTCTGCTGTCCTAATTCCAGCTCATTTATAAACTAAAATATCTTGGAAAAGAAAGCCTAAAATGAGTGAGGATGGGCAGCTGTGGTTATTCCCATGTTATCTGCTTCAGCCCTTGTGAACTTGTTTCTGGAGCCAGTGCTCAAATTGATTCATGTCTAATGGGGGGGGTCTCCTTATATAAGGCGAAACCATACATGATGCATAAAAAAAAAAAAAATATCCAGATGGTTTAGTGGCACTGCTCCCACTTTCAGAGTAAGACATGTGTTTGTGTTCAAAGATCAGTTTTTTTCTCTCTGTCTTTGCTAGCATCTGTTTAGAACAGTAGTGTTATTATAATGATTGCACTATTCAAATGCAATTTAGTTTTTTTTTTTTTTTTTGCAGACAAGTGTGCATAATTCAATAACCACAAAGGTTATATTAAGTTATAGTCACCAAATATTGTCACGTTATAATATCAAATATATGCTCAGCAATGCTCCTTGCATGCTTTCCATTGCTTTCAGTATCAAAGAATAAGATTTGGAATGTTTCTGAAAGAAGTCTCTTTTTGCTTACCAAGGTTGCATTTATTTGACCAAAAATACAGTAAAAAGAAAAATTCTTTCATGATTCAGTCATTTGAAAAAGTCTTTACTGTCACTTTTGATCAATTTGAATTGGCCTTGCTGAATAATAGTATTAATTTATTTTTTTTAAAAATCACTGTGCATGTGTGTACATGTAAATTCTGGCTGCTCAAAAGATAAGATGCATCCTGTTCTCAAGATCATAGTTTGTGAAAGCTCAATGTGTATAAAGAAGCATCAAGGGATAAGAGACAATGAAACAAAAAAAAAGGTTCAATGTAACAGTACAGCATAACAGAAACTGTCAACTGCCACAAAGCTGCAGAGGGAATTAAGACTCCTGTTTTATGAACACAAACCGCCTAAGCACTGTGTGAACTTGCATTGAAATAAGTAGATTTGAAGTATCTCCTGGTGTGGTAAGAAACCACAGTTTGTATTAACATCATGTTAAAACACACAAATGATTAATCTCAACAGGGATGATATTTAAGACGGCAGTGACATCGCTGAGAGTATTTAAGCAAATTTAGTATTTGCCCTGCTGTGATCTCGAAGATAGCACTGTCACAGTTGAAGGATAAATAGAAGGCAAAGGAGCCTGATTCTGCCAAATTTGGTCTCTTATAAGTAATCAGCGCAATAACAGTAAGCAATGGGGTCGGTATGGGAGAAAGGAACTTGACCGGGAGGTTTCAGCAATATCCTGTCAATCACTGCACACTGTTAACTCTAATGATCATTGCACTGAGCCATCTTCATCAATCTAGGGCAAATCATCTCTCTGAGAGAGAGAATTTGGAATAAGTGATGAGTGACATCTCGACGTGGAAAAATATGAGCTGATCACTTTCTTTCCTGCTCTGGCACCGACGTGGTAATTAACAAGGGCAGAAATGGGATCAGCTGATGACTAATGGTTAATTATCACTTATGCCTGGTACTGCAGATGGCTGCACAAATGTAAAATCAAGACAGCAGCAAAGAATCCTCCTGGTTCCTTTGCCGCTGACTGGCATGCTGGCTTTCAGAACCTCTTGTTAAGGTATCTGACACAGGGACGTAGGGCTGCATGGTACTGGAAAAGAGCTGTATTTGGAATAGGGATGTTAACCGATGACCGTTTGACCGATGGTTGACCGTATCAACTTTAACCGATCAAAGTTGTCGGTAGTCGGTTAAAAAAAAAAAAGTGATCTCTAAATTAGGCTATTATAGACAGTGGACTAAACGCTACTACAGTTAGCCATCTCGTTCCAAGATCTTTTTGTGTGAAGTGAACAAATTCCTCACACTCAGTTTTTCATAACTCTCCTGTTTGTACTTAATAAACCAATAAAAACATTTGGCGCGAGGTCACAGCGTTTGGGTTCGCGCGCTCACAAGGTTTGCGAAAAGTAAAGGCTACAGGCTAAAACACTCAAGGTTAGAGCCAGGGCAGACGACAGGAATGATCATCTTTATTATTGTTAGAACTACCTCAAACTAGGGGTGCACCGATCCGACTTTTTCAGTCCCGATACCGATACCGATGCCTGGGCTTTGTGTATCTGTCGATACCCGATACCGATCCGATACTATAGTTGAATTAATAAAAAACTGTATACCTTCCACCTTATACCTTCCTTGAAGAGACTAAAGGCACCAGACTTTACTAACTAAACATAACTAAGACAAAGTAACAGATGTATGTAATGTGTTGTATTCTTATTTATTTAAAAAACAATTGTGCATTCAAATCGAAAATAGAATATAATCAAACTTCTTTAAATAAATGTAAAAAAACTAAAATTAAAATGTAGCGGTGGAAACAAAAAAACTGTGTATTGGTCAAACGTGTCACACCACCATCACAAACATGACCTGAATGCTCACTTAATCAGCAATGGCAAATTTAAATGTCAGTTTTAATGATCATTATGTTTCATATTTTTAAAAATGAAAACAAAAAGAAGCAGGGTTGTGTTTTATATTTCGTGTTGTTATAAATATGCAGTAAAGATAATCAATGTACGCGTTTGCCTGAACCACATTTATGTGGCCATTAATATGTTTAAGATTTTTTTTTTAAATGAAAAGAGGCAGAGTGGTGTTTTATAACATACTTCGTTTTATTGTTGGCTAAAATATACATAAAGAGATTACCGGAGTAGCCAGAGCGAGCTGAGTGACGCGATCAAGAACGCTGCTGTTCCATTTGCAGAATAACCGGACTCGCGTCCTCTCGTCCTCGGGAGTTCGTTCTCCTGAGTCGAACTTGGCAAGTCCGAACTACCAAGGAGGACACAAGTCCGAAGGTTGCGTACTTGGTATTGAGAAACGGCCTCTGGCTCGCTCCATGTTGCTTCTAGCATGCGACACGCGTGAAGCTGACGAATGACGTAGGTTCTGCTGCGACAACGAAAAAAAAAAAAAAAAAAAACCTGGATCGGCCCGTGGATCTGTTATTTTTTCCGATCCCCGATCCAGCTATTTTATCAGTATCGCGGCCGATATCCGATCCTAATATCGGATCGGTGCACCCCTACCTCAAACTAAAGCGGCGTCTCTTCGGAGCTGTCATTTTCTTAAATGAGCTGCGGCAATGTTTCAAATGAGCTTCTAACGCTAGACAAACGCCTTTATTTTCAACGCGATCACCTTGTACCCAAACCATTTCGAAAAGTAAGGAGTCATTTGTCCTCCGATTTGTCTGCCGCGTTTGCGGGACTCATGTTTCGCGCTGTAGGGGATTTAAAAAAAGGGACGTGAGTGGAAGGGCGACGCCGCGGCAGTGTGTGTGTGAGCGGGCGGCAGAGAGATGCAACAGAGTTGCGAAATTGCAGGCGCGGCTCCAAATGGCTGTTATTTCAAATAGCGTAGCATATTTTAAACTAATCGGTTAACCGGTTTCAACCGGCTAATGAGGCTCGGTGGTCGGTCAAGAACATTTTTAGTTTTCGCCATCCCTAATTTGGAAAGAATAAATCCCTACAAAACCACCCTGAAATCGTTTTAGAATGGAGTGCATCTGCATATAAAATAATTGGAAGCATAGATAAATACAATAAAACAAAGATAAGAATGAAATATATAGTGATTTAATGAAATAAACAGTGCTTTGTGTTTTTCAGGGAAGTCTAACATGTACAGAAATTTAATAATCAAATGTAAAATAACTTACATTTTCAAATTTTTTTTTATCTTTGTTAAAGCCACAAAAGGGATTTTCTTTGTCTTTTGTTGTTTGATTAACATTGACACAGACAGCAGCAGGTATATTAGGCTGTCGTCACTTTAAGACCTAATTCACGGATCCTATATAATGCTACGCATCTTTTTTTCTTTCTCAATTTTTTTGTCTTATTTACAACATGACAATATGTAGCCGCCAGACTGTACTAGTACGTCTTATGAAGCAGCGGAAGAAACGTAGATTGTCGTTAAATTGTCGTTTTCTGCTCGACCAGCACTTTGCAACAACACAAACCTTGTTACTGCAGCAACTTTCAGTTTGTTTCCTATAACAACGTCAGACATGTTTACATTTTATGTGCCATGAGCATATGACATAATAGTAAACCACGCGAAATCCGATCCAAGCAATCAGATTGACACGGATTTCAAGAAATGAACCACTATGTGCTATTCAAACCACATTTCAATGTAGCTCAAATTGTGAATTATTATTATTATTATTATTATTTTATTTTTTTTGCCGTTCACACTTGCTAAATATGATTGAATTCCAATTGGATATGCAATAAAAAATCAGATTTGGCAGTCTGAACGAGGCTAAAAAGTAAATAAAAATGCTTTATACACGCTTGAATGTTTAAACTGACAGGACTTAAAACGTACCAAAGATAAACTTTCAATTATTCTGCAATTAATCAATTAATCTGCGAACCACATGCGTTCCGAACTGAACCTGGTCAGTACGGATAACGGATCAACTACAATCCCTACTTACTTGACATCTCACATTCTGACTATCAGCATGACTATCGTGGATGCTCACATCACAATGTCATTGCTGAAATGATATATCGTGGAGCCCTACTGGGAGGAGGAACTGGAATACTGGAGAAGCCCCAAATGAAAATCGTTTTTGGAGCCTCGAAGCTGCCTGTTTGAGCCAGACTCGAAATTATGATTAAAATGCATTGAAGAAACATACTTCATGTTATTCTTAGTCTGGTTCGTAAAACTGATTTCAGCCCTTGCATCAAGTATCACTTTCACGTTGAAATTGAAATTGGCATTATGAGAAGCCAGTGGTACATTTTTAATGGTTTTTGTAGCAGTGTATAATTTTGTGCCACGTTCAAATTTGCAGAGGGCTGGACAGAATAGCTGGATGTGGCAAAAGCAGTGTTTGTAAATATGGTACCAGCTGTAAGCCAGTGTTTGCTGGGATGGCAAGTACGTAAGTATAGGGTGAGTATCTATGTCTTCAAGACAAAGATACTTATAATGCTGGTTGTTAAGGCGTACTTTTACTGCTTTTATGGGGAAAAATATCCATCCTTTTTTAAAAAAAACAACAACATTCACTATGAAATATATTATTTTCTAACTTTTTAAGGACATTTGATTCCTGGTCATCGAGGATACAACATTACTGGAATAACTTTACAATTACTGGAAAAAAATAGTAGCTATAGCTTAGCTAGCCATAGCTAGTTTTTTAAGACTCGTGTCATGGATTTCAGTCCATGTCTGTTAGGCTTAAGTTAATATAGGCTAGTTTAATCTTAACCAACATTAAATTTTAGCAGATATACTAATTTTAATAGTATCATTAATGTAGCTCAAACAGTAGAGCCAGCAATGCCAAGGTTATGGATTTTCCCAGTGAGTGCGACTTATTAAATGTAAACCTCCTAAATGCATACATGTAATGAAAATACCAGATCCACCTTTGATTAGCAAATGCACATAACATGTGTGTATTTGTCTGCTCAAATGTGCATACTCCATTCGTTTTCCAACCAAAAGTTGGTTTTGAAAGACGTGGATGGAGTTGTTATTGGAAATCTTCAACATCAAGTTGGTTAATAATGCTAAATTTAATGTGTGAAAAACGATATGTTCTTGAAAATAATAGCTGAACATTAGTTGAAAACATCTGAATTTGATTGTGTTTTTGTTTTGAATTTGTTGTTTTGATGTATTGCAGTTGTTCCTGTGACTTATGTATCATTTTTAAACAAAGTTCCAAGTCATGAATTCACACTTGGCTCTCAAAAGATTTCTGACATCTACGTGATGTGATTTTTGGCTGTAATGAGCAGTCTGTCTTAAAATTCTGGGCAGTGATGAGACATGAGTAAGAGCGATCATTTTCTAATGAACCTTGTTGCATTAACATGCCATTCAAATCATCCACTGGTTTTCTGAGTGCAGAGGGGTTTTAGGTGTTTGCAGTCGTGGTGTTAAACATATTTGTTGGCTGACTCATGAAAGTAGTTTGAGTTGTGCCATTATACACACACACACACACACACACGCACCCACACGCACTGTGTGTAGGTTTTATCTCAGCTCTGTAACTGGGTCATTTTATAGCTGCTTAGCTAGCTTGAGCTTGATTACCCAAGAGTCTTCTTTGTTTGCCATTCAATTATGCAAAAATCTCCAGACACCCTGTTGCTGTACTAATAGTATGTATGGACAAGTTTCTCTTCTGAAGTCATATTCTTATTATGGTTTTAACCTTATACTTTATAGGAAAGGAGAGTACATGGATGTGAGCAGAGGAGAGCTAGCAAATGCGAAGGTTTTTTTGCTTTTCAAATGCAATGTTTTAGGAGCCTTTTATATGCTTATGTATGCTTTTGGGGGTTATCAAGTATAGCTGTGGAACACAACAAACACCTCTTTTGCCCCAGATCTGGTTGTTTAGTTATATTATTATTTGGCCTTGACTATGCACAAATATTCCAATATTAATCATAATTTGATCCAGTTATGTAAGCCTCATGTATAGGCATTAACCTGATTGCTGTAACCAGATTACCTTGAACCAGCATTTCAGATTCTCGAAATCTGACGAGAGCTTGCATGACATTATCTTTGCGGATCGTTTTAGTGAGACTAATGGCACAGAATTTACACACACTTTAAGCTTTAACACTGTTTTTCTATTTATTTAATTGTTTCATTCTCTTGAAAATCCATTTAGCATAACTTAAGTAGCTCTTTACATATTTTGAAATTGTCATGATGTGCATGTCAAAATGATTTTGAGGTTCACATTCACATCACATAAAGTAACACATCACATATACTTCTGAGACTGTGCTACACACTGATAGGCATACGTTATGCATGGACTGTTTCATGTTTTATTTATTCTCTGGTGGGCACACACATATGGTCCCTGGATGTGCAACAACTACAAATGTGGTTCATTTCACAAGGCTTAGGGTATAAAATGCAGACCATGAGATTTATAGGCTTCTGCTTAGAAATCATTTGTCATGTTGTTCTCTCTGTTTGTTTGAATTCGAAACGCTTGTGGCATCTAGTTTGCATTTGCAGTTGTAGCTTAGATAATTGAAGTTTTTATGGGGATATGTGTGTATAGATCATCATATCAATTACTTGTTTGAGCTTGCACTAACATGCATAACCTAGGCAAACAAGTACAGAAAGGTGCAAAAATTAGAAAAACATTTGGATTATGGCATTTTTGACTGAAATGTTTGTCACCATATTTTGACAGTCACCAAATAATTATTTGATTTCTTATGAATTAATCAGTGATATATCAATTATCAGAAAAACGTAACCCTTAAAACGTAACCGTAACCAGAATATAACCCTTACTGTCAAAAACAATATACTCCTTGCACAATAGTCATGAGCCAAAATAAAATGTCATGCTGTTTGATCCTGAAATTTCTATCACTGGAATCCATTCTAAAAGGATGAAGCTTTGGATGCACTTCAATTTACCCAGAGGTGTTGAAGCGTGCGATGCGGTGGGATAGTCCTGTGTCTTTTATCTGGTGGTGGCAGGGATTGACATATTGATTAGATAGTAGTGAGAACATTATTCTTGCCCCTGGGACTTGCCTTATTTTCTGCCTGTGTATCGGTGCCATCATTTTCTACATGTTCTGAGGGCTACAGATAATGTAAGAGTATATGAGCATGAAATAGTCACATGAGCAGAGGGGGTTTGTGGATCGGTGCTGTGGAGGTCAATGACTGCCTTGCGCTCTTTAGGGTGAAAGTAGCTTAATGGTTTAGGGCTCTTGAAAGGTTCAAGGCATAGGACATCACATTTATGTGTATATACAGTATATAAAACTGTATTTTGCAGTGCTTTCAGGAAAAAATATTTTAGGGATCAATTATTTAATAAATTCAGTAAACTTTTTTGTAAACTTGTTTAGCTAAATCTCTGGTGGTACAATCCATTGAGGTGTACGACACGCAACTGTTGCAGATGTTTTCTTTATCAGACTGTTTAAATCAGTTTGATTTAATTAGTTACAAAGGAATACACTCATATTAATAAAGCATGTAATATTTAGGCATATGGCCTATAATACATATGGCCATTGTTATTTTAGTTTTATTTATGTACTATTAGTTAATATTTTCTCCTTTCATTTCAATTTTCATTTTATAATTTGTTTAATTTAGTTACTGTAAGTCATTTTGTTATAGGCTTTTGTAATTTCTATTATGATAAAAACGTTTTTTTTTTTTTTTTTTTTTAGTTTTAGTTAACTAAAAATGATGATAACCATAAATCTGGCCAGTTACTAAATTCACCAATAGCATATTTTTCCTGCATTTGATGCTTATTGAGCCTGGATTGTATAAATTCATGGGAATTCATGACTGATGCAAATGTCCAGATATGTTTTGAAGATATGCATTTTTCAGGGAAAATTATATTTTATTTTTATTTTATTTTCTTTAATTCAATGACTTTTAAAAAATTATTTATTTATTTATATTTTACTTTGGAATAACTACTGAAATAGTTTCTACTGTACTACTTGAGGTATTCAGGCTTCTGATTGTGTTATTACTGATGTGTTTAAAAAAAGAAATGGGGAACATCATAATAAAGCAGTGTTTTCCAGAGATTCATCTGGACTCTCTTGGAAAAGTCTGCTAGCAAAGAATTTAGCACTTGTGTAAACAAGAAATGCAATATTGTGCAGAGGAAAGAAAATCTGGTGGTTACAAATGCATTCTTGACCATGTTGTGTGTTACTCTTATTTTGGTCACTATTGGGCAAAGAAACTAATCGCAGATATACCGGAAGACACGATGATGTTATGAAAAAAAAGTGATTTTTAAACCGGTGAAGCACAATAAGCAGCAAAAGACAACTAATTTTGGTATGTGATCACGTTGTCTGAGAGACTATATTATTATTTTTTTAAATATAAAAACCTTATTTAATGCAAAAATAATTATAGCGTGATATAAATTATCATGAAATAAAATCTTACCATGATATAAGATTTTCCTTTCCTTTCCTTTCCTTTCCTTTCCTTTCCTTTCCTTTCCTTTCCTTTCCTTTCCTTTCCTTTCCTTTCCTTTCCTTTCCTTTCCCTTCCCTTCCCTTCCCTTCCCTTCCCTTCCCTTCCCTTCCCTTCCCTTCCCTTCCCTTCCCTTCCCTTCCCTTCCCTTCCCTTCCCTTCCCTTCCCTTCCCTTCCCTTCCCTTCCCTTCCCTTCCCTTCCCTTCCCTTCCCTTCCCTTCCCTTCCCTTCCCTTCCCTTCCCTTCCCTTCCCTTCCCTTCCCTTCCCTTCCCTTCCCTTCCCTTCCCTTCCCGTCCCTTCCCGTCCCGTCCCGTCCCGTCCCGTCCCGTCCCGTCCCGTCCCGTCCCGTCACATGCTCTTGCTACCTCTTCTACTGCATTGTCGTAAGCTCATTGAATGGTCATCCATTCCATTCCTTGTGTTTTGAAGTAAAGTGGAGGATATTAGCCGCACTCAAGGGGGATGTGGGAAACTCCACCACTGGTTTGCAATGGACTTAAGGGTGTACAAATGAACTAGGCTGCTCTAGCAGAGGATTGAAAGTACAGCGTAAAAGACTTCGTCTTACGGCAGTGGCAGGATGAAAACCGTAGGTGAATCAGCCCCCTGTGTCCTGAAGCCACAAATCGTTCGGCCCCCTGACTGTGCTTCTAACCATCCTTCTACACATACACTGCTCTTGGGAAATGATTTAATAGGGTTCTAGAGGTTTGGGATGTTTATTCTGACAGAAAGATAAGTCAGTGGTGAAACAGAAATCTTTCAGTCCATGTGTAAATATGAAATTTGTCCTTTGGTAGAGTAGGCACAATGTAGCTGCTCCCAAAGATGTAAAACATTAATTTATGGGTGTTTCTTCAACTATGGGTCATTTGCCCCATGGAGGTTTAAAATAAAAATCGTCTACTGTACAACAGTGGATAAAAAGGCATTATAATACAGTTCTTTTTATTATTTTTTTTTACATTTTTTTTATAGCTGTTCTGAATGAGTGTAGAATATAAGAATACAATATAATAATTTTGTGTTGTATATTTCAACACATGCATAAACTTGTCTTAGCATTGTAAACACCCTAAATTAAAATGAAATAGGCCTATTAACACACATTTGGAATTAATTGACAAAATAACAGCTTGATTGGAAATGGTGTGCAAAAATATTCTTTTAGCAAATTATATGTATCTTCCCATGTCATATTTCATCTGAAGTATGCTGTTTTGAATTTATTTATTTATTAGACGTTTCACATTTTATATTTTTTATTGTATTTTATTTGTTTAGATAACACATGTAAATATTTTAATTTTTTTATGATGGGTTTTCATTTGAAAGACAAATTATGATTTATTGTGACCTTCATATAACAAAAAGAAAAAGTTGAAATGCAATAAGAATCTACTCTACAGCAAGGTCTTTTCTTAATCAGTTTTGTAGCTCTAAATCATCAGCCTTGACAGAACTGTCTGGTAAACTTTCTGTATCTGTATTTCTGTTAAATCAACCATTCTCAAATAACAGTTTGGTAAATGTTAATTTATTAGGGAAACGCCACCAGAAAACATATGTATAGTACAAAGAATTAGACGCCACATTGATCCAGTGGAATGTTATGGTCAGAAGATGATCTGATAATGGGGATATAACTCCAGTTGAGGCTAAACCCATCCCTAACATCATTTGTTTGGAATAGAGTTAGGATGTTAAGTTAGAATTACAGCATGGGTACATTTATTGTGTATGGGAGAGCAATAAATTCCATCTATCTGCAGTAATGCACCTCATTAAACGTTAAACAACAATGTGATTTATTGGAATAAAATAACTCATTTTCTTGAAGAGGAGAGTGTAGTCCAGTTAGTGGTGAAAGGAAGCAGTGTGTTATACACATTTCACTGGGCTTATACCATCCGCACAAGACCATAACCTCCGAATACAAGACCAAATACTCATGGTCATAAGAGTAAAACATCATTCGAAACTGTAAAGGGTCTATTTTTATTTGTGTACACTATTCCGTAAAGTTTGTGGAGCGGCAGGAGCGCGGCACAAAAATGAATCGAAACTCAGCATATAGGCTACCAACAAGCTCTTGCATGCCATCTGAACTCTTGTTTTCGGTTGGTGCATAGATCGTCTCTTCTTCTGCTCTTTTTCCTGTTGAGACGGTTAGCAAACAGTGTTGCATTACTGCGCACGCCCCTCCATGACGTCCTTACCGTGGCGGTTCGCAGTGCTGGATTTACCTCATATTGTGACAAAGGCAAAAGCAAATTTTGGGCCCACCTCACACCATATGACGCTACTTTTTGTTTAAAAAAAAAAAGAAGAGCTATTTCACGTAGTGTTTTTGCGCAGTGCGTCTGTGTTGTACGTCACACGTAGGCTCACTATTGGCCGACGCTGGTCATGTGTGATGCGTGTGACGTACAACACAGACGCACTACGCAAAAACACTACGTGAACTCACTCGAGGCCCAGAGAGAAGGAAATGAATAGTGGAATAAAGTCGTTATTTTTGTTTACTTTTTGTGCACAAAAAGTATTCTCGTCGCTTGATAAACTTAAGATTGAGCCACTGATGTCACATGGACTACTTTGATGATGTCTGTACTGCCTTTCTGGACATGGACAGTATGCCGTCCATTGACTTTCAATGGAGGAACAGAAAGCTCTCGGACTAAATCTAAAATATCTTAAACTGTGTTCCGAAGATGAACGGAGGTCTTACGGGCTTGGAACGACATGAGGGTGAGGCATTAATGACATAATTTTCATTTTTGGGTGAACTAACCCTTTAACCCTTTAATGTTTTACAGCACCCCCCCATTACTTGTTATCTTGCTAGTGTATAGAAACTTGTTTTACAACAACCACTTTATATTCTGTTTTACAATGCAAAACCTTTCCTTTCCTGTTCCTTGTTTGGTAATTCAAAATTATGTTGGCAATAACTCAAAACAGCACAAATTTAGGTTGACGCAACATTAGGCCATAACACTGTGCAATTATTTTGGCATCAAGTCACAGCACAAAATTGGCATAGTATTAGCTCATAACAACATGAAATCAATTCAGAGTAGCAATTTATTCCAAACAAACAAACATTAATGCTAGGATATGAACACGAGAACCCATTATGACTAGCATTAGACTGTCCTGCCACCTGGACAGTGCCAGAGATTATTCTGCTGCTGAATGTCATCTCAAATTTGGTATTTCGCTGCATGAATGGCTTTGCGTATTCTGTTTGTAGTGATAAATTCCCATTCTCTGAATCTTTACAAGAGATTTGTGTCACATTGTCACTGATAACAGCCCTTGTGTAGCTGTCTTCATCAAACATGTGACTACTGTAGAAGTATTTATACTTGCAAACAAGATAACCCTCTACCCATCTGGAATAATAATCAGCGGTAACTTGTAGATTCTACCCTAAGGGAAATGGACCACATAGATCAATGGCTACAATTTGTCATGGCTTGTCAGGCAGCCCTGTTCACACCATAGGAATGGGTCTTGAGGGCATGCTGTTCATGCTGCACCACATGACTTCACTAAGTGATTCACGTCTCTTTCTATGCGCAGTCTCTAAACCTTTGTGTGGATTATTTTATTATTTATTTTTTGCCCTTTTGTCATCCAACAATTGCAATATGATTTTCTTAAAACTGCTGTCCAAGGCCTACTGAGTGAATGGATATCTTATAAATCTTGCTCATGAATATTGATTAGATGATGTATTGTAAGGGATGCATATGTATAGCTGTGTATGTATGGCTGATAAAAGCATATATTGGACATTGGCCAATTATTTAAATACTGTTATTTACGTATGTTTGAATAAACCTTTTTTAATGAAAACTACTTTATACATACTACACATTATACATATTACACCTTATACATTTACAATTAAAAATGAAATTATAAATGTAAATAAAAATGGTAACACTTGACAATAATTAGTTAGTACATTTAATTGACATAAACTTAGCTTAGCTCAGGTCCAGTAAATAATATTAAAAGATACAACTTTTGATTGAATAATGTATTAGTAAATGTTGAAATTAACATTAAAGGGTTCATATAATGGTACATGCACTTTTACAAGTTGATTGTACTGAAATGTGTGTTGGCAGTGCCTGTACACAGCCATCATAAAATGATAAAAATCCATCCAGTGTTTTTTTTTTAATCTTCTTATATGTTTCCTCCTGTCTCAAATCAAGCTGTTCGATATTGTGATGTCACAAAATCGACGCCCCTCCCACGATGGCTGATTGACAGCAGTGTTTCAAACACAGACCCGCCCTCGCGCCCTCGTGAGCGAGCTGTCAATCATAGCACGCGCCGACAGGCGCATTCATTGTTGATAGCTGGAGTGCTGAGTAGAATGGCGTCTAACGATTGTGGTGTTCTGTTCTTGGGTGTAATAACGAACACAGCAGTCATGTTGATGTCCCTAAATCCAAACTGCTGAAGACGCAGTGGCTGAGTTTGTTTTCGAAGGGAATATTCCCCACGATCAACGTCAATGCTGTCATGTTTGCGCGAATCATTTCACCAGACTGCTTTACAAACGAGGATCAGTATAAAGCTGGATTTGCTAAGAAGCTGCTCCTGAAAAAAGGATCAGTACCAACTATTCGTGTTCCTGCTGAACCTCCAGAAGAACTGAAGTGAGTGTAACGTTTTATTGACCTTTATATTAATCTTTATATTAATCTTTGCAAATAGCTTGCACGCTTCACGATGAATGTGGCTATTTTTACACTCAGGGTACATTATGGCATGTTTTCTATGTACGACGTTATCAATATAATTCATAATCCCACGTTTTTAATGAACGACGCGTTGTGGTTATTGTGTTATTGTGTTACAAACGGTGTACGCACAGAACAGAGGGGCGGGGTGAGCAAAGCTCATTATCATTTAAAGACACATGCACTGAAACGGCGTGCTGAAAACAGAGCTGTTTTTGGCCAGGTAAAATGAGTGTTTTTACAATACTAATGAGAATTTTCTTACAATACTAATGAGAATTTTTAATGAAAGTATATTACAAACTTTTAATTTAGACCCTAAAGAATCATATTAGCTTGTACAAAAATGACTTTATATGACCCCTTTAACTAAGATTAATAAATGATTCAGAAGTATTTTTCATTGTTAGTTCATATTAACTAATACAGTTAACTAATGTTAACAAATCTTAAAGGGTTAGTTCACCCCAAAATGAAATCTCTATCATTAATTACTCACCCTAATGTTGTTCCAAACCCGTAAGACCTTCGTTCATCTTCGGAACACAAATTCAGATATTTTTCGATGAAATCCGAGAGCTTTCTGACGGGGGGTTGAACCAATGTAGTCACATGGACTATTTTAACGATGTCTTTACTACCTTTCTGTGCCTTGAAAATGGTTATGACGTTGCTGTCTAAAGGGGGGGTCTAGAATGGGGGTTATGACGTTGATGTCTAGAATTACTGCCTTGATCAACTAAAATTGTGCTACATATAATGCAGGGATTGGAACATCTAATTAGTCTCGGTATACTCATGGGTACATTTTTATTTTTTATTTTTTATGATATCCGTGTACACACAATGCACACAAATGTTTATTGTGTATTGTTCCTTCTTTGTTGCCATTTGAAATTTCGTTTAGGAGATGACTCTGCCTCCAGACAAAGCCAAAACAGATCAAGAAATGTAACTAAACTGCACTCCCCAATAGAAATGTTTTGCATATAACAGGGCACAAATGTCACCTCCTGCCATCTGTAATATAACTCATTGAATATGGCCATGCCATTTAGAGCACAGGGGAGCAGGTCTAGGCTGCTACTCCCTGACATTCAAAGAGCACTAGCACCCTGCCATGTTGCTTAAAAAAGAGCCAAGATCAAGAGTAGGTAGGAGACAACTGAACACACTTCAGCATTTACCAGTTGAAATGATGCCATTTTGGCGTTTTCCTGTGTGTCACAGGTTAAAACGATTAAAAAATAATCATTCTTACATGATCAGCTGCTTTTTTTTTTTTTTTTTTTTTTTTTTTTTTTTTCCTAACGGTGTTCAAATGAATGTAAAGGGTTGAATGCACATGTGTGATTGGCTAATTATAGCAAAGAGTTGTGTAATTTAGGGAAGTGTCTGGTCTTGACCTATGGGATAAGTCCCCTTTTTACATATTGATCTTAATCTCATTGTCTTTGTTGAGCATACAAACCCTCAGGCATCTTCTGGTCCCAGCAGATCAGTCAAAGTAATCAACGGAATACCATCTGATTCAATTAAGATGGGAATAAACCATTTAAATTAGGAAATAGTCAATGTTCCATGTTTGTTCTTAATCTGTTAACCCCATACTTAATCAACGTCTTGAACTGAGGAAATGTCATTCTTAACACTCTTTTTACATTTAATCATTTAGCAGACACTTTTATCAAAAGCGGCTTACAAATGAGGAGAACAATAGAAGCAATCAAACCAACAATAGGGCAACATTATTTGAGTGCTGTGACGAGTCCAAGTTAGTCAAGCACAGTAGATGTAGCAAGTTTTTTTTTTAAATAAACAATAAATAAATAAATAGATAGATATAATAGAAATATAATAGATTATTTGAATAGTATTAACAGGTCAAGTGCCTCTTTAGCAGTCTCTTGAGTTAGCCAGGACATTCCAGAGTTTTTATTTCTTTCAAGCATGTTCACGTTATTTAAACCGTTTTTCAACTCATAACTAAAACAGTTTGTGCGACAGAGATCTAGATTATCCCATTATTGGTAGGAGAGTCCCAAATCCCATCAGCTACCCAGGTCTAGGCACACATCTTTCTGACACTAAGTGACACTATAATATGTACATTTATGCTTTTGCAAACAACTCTGGAACCATATGGGCTATAATCAAAACTATTTTCCCCCATCTGTTCTCCACAGTGGTTGCCTATAGTTTCCTCCTCTTGATTTTAATTAAAAAAACAAACAAAAAAAACAAATCCATCATTTTTAATTTTCTGCAAAAACGACTTTTTGAAACTCACTTAAGACTCTCATGACAAAAAATTATGAAAAATGTTTTGATTTGTTAGAGGCAGATATGAGCAGAAGATGAACAGTTCCACATACAGTATATACTGTGTGTGTGTGTGTATAATGTATATTATATATATATATTAATATGTATATATTGGGGCAAATATTGGATATTTTATTGGGCATGCTCATTTACCCAGTCATCTAATTCTCATTAAAAGTGTGTCTTTAATAATACTAATTATTTAATAACCAATGTAAAATGTCATTTTCAGCATATTCCAAAATGAATATCCATTTTTTTTTATACTGCATATTATAATGTTGTGATGCCTGAATTCATCCGTCACATTCAAAATGATGGACTTTATTTATTTACAAAAATAGTATTACATTTTAATATCTGCCATTTATCAATTATAGGCCATAACATGAAAAAAAGATTGGGTTATCGATAACAGAATTTTAATATCAGTACATTCCTAGGCATGAGCCAATATATTTTTCAGTGATGGCTTATACTGTCTAATTGGCTTGTCCAAAACTTCAGAAACCTTTTTACACTTGGACAGTAGAGCAATCTGAGGGGGAAAATATACATCCTGGCAACCACGGGATCTTTTCTCTCAAATTTGACAATTTAAAAAATAAATTCAAGTCTGCTGTAATTGAAACTTGTGTTTCTTCATAATAATATTAGCAGCGCTGAATGTTTTGACTGACCGGCTAGTTTAAAATTTGCTGTCCGTGCTGATAACCCCCGGCGACCCAAGTTTGATTCCCAGCTCGAGGTCCTTTGCCAATCCCATTCCCCTCTCTCTCTACCCCATGCTTTCCTGTCAAAATCTGTCCTATCCAATAAAGGCACAAAAAGGCCAAAAACATAACTCAATTTTTTTTTTTTTTTGCTGCTATGAGAACAACTCGTCTCAGGGTCGTCTCATTTCAGTTCAGTTCATCTCTGTTTGGTGTATGCACATAAACTGGCTTGTCATGACTACTATGTTCTGAAGAATTCTGAAAATACCATCAATTACAGTAAGTGGAAGTGAATGGAGAGTAAATGCCTCTGGTATTTATTTATGTGATGGCCTGCTCTAATGAGAAACTCTAGGTCTGCACGCAAAGCAGGACATGCCCTTTTGATAACCCTGTAGTTTTCAGCCCAGCCAGTGCAACCAAAAACAAAACATTTTTGTGATCCCAGTTTAGGCAAGTTAAGTAAATGTATTTTGGAATACCTTTTAAATGAAGGCAAACCAACAGCAGATTTTTTTCTGAGTAACATCAAGCTTATGACCTTGTGGCAATAATGATCAAAATCGTTCTGTTCATACAGAACAGTCTACCTCGTATTGCTCGTTGCACCATGTATTGTGTTGCACAGCATTGACTCTGTGATGGGAAATATAGTGCATCTCAATGGCTAAAATCATTGAATACCAGAGAGCAGGTGTCCTAACTATTGATAGGACAGTCTTAAGGGAAACGTGAGGCTACATTAGTGTGCCAGGCAGGCTACGGTGTAAATAATAACCAGGCTGTAAGGTAATTGCCCTGCGAAGGAGCAGCCAGTCTGTCTTTATGCATATATCTGGGAGCAGATGTACAGCTAGATGCCTAAATACAATGAACCTTTTTCTCCTTTGGAATTAAAAGGTGATTCATATCCTTCCACGCATCAATGATAATGCAATTATTAGTCCAGAACATGATCACTTGACTTCCCAAAATGGCTTGGTTGTTTATGCGCACATAAATTTGTCAGATCATTTTTCTGTGCTGAGGAGAAGTGTGACCCAATTAAAAAGAGAGTGTCTGGAAAATAAGTCACTCAAGCTTTTGACACGGTGGAAGACAGCGTCAGGTTTTCACCGTGTTACATCATTAACTCACACACTCTGTGGGAAGAAAAGCAGTAAATATTTTGTAGAGTTGGAGTTGGTCACTCGCTGTCAGTAACATGCTGGTCATCTGGAGCTGATGGTCTAATCGAAGCCAGACCAAGGAAGACAGTTGTGGCATGGCATTGGTGCAGTATTTTAGATATTCAAACTCACCCTAAACATTGGTGAAAAGTTTGCTTCTGTATTTAGAACCAGTTTTCGTTAACACTATTTTACAGTGTCCTTGTTACATGTTCTTATCATAGTAATAACAGTACATTATAGGCATAATTACATGCAAGTAACCCTCAACCAAATCCTACCCTAACCCTATAGTAAGTACATAGTTAATTAATATTACTCAGTACTTAAATATTTAATTACAGTGTAACAACTACATGTTAAAATAAAGTGTAACCCAGTTTTCTATATATAACATGCATGTACTGTGTATATATATATGTGTATAAATGTGTCATATGTGTATATATGAACTGACACAGTGTATGTATGAAGTACATTTGAAGTGGATCGAGAGAGAGAGAGGTTGCAAACTGTGCTATCATCTGCACTTTATATATATGCATTTAATATATATATATATATATATATATATATATATGTATGTATGTATATATGTATATATGTGTGTGTATATATATATATATATATATATATAATACACACACACATATATACATATATATATATATATATATATATATATATAATACACACACACATATATACATATATACATACATACATACATATATATATGTATATATGTGTGTGTGTATTATATATATATATATATATATATATGTATGTATGTATGTATATATGTATATATGTGTGTGTATATATATATATATATATATATATATATATATATATATATATATAATACACACACACATATATACATATATATATATATATATATATATATATATATATATATATATATATATATACACACACACATATCTACATATATACATACATACATACATATATATATATATACACACACACATATATACATATATACATACATACATACATATATATATATGTATGTATATATGTATATATGTGTGTGTGTGTATATATATATATATATATATATATATATATATATATATATATATATATATATATATATATATATATATATATATATATATATATATATATATATATATATATATATATATATATATGCTCCTGAACAAAAATTTTAAGACCGGGGGAGACATTGCAAGTATTTGCATTTCGCGCTGGTGGATCATGACCGGGTTGTAAGTACTGCTTCAAAATGCAAAAAGAAGAAACTGGAGCAAGAGGAAAAAAAATAGAGAGTAGGCAATTTATTGAAAACTGCATTTAAACTCAAACAGGCTGTTCATCAGCTGATCTAAAGTTCAAGACCATAGCCCAAAAAATAAACCCACAACAGAACTAAAAGTGTCAAAAAAGGACTCTGTAATGAGTAGCCCAACAGTTCTTGTTAATCACTTCAAACACTCGTTTCGGCATGCTTGATGCGACTGTTTCCAAGAGGCTGGGAACGTTGCTCAATGTGGTGAAGATGGCTTCACGAAGGGCATCCACGGTCTGGAACTGACATCCGTTTTTGTAAACTTCCCTTGCCATCCATCCCCAAATGTTCTCAATGGGGTTTAGATCAGGGGAACACTCCAAAAGAGCAACGCTATTCTCCTGGAAAAAGTCCTTCGTCAGACAGGCATTGTGAACTGCAGCGTTGTCCTGTTGAAAGACCCAGTCATTACCGCACGAACGAGGGCCTTCAGTCAAGAGGGATGCCCGCCGCAACAGGTCCACATAGCCAGCCACCGTTTGACGCCCCTGCACAACCTGAAGCTCCATTTTCACATTGAAGAAAAAAGCACCCCAGATCATGATGGAGCCTCCTCCACTATGCCGCGTAGAAAACATCTCCGGTGGGAGCTCCTTGTCATGGCAGTAACGTTGGAAGCCACCAGGACCGTCCAGGTTAAATTTTTTCTCGTCAGAGAATAAAACTTTCTTCCACCTTCAGTGTCCCATGTTTGGTGCTCCCTTGCAAATTCCAAACGGGCAAGTTTGTGGCGTGGGAGGAGACGTGGCCTTTGAAGACGTTTTTTGTTCTTGAAGCCCTTCTCTCGCAGATGACGTCTTATGGTTATTGGGCTGCAGTCAGCATCAGTAAGGGCCTTAAATTTTCAGTGCAGGTGAAATTTTTCTGGGTCTACCACTTGACTTTTTGTCCCATAACTCCTAGGATGTTTTAAGAAATGTAAAATGACTCTCTTACTGCATCCAGCCTCGGCAGCAATGGCGCATTGCAAGAGACCTTGCTTGTGCAGCTCAACAATCCTGCCACGTTCAAAGAGAGAAAGCCTTTTTGCCTTTGCCATCAGGAGATCGTGACAGTAGGACTGCTTGAAGAACAATGACATGAAAGCCATATTTTTGTGTAGATTTTACCTTTTTACGGCTATGGTCTTAAACTTTTGATCAGCTGATGAACAGCCTGTTTGAGTTTAAATGCCGTTTTCAATAAATTGCCTACTCTATATTTTTGGTCTCTTGCTCCTGTTTCTTCATTTGGCATTTTGAAGCAGTACTTACAACCCGGTCATGATCCACCTGCGCGAAATGCGAATACTTGCAATGTTTCCCCTGGTCTTAAGATTTTGTTCAAGAGTGTATGTGTGTGTGTATGTATGTATGTATATATGTATGTATATATATATATATATATATATATATATATATATATATATACACACATATATACATATATACACACAAATATTTAACCTGTAAATAACTCTATAATACACAATAAGCAGTAATTTTGCGCTTCTTTGAGTATGCATTTACAAGACTAATGGAAGTTAATACAAAGCATTCAGCTGATTCAACTAAAAGCATTATTCGACTTTCCCCCCCTCTGGCTCTCTTTTAGTATTTTGTCTTGAAAAGATGTGATTTTTTCCCCAAAATATTTTATCAGCAGTGGCAACACGTGAGATGTGTTTGTACTGTTGCAAGCATAACTGTGCTGCCCAGCATGCAATTAGCAAAGCAAACTCGGTGCACACTGCATTTGCCTTTGAAGATCATTCACTGCTGAATTCTGGGATCTGTTCAGAAGATTATAAAAGCTTTACTTCACTTTACAAAGTGAAGCAGGGCCTCCTACACTTTGCAATGATTATGAAGACAGGTTGCAAACTGCGCTATCATCTGCATTTTAACTGCCAGCCAAGTAGTTGTGTGCCAGATCAAATGGGTGGCGATGGAAGCTCTCTGGTTGGCCCTGTAGATTACTAAGAAGAATGAAACATACACAACTCACAGATTCGAATTACAGCAGGCTGTTCCGAACTGCATGGCCTGCCCACACAGCACTCCAGACTATCATTACAGGGCTTATAAAGTGATAAAGCAAAAATCCCACATTCTCTGACAATGGCTGCTTTATCTCTCACTGCAGTTAAGCAGATTATTACCTTGTTAACCTGAGTGGTGTAAATTTAAATTCGTAAACTTTAACAAGTTTCATCTGCTTAAATTCTCTGTAAGCGTAAACTATTATTTAAAGGTTTGGGGTTGGTAATTTTTTTTTATGTTTTTGAAAGAAGGATATATTTATTTGATCAAAAATACAGTAATATTACAAATGTTTTTGCAAATTTATAATTTTGTAATTTTAAAATGTGTGTGAATTTGCAAAGCTGAATTTTTAGTCATTACTCCAGTCTTCAGTGTCACATGATCCTCCAGAAATCATTCTAATTTTGTGTTCAGTAAATATTCATTATTATAATCAATGTTGAAAACAGTTTAATATTTTTGTGGGAACTGTAATGTTTTTGTTTTCATTCTTTGATAACTGTTAATTCTTTGATAACTGTTCATAATAACAGAATTAAAATAGAAATGTTATATTCTGTAACATTATAAATGTTGTTACTGTCACTTCTGATAAATTTAATTTGTCCTTGATAAATAAAAGTATACATTTATTAAAATAATTTATAAAATCTTACTGACCCCCAACTTTTGAATGGTAGTGTAGGTTGCGATAAGTTATGAAAGAGAAGATTTGATGTTTTTTATCAGTAAAGGAATTAATGCAAACTTAAGAACCAAACAGACTGGTTCACACTTGCAGACTACCTTGATCTGGCATACTTTACAGCATCATGAATCACGGTTGTGTGCCATTCACAATTAAATTGAGAATGGCTGTTCAATTCCAATTATATTTTAACAAACAGGATGCAGAATTTTCAGTTTGAATTTCAGCGGTATATAGATGGATAGATATATAGATGGATAATTCAGATAAATCCCTTTTTCTGTCTCTCTAATTCAAATTAAATTTAAATTCACTAGAAAGCAATCCAGTTGTTCAATTCTGAATTTCAAATTTCACATTTAGGTACCCGAATTGGCTCTTCTCCATTTTTTTGATCACACATGGAAATTCCCTTTGAAATTCAGTAGTTTGCCATCTACTTTCCACAATGTTAATTGCATTAAGTGCAACACAATTTATTAAAAGATCTATTCTAGAGCATTTTGAATAAAACAGGTGTTCCCGCAAAAATACTGCTCAGTTAATTGGTGCAATTGTTTAGTGTGTTCAGAATCAGATCATGATATTGTTGAAAGAATCTTGATGAGATCGTATTCTATTGAAATAATCAAGACTGAGGATTAATTCTCCCCTTTGCGGTTTAGGCTTCAGAGCTTAATTTCTTTGTGGATGTTGGCTTGTGTATATATTGGAAATGGGTCTCTCTTGGCATTCCTGATGCATGCATGGCTGAAGGGAAATCACTCAGCGTCTCAGCCCTTCTCCTCTCAGTTGAGTAAGAGCCTCTGGCCCTGCGTAGTTCTCCACGGGGGCCTCATCCTTGCCTGTAAACCATGTTTAAACATCATAATTTTAACACTACTACTCATTTCAACTCAGTGAATATGATGGCATACCAGGGAGGCCGAGCTTCGCTAGAGACACACAGATGTCAAGGGAAAGCTCAATTGGAATACACAGAATTCTCCAATGAACCAAATTTTTATGAACACAGAGTGACTATAGTTGGTAATGAAAAAAATATTACCGGTACTTAGTTTTTGTTTTGTTTTTTTTACATTATTTAATTTGTTTAAATAATTAAATTAATGCTAATTGCCTTAGTAGAAAATAAGATTTTCAGTGCAAGAAGAGTATGATTCATTAAAAATATGGCATGACACAGTGATATTATAATTTCCCTCAGGATTTGTAGTGTGCTATTCAGCATGCTTCCATGACTATAAAATAGATCCACCAAGTGGTTATTCAATTAAGATAAACATCTTTGAATCTCAGTGAATAGTGAAGATTAGATAGTTGACACACATTATTTTTCCCCCAATTGTTTGAGATGGTGTATATTGTTTTACAGTACATTGCTGTTAATAATTGTATTTCTTTCACTTGAAAAGCTTACAATTGCCAAATTCCATTGTGGTAATTTACCCCATATAGTTTGACAGCATGCACTGCTATTGGGTTCAAGGAACTTTTTCCTGTGCAGTAACCTAGAGAAAAACAACATTTGACTTTCAGAGATGAATCGCTAAGAAAGGTTCACTGGAGTAAAACATGTCACAACTATCTCTGGTAATCTCTACTGATGTTGGGCCATTGAGAATTTTTGGGATGGAAAATAATTCCAAAAGCAGATGACCAACACAACTTGGATGAAGCTAAAAGAATAATTATTTTTCAATGGTTTTCTCATTTCCCACCCTGATTCATTCGTTGTGTCTGTTGAAGGGGCTTGTTTAGGACCTCTCCCATTTCCCCCAGCATGCCTCAGCCAGCTGGCACAGACTAGAAATGGTCATGAAGTAGTCAACCATAAAGTCTGTTAGTTTAAGATTTAACATACTGGCATGCAGACAGAATCGCAGACAGAAAGCCAAGATCCCTAAGAGACAAGATACATTCTATTGAGAGTGAAAGCATGCCAGTTTATACAGAAAGCACAATGTCATAAAATTGTATTAGTTAAAATGAAAAGCACAACAAACCCTCCGAATAAAATCTTTGAGTATGAGATTTTACTTTCTAACACGGCAATTTGTATTAGATTGTAGCAGTTCATGACTGTGTTCAAATTCAACAAATAACTGTGATCAAATGGCCTCAATTTGTGTAACAATGATCAGCAGGAAGATTAAAAGGGTAAGGCAATTTATGTCATTTTCGGTTATGCGGTTGTTACGCACATCATGTGTTAATGCTCTCAATAATAGGCAGCAGTTTTCAGTAAGCTGGTTCATGTAATGAAGTGTCATTAGTTTATCCCATCTGCCAGTGCATTTTTGCCATCCAAGTGTGAAAAACTCAAAATAGCAGGTACAAATTACTTCCCGTTGCTTTTGGCTACATCAGTCTCGTTTCCAGTGAGCTGGAAGTAACCCCCCAGCGCACACACACACACACCCACATTTTCCGTACTATGCCTGTGGGCCCTGAGAAAGCACATCCCATAATCTTGTTGGCTTGTCTCCAGCAGGCTGTCCCATATTCAACAGGAGCTGTTTTCAATTCCGTAGACGCAGAGTTTCGGAATTAACTTTTGCTTTAATATACGGGCAGATCCGTTAAGAGTCTTTGATGTTTAAGATCAATCGCCATTGTCGTTTCTTAACCCTTTTCTGAGAAGTTCTGTGCATTTGAAACTGAATGCATTGTTTGAATTTAAAGTATATCCATAAAGTTATATAAAAAAAATTCTAATAGCCAGCTGTTAAACAAATGCCCTCCTAACGTGAGATTTCAATTTGTTGTGTTTGCTTAGATTCTTTACCTTTTTCATATGCAAGTTTTTTGATACAATTTTATATTGATATGTTATGCGTGGTATGAGTAGGTGAGAACTCTTACTACATTAGAAGAGTAAGTGGAAAATTGGTTTGACACTTTAATGATTTTCTTTGCACATACTAAACATAAAGAAATAGAGTCTGTTAGAATTACTGTTTCCATTTGAAGCTATTTCCTGGCTTCCACCTATGCTTGTCAATCTCATTGTATGGGGTTAAGAACTCTTCAGAGTGACAGGAGGAACAGTTTCCTAGTTTTGGTATGGCATGCCTTTCTCTGCTGTGTTGTAACATGTTCTGCCTCCCGTCAGTGTCTGAATACGAGAGGAAATGACTTGTCAGGACATGTTTCCATAGCTTTGCTAACTGGGCAGGGCAGTGTCATAGTAAATAGGTTGCTATTTCACTAGCAGCATTTACATGGAGCATGATAGACTGTAATACTGGCAGCCCAGTCTGATCAAATTAAAGTTTCATTTACATTGGAAGGGGTGTTGAAAACCATTGACAATCTGTTTGATTAAATATAAATATATAGTCTTGTAAACATTAAATCTGCACTTCGGACTTTCTGTGCAGGAATAAAGTCAAGACATTTCATGGAAAGGAAACTGTAAAGTTCAAAGTATGATTTAAAGGAGCTGTTCACTCAAAAATGTAAATTCCGTCATTGGTTTACACCCTCATGTTGTTCCTGTATCAGCCAAATCCGGCAGTAAATCTTTTGAATGAATAGTATCTTGAAAACGCACATGCAAAGACTTGTCTAGATTACTCAGGATATTAAATCCTAAATATAATCGTAAAAAAAGTTTTCGCTAAAAATGTATATTAAGAAACCTACTCAAATTATTTAAGTGACAATAAAAGCTTTATTTGTTAAATTAATTGTTTTAAGTTCAGTCATTTTTATCAGTGTTCAATGAAAGTCAATGGGGTTCAAGGTGTATGGGCAAAAAGTTCTTCAAAATATCTGTTGTGTTCTGCAGAAGAACGTACGTCATACAGTTTGGGAATGATTGTGTGTGTAGATAATTTTTTATTTTTGGGTGAATTGCCCCATTAATATTGGAGAACAATAGAATGTGCAAACCACTAAGAACTGATAGTTTATTAATTGGCTGATAAAATTTGTAATGTCAAACTGTGCATGGATATCATTTATTTCCTTGCAAATAAACTGGTACATCTAAATGTATGTAAGAAGAAAAAAAAAAAAACACGTCACAAAAGGGCCTTTCTACTGGAGTTCTGTATGGAAAATATGGACATAAAACCTCGGACACTTGGCTTTCCATAAAACAGACATCAAATAGCTCTGGGCAGAATTCAGCTGCGGCCAGCAGAACGCTCTCCAGAATAACACAAGAGCATGTCATATCTGAGCCAGCACAAACCAAATAGTTTGTATTGGATTATGTGAAAGAGCTTGTGAGTGTACAATAGCAAACAAAAGGATGATATACACCCACTAGTCTTGGAGTAAGGAAGCAGGCATCCGTGTGCTATGTGATTCTTCTCTGCAGGTTTCATAGTGAATGAATAATAGAGAACAAGGGCATGCTTGCTCAGTGAGCGCAACCCTGCCTGTCAGAGTCGTGGATGTGAGGAGAATCATACCCTTGTTTTTCTGGAAAACGTCCTTGTATGTACGTCATATAAATAGGGGCCATGTTTAGTCCCCAATGCAAAAGAGCCCCCCTGACCAAACCCTCGCTACCCCTGGATTAGAATAAAAATAACAAATGGCTCTTGGAGAATGTGTTTTTGTTGCAGTTGCGGCCACAACTCTGGGTCAGGTGATCTGCCGCAGCGATTCCCCCGGGGTATGCGCTTCGCTCTCTTTCGTAGAAATTTACTGAAGCAATAAATCTGGTGTGCTTGTGGAGAAAAATTAAAGTGGAGCCTCCCAGGAGGTGGAAGAGAAGTAAGAGAAGGGATATAACAATGTCTACAAGTAGAAATCCAGGCTAACCTCTCCAGGAGGTTGTGTCAACCCGGGCACAAAAGCTTTGCAACCTGGAGTCATGGCTCAAGGGCTAAAGTCCATTTAGTGAGGAGGGCGACTCATAACGTCAAAACACTACCTGGGAAGTGGGGTATTACTCATTAAGTACACTTAATGTTCATGTCTCCACCCTTGGAAAGAGTACAAATACAGTTCTTGTCTGATAGGATGAAGGATTAAGAGGGCCTGAGGCTGAATATATATATATTTTAAGAGTTTACATGAGATTTTGAAATAGAATTGATTATGTTCCTCTGTTCTAAGTCACATCCATCCATCCATCCATCCATCCATCCATCCATCCATCCATCCATCCATCCATCCATCCATCCATCCATCCATCCATCCATCCATCCATCCATCCATCCATCCATCCATCCATCCATCCATCCATCCATCCATCCATCCATCCATCCATCCATCCATCCATCCATCCATCCATCCATCCATCCATCCATCCATCCATCCATCGGTTTTTACAGTAACTTACTGGCAACACTAAGACTAATCATTGCTTCTATCATTAGTTTGTTCTTTCATTAATTTGTTTGTTCATCTTATCGTTTGTTCGTTCTTTTATTAATTTGTTCTCTCAGTAGTTTGTTCATTCTTTAGTTTGCTCTATTATTAGTTAGTTTATTCTATCATTAGTTCAGTCTTTTCTATTTAAACTTAAATTCCACTAATTGCAGCTACAAACATTTCCCCAAATTGGGTTAAGCATAATCAGAGTAAAATGAGATATATAAATTATTGGTTGTAAGAACTAAATGCCAAAGAAAAATGTACTGTAGGTCAAATCATTTCATGGGCACATATGCTATCAATGACTGCACTAATGAAACCTCAATCTGTTGTGATTCCTTTCAAGTGGCATTTGGTTTTGTATCACATTGCACCCACTGTTTACAGCCTGGTTGAGTACTGTCTGTTTGTTTTTCTTTTTCATTGGGCTTTTAGGTTTGCCACATTTCCTCTTACAGGCACAGGGGTGTGTGGAGCGAGGGAATGGTGCAGTAATAGCTGTTGAATGCACTGGCCGTGCGGCTCCTAGCGCAGGGCCCACACATTCCAGGGATTACTCTTATTACCAGCCATTCTCTCAATGGGGAACAGAGTGGCCTAATGAAATATTCAAATGGATGAGGGGGCTAAAGCTCTCCATTACTGAATTAAATTTTCAAAATGTTTGTGGTGCTTATCTTTGAGTATATGTGTGTGCATTAGAGAAACTGATTAAGAGTACACAATGATCATCAGCCTTATAAAATAACATTTCAGAATTGCTGCACGTAATAATTTAACAAGAAATTGGTTATTATATTATTATTATTATTATTACTATTATATATAGTAATTGATTTAAAGCGTGTGCAAATGTACTTTTTCCTGAGATCTCAAGGGTGGACTCTGCAAGACCACTCATTTATTTTAATATAACGATTGCTTTTACAAATTCACATCATTCAGGTTCATGATTCACCTCTCTTAGCCAATTAGTGATGTTATAATAATCTAAAACTTTTAAGGTGACACAATTAATATAACAAGTAAAATTCCATTAGGATTTAACCCAGATGAATTAAAACAAACATCACAAAAGATATTCGGAATTCAAAAGCATGTGTCAGGTTTCAAATGAATGTTTCCAGTAGAAATAAACCCATCGTGAGCAGACAATGAACGCACAGTCGGAGTAAATTGAATGGGTATTGCTTAGCTTGAATCCAGGACTTGTAATAGCCCATACTCCAATGTTAGGTCTGCCTGTACATCCTGAGCAAATGATATCCTAATGGGATTTCTCGTGGAAATCTATTAACCTTGAGTCCACTCATAAATTTCATGCAGTTTAGCTAAATGATGACTGTAGAGAATGGCACCATGTAACCAGTGGGTGTGAAGCCGCAGTTAGATCAAGGATGATTTGATGACCCTCCTATTCAACCAAGGTTACATTCAGATTGCTTGCATTAGATCTATATATTTGACAAAGGATGAAATAACATAACACTGGGATCTGTGAAACAATGATTTCTTTATCACCCTATCATTCTGAAATTTAATTGAAATCTCGAACAATAATACATTACTCACATCTTCAGTGACTGAACAAGATTTTAAACCTCTATTATATGATGTTGTCTCTGGGTCATTAATTGGAAACCTCACATGGTTAATAATTAAGGAAAGACTTTGAATAAACAAAATAAAATGGGTTTTCTTGTTCACAACGCTGGTGGCCAATTTAAATCTGTTTCTGGCATAGTGCAAAATATTGCATCAATTTACTTCTAGATTATAAATTATTGGATGTTCAATAATAAGCCATTATTGAAAATTATAGAAGTACATGAAAATGTAGATAATTTAAGTAAATGAAGTAAATCTATTAGATTCTGTCATGTAGCAGTAATTGTAAACTATGTTACGCTTATTTGCTCTTTGTTAACATTTTTAGCATTCTGTCATCAATAAAAGATGGGTATTCACTTAACTTTACTATGAATGAAATGTGAATCATTGCTATTATAATATTTGCATTAGAGGGTTAAAACTGGTGATCATGTTGACAATAGCAGTTTATGATTCTCTCTCTCTCTCTCTCTCTCTCTCTCTCTCTCTCTCTCTCTCTCTCTCTCTCTCTCTCTCTCTCTCTCTCTCTCTCTTCTTAGCCTTAATACTAGACCAAGTTACTTTTCTCTTAGCTTGACCTTAAAAATTCTGAGATGATTGATATTGTTTTTGTCTCTACAAAACAAGCTCCATTGCAGAAAATTTGAACAAGGAAAGTTATTTATTTATTTATTTTTTCACCAAAAATCCTTTATATCAAATAACTGCCCAGATAGCACATTGCTTCTGATAGATTTGTTATTGCTACAGACGTATGTTGTAGACTGTGTTACTGCATTCGGTGACTTGGTCTAAGAAACCATATCCTTCTGGAAACAGCAGGCTTAATTAATTCTTCCATAGAGTCTGATTGATAATAAAAGCCAATAAAAACATGCGCCCAGCAGTCAGGAGCATGCACTTCATCAATCAATTTCGCACTGTAAAGAAGCATTTCCAGCCTCCTCCAGCTGCCTGTGTGGAAAGACAAGTCAATTGTGCTGTGCTTGACAATACTCATGAAATGGTTAGCTGGATTTCAATCGATGCCAAAGATTACCCAGTCATTTCACTGTCACTAGGGAAATAGTGGAGACTGAAAAGGGAAGTCAACTATCTTCTGCTCTCTTCCAAAAACCATGCTGCCCGTGACTAATGACATCTGCTGCCTGTTTTTGATTTCTTGAGCGGAAATCGTTTAATGCCAAGTTAAAGACTGTTAAAGTCAATGTAAATTACTGTTTGCAACCCATTTTGACTTCCATTATACCACATAGTCACAATCACACCATTGCCTTATTTAGTATACGTGATTGAATATGTAAATTTCCCCACCTCCACGTTCAGAGATCCACTCGTTGACGATCACACATTGACATGATTGGTTACAAGGTAGTTTGTGACATCAGAAACACCAGCGATTTCAAACTGTGTTTTTGAGACTGTCTTTGGTTCACTGCAGTTTTAAGGAGAAAATACTCAACAATGGTGTTGACTTATGAATTTACACATGGTTTGTCTTAAAGCTTATTAAAAACACCACACAGACATATAAACAACATTAAAAGCTTGATTTTCACCACAGGGGGACTTTAACATTATCCAATATCCTGCATCCCAGCTAACAAAAAGTATGTTCTAAAAACGGTTTGCTAATGTTCGTATTAAGTTAAGAAAACATTTCTGAATGTTCTTGGAACCTTGGAAAGTTTTTTCGGTTACACTTTATTTTAAGGTGTCACTAATCGCGGTTCCATTAAAGATTCGCGCAAAACTTTTGCGATTTTTTTTTCTAAATATCGATAAAAAACTATTGCGAAATGACGGCGTTTTCATTAACCAATGCTATGCGACTAAAACGTATTTTTTTTCCTCTCGCATTAAGTCATTCCAAAAATCATAGCAACGGACGTTGGTATGTTGATATATATCACAGCCACGTACCGCACTAGACATTATTATTATTAATGGAAGGAAACGTAGGCGTGTTATCCAAGCATTAATGGCAAGGAAAGACCTTACTGTGTCTGAGCGGCACATATGAAGTGTTTCTGGGTTTTTCTCACTCATTTCTGCTCCGAGGTCTTGATTGTGGCATTTCTTTGATGTTTAGAATCCAGTATTTCTGTCATTCTTTTGTCTTTTATGAATTAAATAAAGAACTTCGTCTCGTATTCTGTCCAAACACACCGCGCCTTCTACGTCAGGTGACCTGTAAATGCGCAAAAACTGTTTCCATTGCAGTTTTGCGAAATATTTCTTTTTCGAATTGCCTGAAAAACCACCTCATGCGAGTGTAAAAACTTTTTTGCGATAAAAGCGAGTTTTTGCGAAATTGACTTTGCATTGAGCGTATTTTCAATTCGCAATTTCAATTTGCGCAATTTGAAGGGTAATGGAAACGCGGCTACTGTTACAGTGTAATTATATATTTAAGTACTGTGTTATATTATTTAACAACATGTACTTACTATAGGGTTAGGATTAGGTCGAGGGTTAGTTGCATGTAATTATGCATAATTTACTGTTATGACTATGGTAAGTGCATGTAACATATGTAACAAGGACACTTTAAATAAAGTGTTACTGTTTTTTCTTGGTTATGCGAACGTTAAAAAACGACAATGTTATCATTTTGCAATCATTATGGGAATGTTACTTCTGAATTTCCTCTATTCAAAAAAATGTAAGATGAACGACCAACTAAAGCGTTTCAGAAAAAAGTCTTCCATGAACAATTAATGGTCAATATTAAAGACCAGATAACTTAACGAACATTCTATTAACGTAACTGGAAGAACGTTTGTGGTAGAAAGTTCTGATAATGTTCTGGGATGGCTTAAGTAATACCAGCAGAAGAGGAAAGTCATTTCTGATAAAGAGCAAGGTATTACATTATGATTAATGATTACCAAGGCAAGTCATTTTTTTTTTCTTTGGAATAGCGTGAATCGAGCGAGCGTAAATGAATCATTCACTTTAAGAGCAGGAACATGCATTAGGAAAGTGAATGGAGTCCATTTTCATGTTGACTAATTCTCGTTCTGGTTAGCTGAAAGTCATATTGTAAGAAAGAATGGAAGACCAGTAACTGCTAAACTGATGTTGAAAAGTGAGTGGGCTCATCTGGCTCTTTTTTTCTTTTGCACCGTATCTTCGTGTTCATACTTTCCTCAGTTGATTCTGTGATATTAATGTAAATGTAAAATGTATGCAGCTTCTACAATGAAAGTGGAAAATAGTGGTCTACAATGAGAGTAGTGTTCAAACATGTACCTGTCACGTTTTGGGGTTGTTCATGTCATGTTTCCATGTCTGTCATCTGATTCCCTGTTAGTCATGTGATCCTGCCCTGTGTTCCCTTGTCTGATGTGTCATGTTGTCATTAGTTCATTGTTTCATTGTTCACAGGTGTCCCTTGTCTTGTCATTAGTCTGTGTATTTAAGCCCTCATGTTTGCCATGTATCTTTGTCAAGTATTGTTTCCTGTAAGTCTGCTGTTGTGTAAGTTCATGTTCATGCCTTGGTTTTTGTTTTCATGCCATGCCATGTTTTTGTTTCATGTTTTGTTTTATTTGTAATAAACTTCACTTGGGTTCTTTATAACTTGCCTCCAGTGGAATCCATTTACAGTACCAAAGAAAACCAATATTATATACTGACTATATTTATAATGTGTGTTGCTTTATAAAAACAAAACAAAAAACAAACAAAACAGTCTCTTTGCCAGCAGTTAAATACAAGAGAATCGAGTCATTTTGTTTCTAGCTTTAATGGTTGTTCTCAATTCAGTCAGTGAACTTTCAGCTACACTAAATATTTGAGTAGAGATTATTGTTTAATGTATTAAGAAATATTATTTGTTTGTGTTCACAGTTCTCATAAATATTGTTTAAAACTTGTATGGTTTAGGCAAGGTTGAACTTAATTAGTTGGATTTTACAGATATTAAATTGATGCGATACTGAAGCTGAAAATTCAGCTTTGCCATCACAGGAGTTTGGTACATTTGCAAATACAGTGAAATGGAGAACAGTTATTTTAAACTCTAGTAATATTTCACAAAATTACCTTTTTACTGTATTTTTGATCAAATAAATGCAGTCTTGGTGAGACTATTTTCATATTGCACTTTATAAATATAAATGCACTGACTTCTTTACTATCATACGGTATTTTTAATTCGCCTATGCTAGTGTGTTAGTCTTTTGTTATCATGCTATGCTCTGACTGGGCGATTTAAAAAAAAAAAAAAAAAATCTTTTTCAGTCTTTTGATGATATTCAATTAATAGCTTTAAATTTGCTGTTTTTGCTAAAGTAGTCTAATGCTCTTTATGAAAACATTGCACGTGCTACTTTTGTTACGGCAGCAAAATCATGTGTGATTATCATGTGAATATATCGTGAATATTCAGTACATTGCTAGCTGTGAGGATGATTGGTTGTGTGAGTGGAATATAAATAATTAACACCAACAAACCAATGGGAAGTTGCATCTGACCAAACCACATTTCTTTTCATAGTGTAAATTTAAAACCGCAAATCTGCCTCTTCCATTTAAGCCATTGAGCTGGCTGAAATGGTTTTGCTTCTAACACTCACTAGTAGAGCTCATGGGTCAGCTCACATGTGAATTCTGTGAGGAAACATCAGTAAAAATACGGGTGGGAGCCGCCGGAGGCCAGCACCAATATCAGTGAGTCTGAGAGGACACATGGACGGAGGTCAGAGGCTATTCCTGGTAGATTAATGTCATAAATTACACTGCATTTCCGACAGATAAATTCATTGAGCTATGCTATCAAAATAGAAATCCCTGTTCCGGTAATGTCATACAGTGAATCATGGCATACAGTAAGCAGCAAACCAATTCTAGCTTGCTCCAGGTGGCTGATGTTCCTTCTTCAGAGCCAACTGTGTGACATTTTGGGACCTAGAGAGAAGAAGGAAATTAAAAACGGAAAAGTGGTGGAAATCGAAGCTGAAATTCATGCGAGGGGTTAACGTAGGTTGGTGGTTGGTTTGTTATTGTGGAGATATTTTAAGCATTTGTAGTCTTGTATGTCAATTATAAAAACATATATGCATATTTAAATTCAGCATGATATCAAAATGGATAATTCTTGTTTTTTTTATGGTATATTGCTCAACAACCTGTCACTCAAAGGAGATCACAGCAATAGCAAATCGCAACAATCATTTTCAAAAAAAATAGTTGTTTGAGAAGCTGTTTCACTTGACTGTGTAGGGAAGAAAAGACTGTCACAACTTACATTTATGCATTTGGCAGACGCTTTTATCCAAAGCAACTTACATTGCATTTCAAGGTACATTTACATTCTTATCAGTTCTTGCTTTCCCTGGGAATCAAACCTATGACCTTGGCGTTGCAAGCGCCAACACTCTACTGTTTGAGCTACAGGAAAGCTCTAATCTTCCGTTTCATGCCGACTTTAAAAGGGTTAGTTCACCCAATTTTTTTTAATTATGTCATTAATTACTCACCCTCATGTCGTTCCAAACCTGTAAGACTTTAGTTCATCTTCATAAGACAGATGAAGATATTTTTGATGAAATCCGAGAGATTTCTGTCCCTCCATTGACAGCTACGCAACTACCACCTTGACGCTTCATAAAGAGATCGTAAAACTAATCCAGCCCATTTGACATGAGGGTGTATAATTAATGACCGAATTTTTATTTTGGGGTGAACTATCCCTTTAAGTACATTTTGGTCAATAATAATAATAATAAAAAATCAACCGAAATTCAAGTTAAAATACTATTCCTATGTCACCTTAGTTATGAGGTTGATTTATCTGAAAAGTGTTCAAAAAGGGGACCTGTTTTAAAACACCATTATTTTTTCAGTTCCGTTCCATTATTGATAGTAGTGCAGAAATTACACGCTTCAGCTTCAAAGCTTTGAAAAATCATTTCTGTTCCTTAAAAACATCAAGTCCTCTTTAGGGAGAATGAACGACCTACCGCTCCACGGCTTTATGAATGTAACAGTTGTCCAAAACATCTTGTTCAGACCAACTTATCATACGACAGTTTTGCTTGAGAGCACTTGCAAAATGTTTTGCTCCTCTTCAGACAGCAGAACACCATCTGTCTGATCTAACAAGCGCTGAGCGAGATCTGTGGGCTCATGGAGATAAGCACTGCAACATTCATTGCCCCATCCTCTGTCAATCCAACTGAAACTCAACATAGACATTCAGAAGGCCAAGAAGACCATTTCCAAATGATCCTGAACAAACGGTCTATTGTGGTATTGATGTGATTTTACAGGATTTAACAGTAATTTAAAACCATATTCAGAGTTTTAACCATGAAATCAGCATTGCAGGGTTGGCCATTTTCTGTCACCAGAGTTATGTGCCAATCAGAACTGAATTGGGAATTGCTTTTAGATTCCAATTCATTTTGACCTGAATTTAAATAGGAAAGGCATAGCAGAAATTCAAAGCACATTATATATATACAGTTGTGGTCAGAATTAATGGCACCCCTGGTAAATATGATCAAAAATGGCTGTAAAAAATAAATCTGCATTGTTTATCCTTTTGATCTTTCATTCAAAAAAAAATAAAAAAATTAGCAAATATCTAACCTTTTATTGAAGTAAAAGAATTGAAAGTGGGGGGGAAATCACATTATGAAATAAATGCTTTTCTCCAAAACACACTGGCCATAATTATTGGCTCCCTGTTATTAAATACTTTTTGCAACCTCCTTTTGCCAAGATAACAGCTCTGAGTCTTCTCCTATAATGCCTGATGAGATTGGAGAACAACTGACAAGAGATCAGAGACCATTCCTCCATACAGAATCTCTCCAGATCCTTCACAAGTTCATGTTGGTGCTTCTTCTCTTCGGTTCATCCCACTCATTTTCTATAGGGTTCAGTTTAGAGGACTGGGACGGTCATGGCAGAAGGTACATTTTTTGCTCATTTTTGTGTTGATTTTGTGATGTATGTTTTGGACTGTTGTCCTGATGGAAGATCCAACCACGGCCATTATTAGATTTCTAGCAGAGGCAGTCAGGTTTTGATTTTTTATCTGTTGGTATTTGCTAGAATCCATAATACCATGTATCTGAACAAGATGTCCAGGACCTCCAGCAAAAAATAGGCCCACAACATATAAGATCCAGCAGTGTATTTAACCGTAGGCATGGGGTACTCTTCATTCCTGTTTGCACCAAACACATCTGCTGGGTTTGCTGCCAAAAAGCTCTTTTTTTGTTTCATCTGACCATAGAATCCGGTCCCTTTTGAGGTTCCAGTCGTGTCTGACAACTGAATATGCTGGAGTTTTATTTTTGGAGAAGCGAGGAGGATTTTTCTTGAATCCCAAACAACATGTGATAATTGAGGGGTTGTTTGATATATTTTTGTTAGGCTTTCTGACCCCCAAGACTCAACTAATCTCTGCAATTCTCCATCTGTGATTCTTGGAGAGTCTTTGGCCACTCAAACTTTCATTCTCACCATGCATTAAGACAATATAGACACACGTCCTCTTCCTGGCAGATTCGTAACATCTTTAGTTGATTGGAACTTCTTTAAAATTGGGATTTTCAATTCTTTAGCTGTTTTCTTACAGCCACTTTTTTATTTTGTGATGCTCAACAATCTTTTGCTGCACATCAGAACTATATTCTTTGGTTTTACTCATTGTGATGGATGATTAAGGGGATTTGGCCTTTGTGTTTCCTCATATTTAAACTCCTGTGAAACAAGAAGTCATAGCTAGTCAATTTCATGTTCCTAGTCACCCTGAACTGCTAAAAAAAGGTAAATATTAATGGGAATATCCTAATATTAAAAAAAATTCTAGGGGTGCCAATAATTATGGCCAATGTGTTTTGGAGAAAAACATTTATTTCATAATGTGATTTCCCCAAAACTTTCAATTATTTTACTTCAATGAAAGGTTCGATTTTTGCAATTTTTGTTGAATGAAAGATCAAAAGGATAAACAATGCAGATTTATTTTTTGCAGCCATTTTTGATCATATTTACCAGGGGTGCCATTAATTCTGACCACAACTGTACTACTGTTCAAAAGTTATAGGGGCTGGTATTTTTTTAGTCTCTAATGTTCACAAAGGCTGCATTTATTTAAATAAAAATGCAGTAAAAATAGTAAAATTGTCAAATATTATTACTATTTAAAATAATGGTTTTCTATTTAAAATTTCATTCCTGTGATGGCAAAGCTGAATTTTCAGCAATCATTTTCGGTGTCATATAATATAATCCTTCAGAAATCATTTAAATATGTTGATTTTGTGCTCAAAAACATTTTATTATTATCAATATTGAAAACAGTTGTGCTCTTTGATATTTTTGTCGAATCTGTGATACATTTCAGAATACTTTGGTGAATAGAAAGTTCAAATGGAAAAAAAACCCTGAATTTATTTACATTTTTGGTTACACTTAATTAAAGGTGTCCATGTTACAGTGTAATTATACATTTAAGTACTGAGTAATGATAATTAACTACATGTACTTTCTATAGGGTTAGGGTGTGGTTTAGGTTAGTTGCATGTAAATAAGCACAATTTAAATTAATTACTATAGTAACTACATGTACTGTAACATGTGTAACAAAGACACCGTAAAATAGTGTTTCCTAAATGTCTTTACTATCACATTTCCTGACTAAAAGTAGCCTATTATTAAAAACAAACAAAAAACTTACTAACCCCAAACTTTTGAATGTTAGTTCGATGACTTTATACACAATCTCTTTATTCTTCCCAAGTCATAGTTTTCATGCATCACTTATAGTAAAATGTAGAACAACTGCTCTAAAAATACAGTTAAAGTATAGCATCTAATAGTTAGGAATAAAATGCAAATACACTACCCCCCCGCAGTGCAGTATTATTAGGCCAGTAATGAAAGAGGAGCAGTGATCAGGTAGTGTCTGCATTTTTTGCTTCGTCTCTTTCCTGTTTCTCACTCTCTCCCCCCTCTGTACAGTTGTAATCATTTTTCATTGTACAAAAGTAATTAGCCCAAAATAATCACACTCATATTTTGCATCGCACACATACCACTCTCATTGTGAAGAATATTGCCAGTTTGTTTTCTGTTCTGCAACAGCTAAATTGAAATTTCCCTGAAAATACATTTTCCAGTGATGCTGATGCAGTTTGATCTGTGTGCAAATATTTCATTTGGCACAGTAATAGGCAGTGTGTACGACAAGGCGGAAAAAGGCACGGAGCATAAGTGATGTACACGACCCACATTAGTTTAAAGTGTAGATAACGATTCTGTCAACAGTGATGATGATGATAATAAGGTAGTTTAATTATGGCTTTCACTTTGAGTAATATAAAGCAGGTAGTGGTTGAATAGTTATGGCAGAGGGAGACAGATTCTCTAAAGCTGTGCCTTGAGACTCTCATTATGATTGCAAAAGTTTTCCTGTCACATATTGTCATACAAGCCCATTTGTCAAGACATTAATCCCCTGAAAATGCATGAGATGTCTACCTCAAGAAGGTGAGCAATGGAAAATAGACACAAAAAAGGAGCACTTTGTACTGTTATGTAAATTCGCTAAGAAAACAAGGACATCTGCTGTTTATGAATCAGCATTCTCTCAGAGAGGGGGCTCGGCATTAATATATTTAAACCCCTGTTTTTGGCTGTTGTTGAACCAAATTGGCTGGATTAAAAGATCAACCATTTGATATTGTGCTGCAAACACTGTGTGATCGAATGCGATTATGCATCTTTGTTTTATTTATTCATTTATTTATTGTTTGCTTTTTTTCTTTCAGTTTTTCAATAATTTAGTCATCACCTCTCCTACATGCTTACATTTTTTAGCCAAAAAATAGATCTAATTAATTGCATAACATGTCTGGTAATTAATCATTTTATAAGATATTACATTATTGTGGCAGATAAAACCATTGAAAAAATATTGCATTTTATTTGTTTTATTTTCTTTGTATCACTGAAAATAATTGGATAGTAAATTATGCAGAAGAGTAAATAACTTGGGTACACTATCGGTCAAAGATTTTTAAAATGTTTTTGAAAGAGATCTATTATGCTCATCCAGGCTGCATTTATATAGACATAAATACAATATAAATAGAATTGATATGGTTAATATTGTAACAAATTACTGTTTTTCATTTTAATATATTTTAAAATGGAATTTATTCCTGTGATGACAAAGCTGAATTTTCAGAAAGCATTATTACAGTCTTAAGTGTCACATGATCCTAATTTCTTCTTATTATGAAAGTTGAAAACAAGATGTCAAGTCAAGTCATCTTCATTTATATAGCGCTTTTAACAATGTAGATTGTTTCAAAGCAGCTTTACAGAGATAAACGTATAATTTATGGTAACAGAGATTGTTTTGGCTTTACAGCGGTTCTTTAATAAAGTTATTTTTCAGCTTAAGTTATATTTGATTTATTCGCTTCCGTCGCAACGATCATTTGTTATTAAATTAGGGGCCGCTAAGACGACACCATTCTCTCTACACAGACTTCAAACGCGAACCTGTGAGAAACGCTGATGGCGTTCACATGCGCATTAAGAATTGGTTCTATAGTTATGTGTGTTTGAATATATGTGCGCAGGTTTGTAATTCCCTACAAACCAAGCCTAAACAAAGTACTGGTCTTTCCTTATAAATTTTGATACAGAATTTTATTTTATTTTGTCACTTCGGGGTAGGTACGCGAAACGAATTTCCCGAAAACGCTTTATCTGTAGAGTGGTAAAGGGATCCTCCATAGGGAGAGACTAGTTGGCACTTCAGCACTGCATTGTCATCGGGTCCAGGCGAAGGTCCTTCGTCAGATCTGGATACGGCCTGGATCCGGCAGGCTGCGGGAAAACCTCGGGATAAACAAAGACACTAAAATTAGCGTAGATGCCATTCTTCTTATGATGTAACGAGTGAATGCTAGGTCAAAGAGAATGCTATGTCTTTAATCTGGCTTTGAACTGACAGAGTGGTATTATTAGGTATTATTAACTGGCCGGAATTTTGAGATCGCAATAGACGTGAAGGACTATAATGCGTTAAGAGCTCGCTCAAGTACTGCAGAGCTAAACCATTTAGTGCTTTGTAAGTAATCAGCAATATTTTAAAATTTATGCGGTTTAATAGGGAGCCAATGCAGTGTTGACAGAACCGGGCTAATATGGTCATACTTCCTGGTTCTGGTAAGAACTCGAGCTGCAGCGTTTTGAACTAGCTGTAGTTTGTTTATTAAGCGTGCAGGGCAACCACCCAGTAGAGTTTTACAATAATCTAGCCTTGAGGTCATGAACGCATGAACCAATTGTTCCGCATTTGTCAATGAGAGCATATGGCGTAATTTAGATATATTTTTAAGATGGAAAAATGTGGTTTTACAGATACTAGACACGTGACTTTCAAATGAAAGATTGGTATCAAAGAGCACACCCAGGTTCCTAACCGACAACGAAGACTTAACAGAGCAGCCATCAAGTGTTAGACAGTATTCTAGATCAGGGATGGGCAACTTCGGTCCTGGAGGGCCACTGTCCTACAGAGTTAGAGTTAGTCCTACTAGAAAATTACAGGCAGGTGATTTTTTTCAGGGTTGGAGCTAAACTCTGTAGGACAGTGGCCCTCCAGGACCGAAGTTGCCCATCCCTGTTCTAGATTATTACGTGAGGAAGTTTTTTGTCCAATAATTAGAATCTCTGTTTTTTCTGAGTTAAGTAGTAGGAAATTTCTAGTCATCCAATTTTTTATATCAGCTATGCATTCCGTTAATTTTGTGAATTGGTAAGTTTCGTCTAGGCGTGAAGAAATATAGAGCTGAGTATCGTCGGCATAACAGTGAAAGCTAATTCCATGCTTCCTAATGATATCTCCTAATGGTAGCATGTACAGAGTGAACAGCAACGTTCCTAGTACTGAGCCTTGTGGTACGCCATACTGAACTTGTGATCGATGAGACATCTCTTCATTTACTGCTACAAACTGATAACGGTCAGATAAGTATGATTTAAACCATGCTAATGCAATTCCACTAATGCCAACATGCCAACTGGAAATCCTCGCAGATAGTATTTCTTTCTAAAAAGATGTGCTGCTTTCAATTTTGTGGAAACTGCAATACAATGTTTTCAAGATTCTTTGATGAATATATCAAAAGAACTGCATTTATTTGAAATAGAAATCTTTGGTCACATTATAAATGTCTTTACTGTCACTTTTGACAAATTTAATGCATCCTTGCTGAATAAGAGTATTAACTTCCTTGATGATATGGTCATTAAGTTATGACAACATATGTTTTTACATTGCTTTAACTTTTTTTAAATAAGTTTATTAAGTCACTTTAATGTTATTTGAGTTGAAATGACTTAAACATCCAAGTTGATTGTACATAGCAATTTAAATGCAGCATCATCAGGATATATTTTTAACTACTCAAGTAGTTTAATGACACATTTAAATATAATTTTATAGAATTTGTATTAAAAAAATCAATGCATTATGATCATGTTTTAAATAAGATCACATTTTGGTCTGATTTGTGGTGCTCACAATGTTTTCTGGCATACGACTGCAACATGACTCTGTCCTGGTCTTGTGGGACTTTTTGCACTGTATACATTCAATAAGTCACCTCAAAAACATGTCTCAGTTATTATTCTGTGAGTGGATGAGAAAAAGAGATAGTGTGCTGGCCCTGTGCCATGTATTTGGTGCAAATGGCTCCTGTGGCCTGAAGGAAGTTTACCTTTTTCATAAGCCGTTAATGATTTATTAAGGAGCCCTGACACAGAGTGCGGCAGAGAGCTTACACACCGGCCTCATCTTTCTCAAGGTGACATCCTGGGGAGCCGCAGAGAGCTGGAGACCTGGGGAATTTTTTAGCTGGCTGGAACGTCTCATCTCCTCTCCCTTTTCTCAGGAAGAGGCGGTGGAGCTTTAGTCAAGTTGTCACACGAGAAGGTGAAGGCTGTTCTTTAGAACAAGGAGGCAGAAGCGTTATTTTAAAATACCACCTCCGCTGCTCGGGTCAGTATCCGATAAGATCTGCGGTATATAATCCTGTTTTCTACAAGAGTAAATCTCAGCCCAAACATGCTTTTTTTAAAGAGAAAGGAAACCCTGTGGTAATAAGAGGACTGACATGTCTCAGGCTTATCCCATTGCCTTGTCATGCATACAGTGTGACTGCAGATTTAACATGGGATGAGATTAAAGTGTCGATTCTCTGGCTATTTTTTTTTTTTTTTACATGAATTCCCACTCAAAACATCATATTGCATAATGTCACCGTTATCGTATTTTTTGTTTCTGTTCAAAAGTTTCTGCTCTTTTTGTCTGTTTGACCATGTTCAAAATAACACGTCAAAACTAAAACAAGGAACACTTTCTATATCAAGCTTTTAATGCTGTGCAGTATCACACGAGGAAGAGGGAAGCCATGCTAATATTCAGTCATTTCAGTTCATCAGAAAATATTGACCTATATATATATATATATATATATATATATATATATATATATATATATATATATATATATATACATGTGTTTCTGCTGATATTATTCCATATCAGTTTTCCTATCAATCGAACGGCCTAGCAGGAAAATTAGTGTCACACAGCTGTCACCCATTTTATACACCAGTTATTAATAATACTCTATTTTTATCTGTTATGTTATCTAGTGTACTTGAGAATTTAAGTCATAACTTAATTGAAAAGAATATAATGGGCGTTCCTCTGAGGAGCACCCTAGATTAAAATCTCAAAGGAAGCCTGTAATATATACAGTTCTCATTAAAAGGTGTCTTCTGTAGCAATCTACTTGTAATCATGCTGTCACACACACGCATGCATGCACGCACGCACGCACGCACGCACACGCACGCACACACACACGCTTTACAGTGATTTTGGGTTATTATGTAGTGATTATTGTGCTGATTTGTAGTGATTATTTTATAATTTACATTTCAGGATTATGATAACAAACTGGAAAGAGTCCCAAATATGATGATATTTGTGTTAGCAGCATTTGTTTAATGGCAATGTTAGAGATAAAACAAGATCCACTGATGACCATTCATTGATCCATGATTGATTTCTTATATCAAGCTATACAAAAACATTTAGTTTTGCTTCTGCATAAAAAAAAAAACTATCTTAGATATTTGTTACCTGACTATATTTTGAATTTAAAATTTAACTCTTGAAGGAAAAAAAACAAACATTGTAGACTGATGTAATATTCTGAAACTTGTGGACTTACACAGATTTGTGAACACAGGAACATTTTTGGTATGTCTGTTCTGTAAAAGAACCTATCCAAGTATGTGAACTCTTGGATTTAATAACCGGTTGACCCTCCTTTGGCAGCAATAACCTCCACCAAACCGTTTCCTGTAATTGCGGATCAGACGTGAACAACGGTCAGTAGGAATTCTGCACCAGTGGTCTTTACAGAACTGTTGCAGATCAGCAGTATTTTTGATGTCTGGTGTGAATCGCTCTCTTGAGGTCATGCCAAAGCAACTCAACCGGGCCGAGGTCAGTAGTCTTGACTGGGCCACTCCTGAAGGATTATTTTCTTGTGTTGAAGCCATTCGGTTGTTGATTTACTCATAAGCTTTGGGATGTTGTCCTGTTGCATCACCCAAGTTCTGCTCACAGGCAGATGGTCTTACATTTGCCTGCAAAATGCTTTGTGATGGAGGTTTGAGCACACCCTAAAACTTAAAAAATAAATAAAGCAAAACAATAAATTATGATATATGATATAAAATAAGAATTATATACACAGTTTTTTTAATCAAAAATACAGTAAAATCAGTAATAAAGCTGATTCAGTATCACATGATCCTTCAGAAATGATTCTAATATGCTGATCTGGAGCTTTTTCAGGATTCTTTAAGAAATAGAAAGTTCAAAAGAACAGCATTCATTTTTTTGTGTACTGTAAAAGTTTTCACTCTCCCTCTGATCCTTTGATTTTTTTCAAAAAAATATTAAATCTTACTGATCCCAAACTTTTGAGCATTAGTGTGTATATCCTAATGTGTATATTCTACATAACACGTTATTTTTGTTTCTTATTAATTGAAAATCATAATCAATACTTAGCAGGACAATTTGAGTGAATATATACATTATATATATATATATATATATATATATATATATATATATATATATATATATATATATATATATATATATATATATATATATATATATATATACAGTGAGGAAAATAAGTATTTGAACACCCTGCTATTTTGCCAGTTCTACCACTTAGACATCATGGAGGGGTCTGAAATTGTCATCGTAGGTGCATGTCCACTGTGAGAGACATAATCTAAAAAATCATCACAATGTATGATTTTTTTAACTATTTATTTGTATGATACAGCTGCAAATACTAAGTATTTGAACACCTGAGAAAATCAATGTTAATATTTGGTACAGTAGCCTTTGTTTGCAATTACAGAGGTCAAACGTTTCCTGTAGTTTTTCACCAGGTTTGCACACACTGCAGGAGGGATTTTGGCCCACTCCTCCACACAGATCTTCTCTAGATCAGTCAGGTTTCTGGGCTGTCGCTGAGAAACACGGAGTTTGAGCTCCCTCCAAAGATTCTCTATTGGGTTTAGGTCTGGAGACTGGCTAGGCCACGCCAGAACCTTGATATGCTTCTTACAGAGCCACTCCTTGATTATCCTGGCTGTGTGCTTCGGGTCATTGTCATGTTGGAAGACCCAGCCTCGACCCATCTTCAATGCTCTAACTGAGGGAAGGAGGTTGTTCCCCAAAATCTCGCAATACATGGCCCCGGTCATCCTCTCCTTAATACAGTGCAGTCACCCTGTCCCATGTGCAGAAAAACACCCCCAAAGCATGATGCTACCACCCCCATGCTTCACAGTAGGGATGGTGTTCTTGGGATGGTACTCATCATTCTTCTTCCTCCAAACACGTTTAGTGGAATTATGACCAAAAAGTTCTATTTTGGTCTCATCTGACCACATGACTTTCTCCCATGACTCCTCTGGATCATCCAAATGGTCATTGGCAAACTTAAGACGGGCCTTGACATGTGCTGGTTTAAGCAGGGGAACCTTCCGTGCCATGCATGATTTCAAACCATGACGTCTTAGTGTATTACCAACAGTATCCTTGGAAACGGTGGTCCCAGCTCTTTTCAGGTCATTGACCAGCTCCTCCCGTGTAGTTCTGGGCTGATTTATCACCTTTCTTAGGATCATTGAGACCCCACGAGGTGAGATCTTGCATGGAGCCCCAGTCCGAGGGAGATTGACAGTCATGTTTAGCTTCTTCCATTTTCTAATGACTGCTCCAACAGTGGACCTTTTTTCACCAAGCTGCTTGGCAATTTCCCCATAGCCCTTTCCAGCCTTGTGGAGGTGTACAATTTTGTCTCTAGTGTCTTTGGACAGCTCTTTGGTCTTGGCCATGTTAGTAGTTGGATTCTTACTGATTGTATGGGGTGGACAGGTGTCTTTATGCAGCTAACGACCTCAAACAGGTGCATCTAATTTAGGATAATAAATGTGGAGGTGGACATTTTAAAGGCAGACTAACAGGTCTTTGAGGGTCAGAATTCTAGCTGATAGACAGGTGTTCAAATACTTATTTGCAGCTGTATCATACAAATAAATAGTTAAAAAATCATATATTGTGATAGGGCTGACTTCTAATAGTCGAGGATTCGACGATTCGATTCGGAGAGGTCTGATTCGACTACGAACCTCTTAGTCGAATATACATGGGCGTCAGTTTGGTTTGAAATGTGCTGGGGACAGAGACGCATTCGCATTTTCAGAAGGGCTGGGTACCATTTATTTTATTTTTTTCGCTTTCGCGCAGGTCATGTTTTGAAAGACATGTCCTGTAGCTTACTAATGTAAATAAATAAAACTGTATTCAAAAACCTGCTTCACATTTTCAGCAGGGCTGCGGAGCGGCTGTGAGTTGACTCCACACGGTTCTCATGTGCGTTAAAAAGCTGACTCCACACGGTTCTCATGTGCGTTAAAAAGCTTTAGGTGGTTTAATGTACCTAAACAATGATTACCAAATTCCCCTCTCATGTTGCTCCTCATAACCACTTAAAATGGTAAAAAAAAATCGAACCCAGAGTCCAATTATTGTGGACGTTATCTGATATTAAGCGTTTCTGCTTCACATTTTCAGCAGGGCAGCGGAGCGGCTGTGAGTTGACTCCACACGGTTCTCATGTGCGTTAAAAAGCTGACTCCACACGGTTCTCATGTGCGTTAAAAAGCTTTACATTGTTTAATGTACCTAAACAACGATTACCAAATTTCCCTCTCATATTGCTCCTCATAACCAATGAAAATGGTCAAAAAATCGAACCCAGAGTCCAATTATTATGGACGTTAACTGATATTAAGCGTTTCTGCTTCACATTTTCAGCAGGGCTGCGGAGCGGCTGTGAGTTGACTCCACGCGGTTCTCATGTGCGAGTTGACTCCACGCGGTTCTCATGGGCGTGAAAAAGCTTTATGTGGTTTAATGTACCTAAACAACCATCACCAAATTTCTCTCTCATATTGCTCCTCATGTTTATGAAATGTTATGATATACTGTATGTGTGATATATATGTGTTTTTTAGCTCTTTTGTTTGAAATGGAAAAAATCTAGCTGCTATCTAAAAAAAAAGAAAAAAAAAGGTCCGACTATCAGTCGACTACGGCAAAATCTAACGAATCAGATTCGACTATGAAAATCCTTAGTCGAAAACAGCCCTATATTGTGATTTCTGGATTATTTTTTTTTTTATTATGTCTCTCACAGTGGACATGCACCTACGATGACAATTTCAGACCCCTCCATGATTTCCAAGTGGGAGAACTTGCAAAATAGCAGGGTGTTCAAATACTTATTTTCCTCACTGTATATATATTATATATGTATATATTAACATGCCTAAGACTTTTGCACAGTACTGTGTGTATATATATATATATATATATATATATATATATATATATATATATAAATACAGTATATATATATGTATATATATATACCTCTAAACCTAACCCTACCCCTATAACTTACCCCTAAAATCAGAGAGAAATGATAGGTGAATAAGAATCCCCTAACCCTTTGTGGCAAGCCTAAATATATTACATGCAAAATACATGACGTATAAACACATAGTGAAGTAAGTGGAAATTATGTATGCACATTAGAATGCTAATTTATAAGCACCTCAAGAAAGCATGAATGCTATCAGTCAGCGTATTGCATTTAAATGCAATAATATTTCAAACGATTGACTTCCACATCTTTCCAAAACCTCTTTTTTTCCAATCTCTCACGTTCTCTCTCCCACACACACATTCACACACAAACACATGGTATGCTGAGAATGCTTAGCTCATTAGCGTATCTCAGAGTTACTGTGCAGTTCATCATGCAGCGCTGAACTAATGGAGCAGACCTAATGCTCCTCACACTGGCTGCTGGATCATCTGGGATGTTTTGTATCGTTGTAGATTTAACTCAAAAATCAACACTGTGGCTCATATGAAAAATAACCCCTGTATTTGAGAAAATGACTTTGGCAGATCATTTTTGCTCTTGTTAAATATTGTGAAATGAATTACATAACCCCAAAATTACAGAGGTGAATAACATTTATTGTAATTCATGTGCTCATATCGATTGTCATATACATGCAACCACAAATTACAGGTAACCAACTCTGCAAATTGCCAATTGTGCAAATTGCATTTCTATCTCTCTCCCTTCTGTTTTTTGAGTGCTCAGGTATGACCTTCAGAATAATTTTGGTTGCCACTTCCTGTCCTGACAGGTTGCCATGGTAACAGCAGGACTAACAGACAGATGATGTACAGCGCTGGCACTAGAGCACTCATGTCTGAGTACTGCATGTTTTTAATGCTGTCAGATCTGATTACCTGAAGAGACAGGAAGTATTAAGACTTGCCATGTCTCACAGATTAGCCCTGAAGTGTAATGTTAAAACACTATTTTTAATGATGCTCCTGACAATGGTGGAATTTTGCAGAGTAAATCTGAATCAAATTGGAAGACCTTAAGAAATAAGTTAACTGCATGTTGATATTACTTTTAATGATTGAATAATCATGCTAATTATGGTTTAGTCTATAGTGTGTACAAAATAAGGGATAGTATACCCAAAATTCTGGGTCGTTCCAAACTTAGATGTATTTAATTTTTTTGAAGCTGATTTGAAAAACACCTAATGTTTTGTCTGTACAATTCAAGCAAAAAAAAAAGAAACAAGAAAAACCCCACTGATTAGTGATTGATATATCATCTTTCATAATTATATCTCCGGGATTAAGGTCCGGGAGTCTCTCGCATATAGTGGCTCCCTGATGCCTGCAAATTATATACAAAATCCATGAAATCGAGCAAGAGAGAGAGAAAGCCAGTTTCCACCTGGAATTAAGATGCATTTTTGGTGAACAAGTAGTCAGCCAAGACACATTATAGTTACACCTGGTATTATCGCGCGTCTCTTCTGTGACGGATTTTGTGGAGACCCTCGCTTCTATTTTCATCACACTCCACTACATCACTTTCATTTTAGGCATACAAATACTATTGAATGAACAAACCTGTGTTAGGTGGCTTGTGCGAATGAATATAATAATAGCTATACTATATATATTTTTATAATGGTGGGAGGATGTTGTGATATAGCAGATATACAAACCGTTAACAAAGCAGCGCTTGCTTGCCATTTTGAATATCAATCACGCAGATCACTTTATTCACTGAATTTGGGTCATGTTGTTATGAAAATATTTGTGCGTTCGAATGCTCAGGTAAGATGATGTAAAATTGTAACAGCCTTCTATCTGTACCGCCTTGACTTCTTTGCTTGTTTTCATCACTTTCGCTTTTATCATTTTCGCTTTTATTCTTGTGCACCGACTCGACAAAGCTGAACAGCCAATCAGAGCTCTCTCTCTCACCAATGGGCCGACGCCGATTCAACATGCTGAATCAGCACAAAAAACCCGACGCCGTCCGACTAGACCCAACGGTGAAGTCAGTGGAGTGAAGTTTTTCTCCATTACACATAGGCCTATATATGAAATTAATGCTGAAAAGTAACTAAATTAATTATTTTGTGTTCCACAGTAGAAAGAAATTCATATGGGTGCCTCAAGGACATGAGGTTAAATGAGTTTTCCTTTCTCAGGTGAACTGTTCATTTAAGTCTGAATAAGATAATTGTCAGATTTTAAGTCATGATAACTTCTAATTAAGTACAAAAACTAAAAAGGCATGCAAACTGTTGCCTTAATTTGTTTTAAAGTGATATAAATGCCCTGTTTTTACAGTGTGTTAAACATGGTTAATCCTCATGTTCAATATAAACATATTTTATTAAACGTCTCCTCAAACAGAACCTGAGCTCAAATTGATCCCTGTAACAAAAGGACACAGATTGATACTGAAATATCCATCGAACGCTTCTAGTGCACGATTCAGTTATCTCTCAATAGTCCTGACATTCAGTTGCCATCTCTTTGTCAAAATCAAATATGAGTCATTCATAATCTCAGACGGACAATAACTGACAGAAGATGGTAATCGCCACTGCTCAAGGCCAAAAATCAATGACCACAATGTCATCCGTAATACTATTACAAGGCTCAAATCAAGGAAGAGAGCTTTAATAGGGAAGATATCAGCATGTGAGGGCTTCTGGATTTTCCCTTGACCAAAAAAGAACAAGATCTGGCGTCTACATCCAGCGATGTCCATTAATCACCTCCAGTTGCTTTTGTGTTGCACAGTCTCAATGCACTGGTCACAACAAACTAAAGCCATCTATTATGCCTGATATTAATACAGAAAGGCCAAGATGATTTATAATGCTTTTTTGCCAACATCGTTTGCTAATTAATAACGGCCCAATCTCCCGTCGAGTAAGACCGCTCTAGTATCACTTCCTTTATTTATTTTTTCTAATTTAACACATTTTCATGCACAAGCCAATACATGTTTTCCTCCACTGAGTTATTATAGATTCATCATTAAGTAGGTCACACACCAGATAAAGAGGTAGAGGCAATGCTTCAGTGGTTATTCGACAGCCTATTTCTAAGTTGGCGGAACCTGCCAGAGCAACAGTGCATTTTTAATCAAACACACATAGGATGTTTTTACAACAGTGAATGGGTCGAGCTAATGACATTTGTCTAGAAATTTGACACCTCCAGTTTGTCAACTAGTATAGGCGGCATGAGTCAGGCTGTTGAATAATGATGATCCATGAATCCAAATTAAGTGCTGATCTGCCCGGTAGTTATGAAGCAGTGTTCCCAGCACAGTGAGGAATGAGGATAGATGTTTTGATAGGGGAGAGCGGGACTAATTGCCACAATTTTTACTCCATTGGATATTTCTCAGGGGTTTTTCCTTTAAAGTACATTTCGGTATTTGGAGGAAAGGACTTTATTTAACATTATTTCAAATATTTTGAAGTACTGTAGGACTTTGAAACCAGCATACAAATTCACTGCTAGAACAAAATGTGTACACACTGGACTTTTAACTCTAAACCTTATAGTGACATATTTGATCCGTTGAAATGTTATTCCGTTACGCTTCCATGTGCTCTGGGCAATACATGATTGCCAGATTGTCTGAATCATTAGAATAAAGCGTGGCTGCAATCAAAGTATTCATGGGAAATCTCCAAGAGTGCACTCCTGTGATTCATTTAAAACCCTGAGAGTGGGCTTGCTTTACAGCAAGTTAAAAGATGAAGCATTTATGTCCCTTTCTGATTTTTGACAGCCACTTGACATGTCTGTTTACACAGATGCCAGTTTCCTTTGTCTTCCTTTTCAGATGGCTTTATTACGGTGGAACAGGTAGCAACGTCAATACAGACACCAAACCGTAAGTGCTTCATTATTAATTAGGGCCATCAATTGATTACCAATGTAATATATTAACATAATTACATGAAATACTAGTTAATTAATCAATTTCATTGCAATTAACCACATATATCAGTATTTGCTGAGACGTTACATTATTGTGCTAGACAGCTAAATAATTGAATAGATGTTACAAAAAGTGCCTTTAAAGGGTCAATGTTTTTTTACTTTGTCCATATCGATATATGCAAAACTCTAGACATTTGCTTTGATAAAAGGCCATTAGTGAGAACATTTGTATTCCAAGACAATCCAGCAAAACGGTATACTACCTAAAATGGTCCTCAATTTATTGCATCCCATCCCTCCTCTCCTAAATTAACTACCACATGGCTTAACAACATCCAATTTGTGGATTTGCCCTTGCCTTTGTAAGACCATTTCTTTCTAAAAGCATTAAGAATGGGCTAATAGGTAGTGGTCATATTCCAGGCTCATTGTGTTGGTCATTAGAGGATGTGTCTACAGAGGGTCTGCTGAAAGGGCATGCGTGCTAAAGCAGCAGTGACACTGCTATTCCTATTTCTGTTTTAAAAGTAGGGGAAGAGATGAGCAACGACGAGGTTGAGCGATCGGCTGGAGTGTGTGCGCTTATGTTTGTGTGTGCGTGTAGTTGGAGGAGGTGTGAGTGAGTGATTAATGGGATCCTACAGACCATTCCAGAGTCTAGAGACCTGCGTCACCTTTCTCTATAGTATTTAGATTCACAGGATGTCTGAACAAATTGGCCAGCAAAGGAAATCGGGGGATTCTGCAGGGAAAATGTCACCAGGGCGAAATCTGAGCAGAGTTGTTGATCTAAGAGATTCGGTTTGAAACTTTATTGGTGTAATTTGGTGAAGTATAATGAGGCGACGTAAAAGCCTTTAAAGGGCCTGTGCTGAGTACAAACTGACAATATAGGGTAATTCAATTGCATAAGGACTAATTAGTTCCAATCCGGTACTCTCTCAAGTGTTGTTTTGTACTGGAGACATTATATGCAGATTTAAAAGAGGACATGGGGATCATTTGTAATATTTGAGAAAAACGCTTTCAACTGCTGTTCTGTAACCATCAATTGTTGCATGTCTTGTCAGTTAAATGTCTGATGAATTAAATCTGTGTTGTTAAAATTTCTGTTTAGTTCCTGAATTTCAATTAAATTGAGGAAGCAAACTGTAATAAACTCCATTGTAGGTGAGTATTCCAAACTCATGTGCAGATTTTATTAACAAAACTTTAACAAATACAAAAATAAACAGACTTGACTTGACACAGAACAATGAACTAAACTTTAACCTGAACATAAACTCACCAATCAGCCGTTACACGAAACAAAGCTAGAAAAGAGACAATAGTAGTATGAGGATTAATGACATTAGACACACCTGAAAGCAATGAACACAATGAACCAATGACCAAACAGAACAGAGAGCCACATGACTAAATCAACCAATGAAAACATGACACATGAAACAAGGAACCAATCAGAACATGACACATTAGGGAAGCACATGAAATGATCACATGAGGGCAAGGATTCACATTAAAAACAGGAACAATGACTGTGAGAATTATGCAAAATAAAAGTGCATTCAATTTCCTCCATTACAGATAAACGTGGCAACGGTATATTGCGTTGGAAATTGTACGCATCGCGGCAGTTCAGAAATTAAATGTGTGGTGAGTGCTGATTAAAAGCAATGGCAGAAAAGCTATACATATGGAACTGGTTCGAGCTGTGTCCAAAAATGGAATAGTGTCCAAATCATTCACTATGGTAAACGTTTTTTGAGGTCTTTAACGTAATAATGTGCAAAGAACCATGTGAAAACAACTCTTTATTAATCAATAATAAACCCTAATCATAATTTGTGTGGAAAGAAATGAAAGCTGTACAATCTACTGGGAATTGCTTCGGATTGTATGTATAGGTTTCTGGAGTTTTGCAAAAATGTAGGTAGAGACATGTTTTCCATTGTGCCAATGTTGCAACTTACCATAACAATTAAAAATAATTGCAGATAATTAAATAATTATTACAGAAAGAATACTTCCTGTGTAAACAGCCCTAATTTGACTTCGGAGGGATAACTTGATTGCACATTACGGTGGACAGTGATAAGATTATGTTCACTGCAGTACTTCAATAATAACTTCATAAAACTATAATAGTCTAAAGCCACATTTTAATGCCTATTCAGTGCTTTCATCTGTCGCAGTAATTTAAAGAATTAATTGGTATATCGTGTAATTAATTTGATTACATTTTTTGATCGATGGACCACCCTAAAATAAATAAATAAACTAACACATGCGAACATGCCCTGTGTATGGTTTCTGGAGCTAAGCAGAAAATGAATGTGTGATCTCTTTTCGGTAGTCTCAGCAAAAACAGTTTTTAACATGATAGTACTGGGGGAAACAGCTGGCAGCCCATCCCCCACATGCTGAGGGAAAGTGCATGGGAGAGAAAGAGAGACCACATGCTGTTATACAAGCCTTTTTCTCTAACGTTGCTCTTGCATGCCACTCACATGGAGAACATTTGCCTGCCCTTCATGATCCAGTTTATATTCTTGTTCACGCAAATCCCAAGGACTCTCATTTACATTTATTCATTTAGCAGACGCTTTTATCCAAAGCGACTTACAATTAACATAGTGTTCTTTACTCATTTACATAGTGTTATTAGTTACACAAAATAATGTAATGAAATAAGTTCATTATTCAAAGTCTTTTACAAATCAATCTAGATTTTTCATGAAAATGTGAGTGTCTTTGTGAGAGCATGTTGATGTGAGAGTGAAATGTGAGAGTAGGTGTTCAGAGTGGTTTCAGTGGCATCACTAGGGTGTTGCTATGCACTGGCTAAGATGATGTTGCTTACTACCTGAGGCAAAAGTCTATGATTTTTCCACAGGTTTCATTGGCCTCTGGATGAAAACTCTACATCCGATCACTTAATAAAGTAACAATAAGCCAAACAATTTAGGTATAATTCATATCCATCGGCACAAAGAATGTGGGCTGAGTTACACACCAAAAGCTTTAGGCAGAAAGAGCAGATAAACATTTAAATTTCTGAAGAAAATGTGAGTGTTGTTTGCGGTGCGCCACACTACTGCAGTCTGCCCCCAGTCAAAAGTACCCATCTCCATATGTCTATGATATGCTGGTGCCAAGATATGGCTGGGCCCCCATGGGTTCAGAGTCGTTACACTCTGTCTATGGGATTTTTATGTCTGTTTTATCATCCGCCAGGTGAAAAATGTCTGATCGCTTAGAACAATCATAGCATACTTCTCCACAAAAAGCTCTGCAATTTGAGGTATAATCCACATACATAGAACAAATAGTGAAGGGATGAGGCCATTGCTAGGCAACTGATAGGGTTTTGTATGTTACAAGTGCATTGCTTAAAGGGGTGGTATAATGCCCATTTTTACAATATGTAAAATAAGTCTCTTGTGTCCAGAGTGTGTATGTGAAGTTTTAGCTTAAAATACCACACAGATCATTTTTTACAAATCGTCCCTTTTTAGCGTCAGTAAAAACGCGTCGTTTCTTGTGTGTCCCTTTAAATGCAAATGAGCTGCTGCTCCTGGCACAGAGGGCGGAGCTTCAAGAGCTCCTGTGTGTTAGAAGCTCCGATTACCTCAGGCAGACAAGCACTAAAATGTCAAAATCTGTTATGCCTTTTATGTTTAAACTGGACAATGATGGAGAGACTCAAGAAGAAGTGACAACATGTGGAATGCAACAGGACGTTTCTGAATGGTTAGCTGATGAATTTATGTTGCTGATGTAGAGTTAACTATCTTCAAGTCTTTGATTAGCATATTTTGTCATGATAATATATAAATTCGCTCATGTGGGAACTGTTGTAAGATGCCTTCAGAGTGACATGCTATTGCATTTGTGTTATGTACTATATTGCATGTGAAAAGACGAATGCGACAGCTTGAGCTTCAACATGGACTGCGTGTTCCCGGGGGCAGGGTTTATGTAAATTTTAGGGTTAGTGATGTCACTAACCCGGGAGAAATGTTGTGTAGTCCCGACCAGCCGTTTGTTTAGTCCTTAAAAAGTGAATTCTTTAAAAGAAAATATCTTCCTTTGCTTTGAACTTTAAGCGTTGTAACTTTGCAGATGTTGTTTATGCTCAAACAGCAACATTACACACTAACTGAAGTTAGAAAAGTGAAATCATAAATTCGAAATTTTCGAAAAAAAAAAAATTTGGAAAATCATGCATTTTAAAATCCTAATTCTGATACCTTTGAAAAGAAATTACTAGTATTGTGAAATCAATTAATTGCGATTAATCTAACATAAAAAGTTGTAAGTGTGTGTGTGTGTGTTGGGCCTTGTAAACCCTACATTATTATGGGGACAAAATAAGTTGGCAATATCTGAAATCCTTGTAGTTGTGGGGATGGGGGGTGTGGGGGGTGTGGGTTCTTCTAACCCTAACTGATGGAGTGTGTAGCTTTTCATTTCTTAAACAACCATGTAACCATCTTGCCCATATTCTAGGATGACAATATCAAGTTTTATCAGGCTCAAACTGTGAAAGAATGGTTGGGAGGGAGCATGAAGAATAATTTTCATACATGAACTGGCACCTCTGAGTCCAGACCTTAAATTCATTGAAAGTCTTTGGGATGTGCTGGAGGAGACTTTACAGAGTGCTTGACTCTTGCATTGTCAATACAAAAATGTATGCACCTGTTGATGGAAATAACATCACACCATTTATATATTATATTATAACGCGTGTGTGTGTTTTGTACAATCAAGGCAATAATGTTTATTGTTCTATTATAATATTTATATAAGAAGATCCTGGCATTGCTAGCCTTCATTTAGCCAGTAAAAAATTAAAAACAGATGGTGGCATAATCCATATCACATAAACGATTAAATGTTCATCTTTTTAATTATGCATGTTAAAGAGACTTGTTATAGATTTCTTCTTTAAAATAATGCCTTTGCTTATGATATCTAAAGCTTACTGAGCAAATTGCAAGATAATTGTAATGATAATCAGATCATTCACACTGCAGGAATACACTCATCATCCTGATATTTAAACCTATTATAGTATACTTCCTGAAACACACAGCTATCTCTTTTAACTCAGTACTTATCAAAATGCCATCCGCCTTCACATAATAAGCTGGGCATACTGTATTCACAGTATGTCTCCACAGAGAAGATACAGAAATTGTACACAAGCCCGGTGATAATGATATACGCAGCATGCAGGATTAATTGCTCCTCAGCTTCATTGAAACCCTTCCATAACACTGTAACCGTCCTCGCTAAGAAGAGAGGAGGCCCAGGCAAGGGTGCACTGAAACCAATTATAACATTCATTTTGCGCTTCAGTTATTTAAAAAGTCATGCATTAATTACGCAATGGAAAAATATGGCTCATTATTTCCACTTTGTAGTGATGACTTCTCTCTTCAGGCTACAAGGGATAAAAGGTTCTTCTAGCCTGTTGAGAAGTCATCAATGCAGAGTAAAATAAAACGAGACATTTTTGTTAATCAATGAATACTTTTATTCATTCATTTATTTACGTTGTTTATACTCAAGAAATGTTAAACTGCAGCCTGGTCATTCGCACCCTCAAGATTAGATCAAATTAATCTATCATTTTCTAACATGAGAGAGAGAGAGATTTGAATTCGGCATGGTGTGGTGTCATATAGTCTTTTTTTTTCTCCTGTCAGACAAGCTTGATAAACTGGTGCTTGTTCTGACTTTGGATGTTATGTAACCTCTGCAGGATATGGTTACGTGTACACCCAGCCAAATGTTGTATTCTCAGCTGTATGATATAAATAACCTCTTGACCCTTAATTACAGGGCTTAGGTCCAACTTTGAGTCAACATAGCAGTTACCCCCACATAGTTGCTGATGATAGCTAGTTTTTTAGACAAAGCAACTTGGCAAGAGTATAAGTTATTTTTCGGCAAATGCAATGGAGAAGGGAAAAGAAAAGAAAAAGGATCTTTGCTTTGCAATTATCTATTACTGTTGATTATATACAGTAGGGAAGCATCCATCCATCCATCCATCCATCCATCCATCCATCCATCCATCCATCCATCCATCCATCCATCCATCCATCCATCCATCCATCCATCCATCCATCCATCCATCCATCCATCCATCCATCCATCCATCCATCCATCCATCCATCCATCCATCCATCCATCCATCCATCCATCCATCCATCCATCCATCCATCCATCCATCCATCCATCCATCCTGCATACTTACATACTTTGAAAATATATTTTGGACATGTTGTTGCTTTTGTAAATTGTCATTTACTTCCTTGTCGTTGTGAGTGTGCGGTTCTGAGTTCGTTCAGGCCGTACACTCCATCCAACCATGGTGTTTGGGAGGTGTGTGGAGCGTGGTGTTTGGAAGGTGATCTTCCCTGGCTCAACCGTCCTGTCTCTCCCTGGTTTCTGGACTTTCCTAAGACTTTCTGGGCTGTTCCGTTGGCACTGGTTTGTCTCACCTTCCTCCCTAGGCCCTGTTTAAACTTGAAATTAAGATCCGATCACAAGTGGACAACACTAAATACAGGTGTAAACGGGGTCCAAAACGTTTTGAGCTTGTCCACTTTCGACCACACCCAGAGGTAGTTGAAAACACATTTGACTGTGTTACTTTCGTAGTGTAAACGCTCATGCCGTCAAATGTGTTTTATCGACCACAAAAGACTGCCTACTCTAACATTATTGGAAGTGCGCTAGCCAGACGGGATTTAAACTTTGTCAGCTAGAGACCCAAGTTTTAGTTTGAAGATGAAAAACGTACCAAGCCCAATGTTTTCTACTATTCCTGATTTCTAACATGAACTCACCGCTGCTGGTGCGTTCTTGCAGCTATCAGAGCAGAAACGAAAGCTGATGCTCTCTGTATGTTTACCGTCGTCTCTTGGCACATTCATATGTAAATTGCATAAGCTTATTTTGTCGAAAGATCTGAAAGTGGTGACACTTTAATTTAAGGTGATGTAGTTGCACATTACTACATGTACTTACTATAGTATTAACAGTAAATTATGCAGAATTAACCATAACTGTAAAGAAAGTACATGTAGTTAATATTACTCAGTTTTTATCTAAGTACAATGCAACTACGTCACCTTAACATAGTGTAACCCTTAAAAAAAATTAAACTCTTCTTAAGACCAGGTGTAAGGACCATACTTTACTTTCCCATGTTCACCATGGTTTATCAAGAAGTCATAATAAAAAAGAAAATAGGCCTAAATAGATTTTTCTCCAAGTATTGCAGCATACACACTTACTCTTAGGATTGCTTTGGTCAGGTAGTGATCACAAACAGTTAACATTTCCACACATACGGTACGTCATGCTCTATCTGCCTACCATCAACACATTGGCTTTGGCGGTTCACAGGTTGATATGTGTGTAAGTTAAACTTTTCAACAAAGGGCTTTAGTATTTATCACTCATACTGGCTTAGTAGCTTTTTTTTTTCTTGGTCACTGTCTATATATAACAACTGGAGAAAAAAAAAAAAAACAGGTGTGATCACAAGTCCCTACTGAGTTATCACACCAAGATAGAAAAGCGGGTTAAAACTTAAAAGTTATCTGCCTACTGGGGTTTGGTTAGCTCAGAGGAACATTTTTAAATAATTTGAAGGGAAAATAAGAGGTCAATTTTGAAATCACTATTAGTGTTTTTTAATAGGCACATTATTGGGGTCTATGGTACCCCAAACAAAAATGGTAAAGTTAATCTCACCAGAAAAAGAGGGTTCATTTTAGTCTTTCCATCATGCATATGTTAACCAATATATTCACTGCTCAACTACAAGACAGTTAATTAAGATAGCAGTTCCAGAGGAAATGCCTTTGGAAGTTTCTAAGCTAAACTGCAGAGAATTCTTCTGCTGAAAGATTCATAAAGTCCTTTAGAACGTCTTACAACAAACTGCAAGTCTTTATAAGGACCACAAAGCATATTAAAGTATGCTTTTAAAAGCTAAAGACCATTGAGCAATGAGAATACTGGTATATGCTCTTTGCGATGATTTATATATAGATTTGTAAAAGTTTGTTTATGGGAACTTGCAGCTCATTTCAGGTTTGTGGATTCATTGTAAAACAATTTTTACAGCATGTTACAGTTAAAAGGGCGATGTGAATTGTTGCCTACATTTTTTTTTTTGTGAATGTGGCTGTCCGTCATAAAATACTATCTGTATACTATTGTTTTCTAAATGTTATGCCTCAAAGATATGAAAATGCAAAAAAGTTAAACACATTAAAATAAATATATTTATACACTCGTACAGAACACTCTTATATTGCTGCTTTACAGAGTGCAACCAATAAATACGTATTTTTCTAAACAATCTGTTTGATTGGAAAACTGCTTGATTTTATGCCTGAACTATTAGATGAATAAACATTTACATTTCTATTTATCATATATTAGTATGACATACAAATCTTCATATGTTCAGCTATTTGTTTTAAGTGAGTAAACTAGGTTGTACAAAGCCGTATATCTGAAAGGAATGTGAGTTTTTTTTCTTTTATTCGTTTTGGTAAGGCGGAGCAAACCTGACTGTCTGCCAAAGCATTTTGTTATTTGCCTGCGCATCACAAATATCTCACCATTCCAACCAGTAAAGGCACGCCTGGACAGGGCTGTTTTGCCTACTGCCTTACAAGGTCTTGGGAGAGTTGGAGATCCAGAGAAGTGCAGCCGCACCAAGTGGCATGAGGCACGAAGAGCTTGTGCTAATATGTTTGGAATTTAGCAAGACTGTTCTCAAGGCCAGGAATCTCAGCGAGAGCTGCTGTCTGCGCATTCTTCCCTTCTTAACGCACGCTGATACTTGCAGATAATTGTTGATCGTATTAAACACTTCAGATAAAATGATATCAGTGTTAGATCTGGTGTAGCTTGGATTTGTATACATGTGTCCCATATTCAAAAGACAAAAGTGGTGTGAATGCTTAAGAAGTAAATGGACAAGAATCCATGCAAGAATTAATGTGATAGTTAACCCAAAAATTATAATTCTGTCATTATTTGCTCGCCTCTTCATTACAAACTTGAATGTTGGCAATTCCTTAATTCAACATACAGTACCCTTCAAAAGTTTGAGGTCGGTAATTCTTTTTTAAAATGAGCATCATATGCTCACCAAGGCTGCATTTATTTAGTTAAGAATACAGTAAAACTGTAATATTGTGAAATATTAATTTCAAATAACTGTTTTCAATTTGAATATATTTTAAAATGTAGTTTATTTCTGTGATGGCAAATCTGAACTTTCAGCATTTTCAGTGTCACATGATCCTTCAGAAAATATTCTAATATGCTGATTTGTTACTCAAGAAACATTTCTTATTAATATCAATGTTGAAAACAGTTGTGCTGCTTAATACTTTTGTGATGCATTTTTTTCAGGAATTTTTGATGAATAGACTGTTCATTGGGAATAGAGTGTAAATGGTCTTTTTAAAATTTCTTTTAAACAAAAATCTTACTTTTGAGTGGTAGGTTTTAGTTTGCTTTCATTCAGCTATTACTATTCAAATATTAAGCTGAGATAAGAGAAAGTATCAACTTTTACACATATTACCTTTTAAGACCACATAGTGATTTGAATCTAATTCATATGCATAACTTAATAAAGCCAGTAGTCACACTCAAATTTAATAAATCAGAAAAGTTACCTACTGCATTTATAGTAGATTTGCTACTCCATATCTCTGCTATGAAATAACCCATAAGTGTCTTCTCTGCATCCTTAAGCACTTTTTAAACACCATTTCCCAGAGCATTTGGGCTTCCGAAAACATGAGCAGTCAGCATATTTGGAGCAGGTTGTGAAGAACTCGAGCAAGAAATCTATGCATTTAAAGAGAGATCTTAATCCCATCAGACCAGACCCCCTGAGCAGATCCAGCTTGTCACATGACTCGATATTGCTTTTGCCGTGTGGACCAGACATCTATTGGAAGGATGGCCCTCACACCATGAATGCTCTGATGTTGACGTAGTATCGCCGGATGCATTCATTTGATCCTGCTAATGTTTTATGTTAACTGAAATTCAACTTGATTAGTGATTTCAGACAATTTGGAAGTCCTCTTGATTCTCTAAGTCAAACTCGGATATTTGCCACCTGAAAAAATTCTTAGTTTCACCATCATGCTGTCATTTGCTCTAATTTATGCTGAAGCTTATGATTCATGTGAATATGTATGCTAAATTCTGTTCATGCTTTTACATTAGCAATTCAGTTCAGCATATTTCTTTTTATATATATATAAGCAGTTAAAGGTGACAAATTAGAGTTTCTTGTCAACTCTGTTAGTTTACTTTAAAAAAAAAAAGAAAATAAATTTGCATCCTGAGGGGTAATTTGTTTCATTTCACCTCAACCCACCAAACAACGGGAACAACATTTTCCTCTCAAATTAATCAAACCAATTATTCTGAATTTATTAGGCACTTCTATAAATAAGTATTTAAATACATTTAGAGCCCTGACACTTTCCCTGTCTTGTAATTTTACACTTGAGAGACAAGCAGCTTATTTGAATAAGCAAATGAATTATTCCCAAGTATAAAGTATTTGATTAGTCGGTGTAATTGTTGCCGGTTTTGCACAGAGTTTTACCATTTCTTTGCCATCCTGTTTTCTCTCCTCTGAGTCTATGATGGAAGATGTGATTTTTAAAGTAGTTGAACATTGCGTGGGGTTGTAGCCAGTGCATTCAGCTGTATGATCAAACACAATAGCTCATAAAGTGTGTGATTTAAACTGTGAATGGTTCATTATAGATCAAAAAGGGCACATTGTCGACAAGAAATGAAAGCGCTGCACTGTTACTCCTTGTAGCACTGGACATGATTTTTGGACATGGTCAGTGATTTGCACGCTATTGCATAATGGCGAGACTAACAAAAAAGAGAATCTCTGAGAGAATCGGCTATGATAACTTAATTTTGTTAAAGACAGTCTACTACTATATCCTATATAAATTAAATAATAAATTATTAAAATTTGATGTAATTATAAATAATATTTATAAATATATTGAATTACATTTAAAAACGACATAATTTATACATTTTTAAATTATAACATGTATTTATTTATATGTATTTGTTTTGTATTTTATGTATTTACATATATTGTTTTTACATATATATTTTTAAATGATATCCTTATCTGGACATAACTGGCATTTTTAAAGTCCCCCTGTAGTCAATAAGTGTATCCCTTGAAACTCATCTGATCACCAAAATGGCATATTTAAACGTTTTTTTTTTTTTTCTGTGAAAAAAAATATTTATGTCTTAAAATAGCTTGAATATGCAAATTAGCCCCGCCTCCACTCACTCATACAGCGTTGTCTCTCATCGTCGAATGGTAATGCGTTTTATGTATCGCTCTCTCCAACGTCGGACACATAACGCTAATTAATATTGACTATGTTGACTATACGTTATCAAACAGCTAATAATGTGTTGCTAATGTTACACAAACCATGTTCCGGTCAAGCGGCAACATTCTAATCTGAAAAATGAAGCCTACCCGGAAGTGCGAAAAACTGCAATACATCGAAAATCCGCTAGGGGCAGGTCCCAAAAGGGAGCAAATATCCATAGACCCCTATGTTAAAATGTCCGTTTTCACAGCATAAATTCATGTTTTTACAGGTTGGTCCCATGGACTTTTATTGTATTTTTCGATAGGTTCCGAGTGCCTGACAACTGTGAGGGGGGTGAATTTTTTTCTAACTCGTTAGATCGTATTTAGATATAAAATGTATGACAAATAAGGGTATGGTTAACTTTGATTGACAGCTTGATTGACAGCTGATAACGAGCATAGGCTGTGGCGAGTGGAATTCCTGAAATTTGACGTGTCGGCCATGATCTGACACAACACATCATACCACCTCTGTGTCCTTTCTGAACATTTGTATTGAAATATCGTACAAGATGGCGCCGCCCATACCCCCCATAAACGGCCTCAAAACCGTTCTTCAGAAAGTCTATGGGTGAAGTCACAGACGCTTTGTCCATTTTTTTTACAGTCTATGGTTCCGGTACGCCATCTTACAGTCACACAGCTGCCATCTAAAAATCGGCATCCTTTTAAACGCTTTGATCAACTTAGAACATCGTAATATACATCATTTACATAATTCACCAGTTATATTGCTAAATGTAGCCGATTTTTCATATCAACAGAAAAATATACTGGGATAACCTGGCATCTTTTGAGACTCCCCTGCTTCGCAGCAGTTAATGATATGCTAAAGCCCGCCGGCATGTTGACGTGATTGGTTACAAGGTAGTTTATGACGTAAGAAACACCAGCGATTTCAAACCACGTTTTTGAGACTTTTTTTCACTGCAGTTTATGGTGTTGACATGAATTTGCACATGGTTTGTCTTTAAGCATATTAAAATCACCACATGGGACATATAAACAACATTAAAAGCTTGATTTTCACCACAGGGGGTCTTTAAGTTTTCGTCCTCTGGTGTGGATGCTAATATAGTCATCTTTACAGTTATCGTTCTTGTTGTGAACGAGAAGTTTTTCATATTTGCAGATTTCATAATAGCAGAGCGATAACGTCACAGGTTAAGGAGTTTTCATGTTTTCCCTGCTGTATCTTTTCTCTGGAAATAATGCTAATAGTGTTGTTTTAATCATGTTAAGGAATGCTCTGGGTCAAAGAAGCATGAGACAATAAGCCTGTGAGCACTGAGTGTTCTGATTAGTGAGGTGTTTACAAGCACCGCCGCCCCAGGGAGCGAAGACACTCTAGTTATAGTAAATGCTTAAGGATTTTATTCATGCCTAAGACTTTCTCTCAAAATGGCATCACCTCCAGATTTATTCAAGTAATTTTCCAGCAAGCTCACCGCATACAAATTAAAAATGCTAGGCATTTTTCACAATGCATTTATTTTATGCTAATTTAATGACCAGGTTATAATGATATTAATGCTATGCACATATTTGAGGATGTGAACACCATCCTGTCAAAATTCCACGAGTAACTTGTTCTGTGCTTTGCGATGCATGAAAACTGCCACATGCATGCATGAAACGATGATGATATCTCGGTATGCTTGGCCACATGGTTTATCTTCCATTGTTGCACACACACACACAGGGTAATGTGCTTTGCTGGTGAGTGTGAGAATATTACATTGCTAATATCCCTTTAGTTGATGATTACTTGGATTATCCAGTCCCTCTGTGACTGGACTCTGCAGTGCAATGGGCAAGTACAGTAGATGGTATCAGCAAAGTGTGTGTGTGTGTGTGTGTGTGTGCGTGCATGTGTGCGTGCATGTGCGCTTGTGTGTGCGTGTGTGGCTGATTTGTGCAGTTGGCACAGTAATGCTCTTGGCTAGCTGTTTACCATACTGCTTTTCACATGCTTATTAAACATATTTTATTGCAGTTTTGTTTGCAGAAGAAGATCATAGTGATCATTTTAGTAATTAACTGGAGCATTATTTTAACTGTTCACACTTCATGACACTCTGCTGCTGCGCCTGCTATTACTGAAAATAATAGGATAGTTCAGTATATTGAATATGTTTAATTGCATGCTTTGAATAAGAAGCAGAGCGTAAGACAGTTTGGTACAGCACAAAAAGGGGAAAGAAAATCAATATTGTGTTAAAGCGATAGGTCAACCAAAAATGAAAATTCTGTCATTAATTATTCAGCCTCATATTGTTCCAAACCCGTAAGACTTTCGTTCATCTTCGGAACACAAATGAAGATCTTTATAATGAAATCTGAGAGCTTTCTTTCCCTCCATTGACAGTTACGCAACTGACACTTTGATGCTTCAAAAAGTTCATAAAGAGATATTAAACTAATCCATATGAATTGAGCAGTTTAGTCCAAAATTTTCTGAAGAGACTCGCTTTATATGATGAAACTTGATTCTCACCACAGTGGGTCTTTAAGTTCCCTTACGAGAACGTTCTCTCGTACTGCGTTGCAAACGCTATGGGAAAACTCCTTTTCTCGAGAATATTGAAGCCTTTATTTTAAAACGCATTTGCTACAGCACAGGCGAGAGCATCAGACCCACGTGAGTGAGCTGATAGGCTGTGCTGTGGGCAACTGCACGAACCAATGGCGGATAGACAGAAGCGCGCGAGCCAATCAGGGCGCTTGGCGCTCTGTCACTGTCAAGCGCGCGAAACTACACGTGACCATAACATATAAATACAGATAGAATCCGCCATTTGACAGATTTAATCTCCTTCAGCTCGACTCACCTCGTCGCTGATTTTCTCCGGTCGTAAGAAGCCCTCGTCGTGGAAAAGCCGTCCAGCGGAACAGCTTCGCATCCCGGCATCTCGCCAGCTGAGCGTTTCCCTGTGGCATCCGACGAAAAATTATATCCTTTTCATTGCATATTTATCTAAAAGAGCAAACCGCTGTTTTCACAGCGCGGCATAATGCCTCTCTCCATCTGTGAGAGCTGCGGGGTCTCCCTGCATGCATCCGACGGACACACCCAGTGTGCGGCCTGCCTCGGCCCTGAGCACGCCGAGGCAGCGCTCATGAAAGGCGGCTGCCAATTCTGCGACGGGATGCCTGTCTCCGTTCTCCGTTCAAGGCTGTCTTCGACGGTGACCGATTCCGCCCACCTTCCGTCTTCGGCGCCCCACGAGCCCCGTAGGAAGAAGCGGCGCGATCAGAGGCGTCCTGAGCGCGGTGAGTTTAGCGAGTGCACGCCGGGCCTTTCTCCTCGTGCCTCGCCCACGCCTTCTTCGCCTGTCCTGTTCTCTCGGAGCGAGCAGCGCCCCTCGTCTGAAGCGGCTGGACTCGTCTCTTTCGGCGCATCTCCGGATGACGTCGATGACGCACTTTCTATGGCGGCATCTGAGAGCGAGGATTGGTCGGGCTCCGCGGACCCCGCCCCCCCCTCTCAGCTAGAGTTTTCTGATACTCGAGCGAGCATTGACGCCGAACTTCTCCGTGTCATGTCTCGCGCTGTTGACGAGTTGGGACTCGATTGGCTTTCTCCAGCTGAGCCCGCCAGAAGCCGCCTCGATGAATGGTACCTGCCGGGGCGCCAGCAGGCCCCTCGTCAGCGCGCCGCTCCATTTATGCCTGAGGTTCACGAAGAGCTCACAAAATGCTGGCACGCGCCCTTTTCAGCGCGAACGCGCTCATCTGCCTCTTCTACGCTCTCCACTGTTGACGGCGCTGAAGAGAAAGGATATGTGTCTCTCCCCCCACTGGAGGAAGCGGTCGCTGCACACTTATGCCCCCCCACTGCAGGTAGTTGGAGGTCTAAGACGGTGCACCCTTCTAAGCCGTGCAGAACTACTTCGGCCATTGCCAGCCGCGCATACGCTGCCGCCGGTCAAGCCGCCTCTGCACTTCACGCCATGGCGACGCTTCAAGCCTTCCAGGCCAAACTTCTCCGTTCCATGGATGAGTCAGGCCCGGACCCAGACACATTTAAAGACCTCAGGAGTGCCACGGATCTGGCACTGAGGGCCACGAAGACCACCGCTCAAGCCCTGGGCCGCAATATGGCCAGCCTAGTGGTAATGGAGCGCCACCTCTGGCTAAACTTAACCGAGATCAGGGACGCGGATAAATCTGCCTTCCTCGACTCGCCCGTCACAGCCTCAGGTCTCTTCGGCCCATCTGTCAGCGGCTTCGCCGATCGCGCTCAGAAGGCTTCCAGCGCCATGAGACACTTTCTACCAAAGCGCTCCAGCTCAGTCCAACGGCGCCCCAAGAGCACGCCGCGACCTGAGAAAGTGGTGTCCCAGGTCCTCCAGCCCCGCCCAGCGGCTGAGACCAGTAAGCACATGAAGCCAGCGAAACGGTTCCCGTTCCCTAAGCGCCAGGGCCCGCGGCCGAAGCTGACGCTCGATCACGAGCCCAAGAAGCCGTCCTAACCGGCACAAAGAGGGGTCACTGTCCCGCTGCGGCCGGACCAGCCCCAAAAATCGCTCGACTACTGCTCACGGCTCCCTCTTCAGTTCAGGCGGCTGCAGCAGTTCTAAATGCAGTTCATGGGCCCATCACATGTCACGCACCCCTGCAAACAAACGCTGTTTTAACAGCGACCCACACAAAGCACAAATCGAGCATAATTTCTCACATGCATACATGTCAGTCCGAGCCCCCCACTCTGGGTGTTCCAGATATGATAATGCCTCTAGCTCTGCGGGCTCTAGCTTGGCAAGCTATCCCCGGAGTTTCAGTATGGGTGATGAACATCATAAAGCATGGTTACTCGCTTCAGTTCGCCCGCAGACCACCGCGTTTTCGCGCAGTTATACAAACCACGGTAAGGGGCACATTGAGTCATGTCCTCCGCACCGAAGTGTTAAGTCTGCTGGCGAAAGGGGCCATCGAGAAGATCCCCCCTTCTCTGAGCGAGTCAGGTTTTTACAGCCGATACTTTCTTGTTCCAAAGAAAGACGGCGGCCTGAGACCCATTTTAGATCTCAGACATCTGAACAAGGCTCTTATGTCACGGCCGTTCAGAATGCTCACGACCAGACATATCCTGACGCAGATTCGCCCAGGCGACTGGTTTTTCTCAGTAGATCTGAAAGACGCTTACTTTCACATTCAAGTGAACCCCCACCACAGGCCATTCTTGAGATTCGCCTTCGAGGGGCAGACATACCAGTACACAGTTCTTCCATTTGGACTGGCACTAGCGCCTCGTACATTCACGAAGTGCATGGATGCAGCTCTCTCCCCCCTGAGACAGCGGGGAATGCGCATCCTAAACTACCTCGACGACTGGCTCATACTGACCCAGTCAGAGGCGGAGTCACATACTCACAAAGCCTGGCTCCTCAGCCATCTAGAATGTCTAGGGCTCAGGGTCAATGTTGCAAAGAGTGTTCTGTTGCCCAGCCAACGTATCACGTTCCTGGGAACAGTTCTCGACTCCGTACTTATGAGAGCATGGCCCACACCGGCCCGTGCTCTAACGATTCAGCAGCTCACGGCATCGTTCATAGAGGGCTCTCTTGTACCCCTCAGAACGTTTCAGAGGATCCTTGGCCTGATGGCCTCTGCATCATCAGTACTCCAACTAGGCCTACTGCGTATGCGTCCTCTTCAGCTGTGGCTGGCTCCTCTGGTGCCACCCCACGCCTGGCATTCAGGCCACTTGATTATCAAGGTGGACCAGCGCTGTGTTCAAGCCCTGGCCCCTTGGAAAAACGCCAGCTGGTACCAGCAGGGCGTAAGCATGGGGGTAGTTTCAGAGAGGAGGATGATTTCAACAGACGCCTCCAACTCCGGTTGGGGAGCTCTGTACGAGGGCAGGCCTGCCTCCGGCCTCTGGTCGAGCTCGGAGAAACGCCTACACATAAACTGCCTCGAAATGAGAGCAGTTTTTCTAGCCCTAAAAACATTCCTCCCATACCTGGCGGGACACCACGTGTTGGTACGGACGGACAACATGTCGGTGGTCTCTTACATAAATCGCCAGGGCGGCCTCAGGTCCCGCAACCTGTTTACCATAGCCTCACAGCTCTTGCTATGGGCTCACACCAATCTGCGCTCGCTCAGGGCAGCTCACGTGCCAGGCACGTTGAATACAGGAGCAGACATGCTCTCTCGGGGCAGAGTTCCCCCAGAGGAATGGTCTCTCCACCCTCAGACAGTTCTCCTACTCTGGGAGGTCTTCGGGAAGGCAGAAGTAGATCTTTTCGCCTCAGAAGACAACTGTCAATGCCCAATCTTTTTCTCAAAGAGCAGGGATGCGTTGGCCCACGACTGGCCCAACCTTCCTCTCTATGCGTTCCCCCCGGTCTCGATGCTCCCTCAGGTCATCGAACGGATCAGGAACACGAAAAGCGCAGTGCTATTAGTAGCTCCTCTCTGGCGGACCCAGGTTTGGTTCCCAGAGTTGATGCAGCTGTCTGTAGCAGACCCGTGGCCAATCCCAGTGAGGCGCGACCTCCTGACTCAGGCCAACAGGACAATCTGGCATCCCCGTCCCGACTTATGGGCCCTACATGTATGGCCACTCAACGGGTACCCCAGAACCTCCCAGAGGGCGTCCTGAATACTATAAAGGAAGCTAGAGCTCCGTCTACCAGACGCCTCTATCTCAGTAAATGGTCAGTGTTTTCCAGCTGGTGTTTAGCTCGAGACCTCGACCCATACACTTGTGAAGTACCAAGAGTACTGTCTTTTCTACAGGAGATGTTGGACGCGGGTCGCTCCCCCTCCACTCTCAAAGTGTACGTGGCAGCCATTGCTGCTTTTCACGTATTGGAAGCCGGGGCCTCCTTAGGAAAAAGCGACCTTATAGTTCGCTTCCTCAGGGGCGCCAGGAGGCTTAACCCGCCTCGGCCACCGTCTGTTCCGGCCTGGGACCTCTCCTTGGTCCTGCGGGCTCTTAAGGGACCTCCCTTTGAACCACTTCAGTCAGCTGATCCTAAGTCTCTCTCTCTGAAAACCGCCCTGCTTCTAGCACTGGCGTCAGTAAAGAGAATAGGGGATTTACAGGCGCTGTCTACCAGCGCTTCCTGTCTGGAGTTTGGTCCTAATGACTCCAAGGTCATTCTTAGGCCAAGACATGGATATGTTCCTAAGGTGCACTCAACTCCGTTCAGAGCCCAGGTTATTTCTCTGTCAGCTCTCCCCTCCTCCGAGGAGGATAGCGATTCTCTCATGCTTTGCCCAGTCAGAGCTTTGAGAATTTATCTGGAGCGTTCGGCCTCTTTCAGACAGTCTGAACAGCTCTTTGTGTGTTTCGGGGGCCGATCCAAGGGCCTCCCGGTCACTAAAACCACACTGTCCAGATGGATAGTTGACGCCATTGCCCTGGCTTACACCTCACTGGGCCTCTCTTGTCCCATAGGTGTTAGAGCTCATTCCACGAGAGGTGTTGCCTCTTCGTGGGCTTGGTCAAGTGGTATTCCCATTGAAGACATTTGTGCGGCGGCCGGCTGGTCCGCTCCGTCCACATTTGTGAGATTCTATAAGCTGGATGTCCCTGCTCTGCAGACATGCGTTCTTTCTGTCTAGACTCTGGCTCTGTGGATCCAGACTAGTTTTGAACCATGGTCACTTGGGTATTCCCATCTATAGCATATGTGCGGCGGCCGGATATCCGCTCCGTCCACATTGTTGAATTATAGCTTTAATGCCCTTGCTTGTAGCTACAGTTCTTCTGTCTAGACACTGGCTCTGTGACCCAGTCTAGTTGATATTGAACACACGGTTTTCACTTTGTGGGCTAAGTGACTGGCTCTGGCCAGATCCGATGAATTATAACTTTAATGTCCCTGCTTTGCAGTTACAGTCTTTTCAGTCTAGACTCTGGCTCTGCTGACCCAGACTAGTTTGATATTAAACACACGGCTATCACCTTGTGGGTTAAATGACTGGCTCTGGCCAGTCTTTATTACGGATAATTGATGGGCCCGATGTTCGGTCTCTTTTTATCCTGGCTATTCTGTACTTCCCGGAACTCTGGTGAGTCAGAGCGGCCAAAAGATTAATAGCACGGCGTTTTAAATGGAAACGTTCCCATAGCGTTTGCAACGCAGTACGAGAGAACGTTCTCGTAAGGGAACGTACTGGTTACTTTCGTAACCTCGGTTCCCTTATAGATAAGGGAACGAGTACTGCGTTGCCTTGCCGTGCTATTTTTCTTATGGCAGGTTTGTCGCTTCAGTCGATTATACCTGTCAAATGGCGGATTCTATCTGTATTTATATGTTATGGTCACGTGTAGTTTCGCGCGCTTGACAGTGACAGAGCGCCAAGCGCCCTGATTGGCTCGCGCGCTTCTGTCTATCCGCCATTGGTTCGTGCAGTTGCCCACAGCACAGCCTATCAGCTCACTCACGTGGGTCTGATGCTCTCGCCTGTGCTGTAGCAAATGCGTTTTAAAATAAAGGCTTCAATATTCTCGAGAAAAGGAGTTTTCCCATAGCGTTTGCAACGCAGTACTCGTTCCCTTATCTCTAAGGGAACCGAGGTTACGAAAGTAACCAGTACGTTTTCGGACACAGCCGTTATCGTCCTCTGGTGTGGATGCTAATATAGTTATCTTTACAGTTATCGTTCTTGGTGTGAACGAGTAGCTTTTCATATTTGCACATCTCATAATAGCAGAGCGATAACGTCACAGGTTAAGGAGTTTTCATGTTTTCCCTGCTGTATCTTTTCTCTGGAAATAATGCTAATAGTTTTGTTTTAATCATGTTAAGGAATGAATTTAGGCTTTTATCACAAGTAAACATTCATAAACTCACACATCAGTTGTGGTAAACAGAAGCTCAAGCTTGTTCACTTGACGTGCGAGAACCATTGAGGTTCGTTCTTAAAGGGACACTTTACCTCTGGAAAGATGAATGTGTATTTAAAATAGGTCATTTATGTAGAAGAAATGTGAAATTATTTTTGAATTTGGAGCTTTCTAGACTAAGAAAAGCCAGAAAATGTATTTTTGGCTTATGTGGATGAAAGACAACAACTCCCAGAATGCACTTGCTTCGCTGCCCTAGGAGGCCACTCCCAAGCCACGCCTACCGGTAAGAGAGGGCAGTTGACAACAACAAAGCTAAGCTACTAGCGAGTCTCCGTGATGAGTTTGCCCTGGATTTCGAGATCGCCCCAAAATGTCCGGGATTCGGCTTTTGCGTTCTACAGTCGGCATTCATCATGTTTACTGTGGCGAGCAGGACGAGGCTGAGGGCCGCGGGAGAACGGCGCGAGGCCGGTGGCGTCATTACTGAGACGCACCAGTCTCGCATCGCTCACGGAGGAGCATGAATTTTCTTAGCAATGTTAAAACGCACATCAACCGATCACTTGTTTAGCGTTCATGTAAACACTACATTCAGATTCACCAATCGGAATGAATTCAGTTAGATTGAAACAAAAGGTGTGCATGTAAACAATGAATGGCGACCGCAGAAAGCAAAAGCCGAATCCCGGACAATTTGGACAATCTCGACGGCTGGACATGTCCGGGAAAAAGAGGATGGCATTGGAAATCAAACGCACTGGCACTGATCTGTGATAGGTCTGTTAGCGCATTAGGTCCAACCCCCTATGGGCGGGTTTGAAAGGGTGGGAACTAGTGCTTGTAGTCTCAACAGAAATCCGCCCCTCTTACACTTCCTCCGACAATGACGCAAAATGACGATTTTTGCGTCATTGTGGGAGGAAGTGTTAATAGGTAAATACGCATTTCTCCCGTCTCAGGGGAAAATGAGAGAGTGTTGCACGACCATTCAATAGTATGACTGGGTTTCTAACAATGCAAAGCTTAATGCAAATGGGTGGAGTGTTCCTTTAAGGTTTTTTTTTCTTTTGGTTTTCGGTCACGTTTTTTTCCTAATTTTTTTAAAACTAATTTTAAGTACTAACATTCACACAGAGGTTTTAAAAGCATGTGTATACACTGAATGAAACCCATTGTCCTTTGTATGGAGATTAACATTACAGAAATGCTGGAAACAAATCAATTTCATGTCATGAATCAAGAACTGATGTTCTGTGGTGTGTGTTTTGGACGTATGCCATATGTTGTTTATTAAATCTGTCATGAACAATGTTGGAAAAACACATGGATACACTGCAATATATGAGCTCCTCAGCATTAAATATGCATGTGTGTGAGACTGGAGAGAGATAATTGCTGTCTTCATGCAACAGAAGTGATAGACAGCGGCAGTCTTGCTGTTTTTCCTCTGATGTGGAGATTTGCACCCATTTGTTAGTTTAATCATTACCGTGTGCGCAAATACTTCACTTACATAAACACGTCAACAAATAACATGAACATTCATTGTCGTTACTACTACATATTGTATGACTTTTAGGATGGAAACTAAAAGAGCTATCTTGAACTATGGAAACTATAGGGACTTACTTGAACATTTTGGTAACACTTTACAATAAGGTTCATCAGTTAACTACCTTTGTTAACATGAAATAAGAATGAACAATACTTCTACAGCATTTTTTAAACTTATTAATATTAATTTCAACATTTACTAATACATTATTAAAATCAAAGGTTGTATTTGTTAACATTAATTAATGCACTGTGAGTGTGAACTAACATGAACAAACAATGAACAGCCATATTTTTAACAAACATTAACAAAGATTAACAAATACAGTAACAAATGTATTGCTCATTGTTAGTTCATGTCAGTTAATACATTAACTAATGTTAACTAATGAACCTTATTTTAAAGTGTTACCAACATTTTAATCATTGTAAGTCAATTCAAATGTATGCGATTTTGTCACATGTCAACAATCAGGTTATTCCACTTCATTTACAGTAATGTGCATTATACTGTATGGAAGCATGCAGAACACTGCATTTGCTGAAACAACATTCATCATTTACTGTGCATTGCATTCTTATCTTAGTTTGATGAAAGTCAGGGGATCTATGTTTTCTCACGCCAGGATCGTTCTGAGCAGGGTGTCAGCTATCAAGGCAAGGCAAGGCAAGTTTATTTATATAGCACATTCAAGGCCGTAACCAGGGTTTGAAAATTAGTGAGGTCCGGGGTGAGGTGCAGGGCCGGATTAAGAATTCAGAGGCCCCTGGGCACAATCAATGTCTTGTAGGCCCCCCCTTAGGCAGGCCTAATGTATAGTTTGTCCAAGGACATTTTAATTTTGCATTAAGAGTTTTAGTTTACTGACTTAAAAGGAACTTTGTTGTACTATGCTGGAGTAAAGTTCATAAATGATAGATCTTTCCCATATAGGATTTTGTAAAACTATGTTGGGTAAACCTCTGTCCCTCTAGGGGGGTTCGGGGGCATGCTCCCCCGCAAGAAAATTTTGTACATTTTAAGGTTAAATGCATCAATCTGGTGCTCTTTGAGAGCTCAAAATTAAGAGCTTCAACGGGCTTCAACCCATGAACTGTGCACAAATAAAAAACATTGACTTGTACCTGGACATTAAAGGGGGCTCAAACATATTTTTTAGTTATGATATGGAGTTTCAGTCTACATTACATTATAACTGGTGTTTTAGTATGCCAAACAATTAGTATAATAATATAATAATGATTTCTATAATTATTCCTATGACATAAAATCCATATAGCCTAATAAATGAAAATGAATATTTCAAAAGTATATTTTACATTACACTATAGGAAAATTACAATACTTTTGTCCTAATGTCTTCACTTGCAAGAAATAAACCCTTTGATCGCGTGAGCAAAGTGCGCACTTTTCTTTAAATCACGCAGCACAAACATAATGCCTATATAGGATACTTAAAGTCTTGTGCTGTTTTATAAAGCACAAAACCATATCACGGTTTCGATATTAGTTCGTTGGCAAAATATAACGCTAGAGACCTTTATGTTAGGCTATACATTTTACATCTCATGTGTATTGGGAAAAGGGAGAAGAGGGAGAAGAGCGAGTTCGGCAAAAGGCGGATTCGAACTCGAGTCGAACGCGTCAAAAGCTACTTAGTTTCAAGCACCTCACGCACGCCCAACGACCCGTGCAACTGTAGCTATTTAGTTGTGGGTGCCTTTTTTGCTAAAAAGACAGGCACTTAGTGCAAATTATACGCGCCATTATCGGAAATGTAAAAGAAAAAAAAGTTTATTGGCACTTTTTGGTCATTTCATGACTTTCAAATTGACATCAACTACGATGCTGTTGCATCATGCTTGTAGTTTCTTTTGCGCTTTATTTATAAATTATAATAAAGTGACATAAAGCGCTCTGCCGCATTTTTTACAGTCTATGCTCACAACACGCTCTCAAGCCCCGTTCACTGATCTACCTTCTCGCAGCGACATAAATTGCAAACACACATATGACGCGGTTTAAACGGCTAATTAATCATTCAGAGAGCTTGAAATTTTATTTTTGAATATAAAAAAATGACCGAGGTCCGGACCTCGGTGACCTCATAGCTGGCTACGGCCATGAGCACATTTCATACACAATGGCAATTCAAAGTGCTTTACATAAAAGAAATTAAAATAATAAAAAGAAATAAGAATAATTAAAACAGTTAAGAAAAATAAAAAAATAAAATACAGTACAGTACAAACAGTCGGACGAACATTGGCACAGTGCTCATTCAGTAAATGCATAGCTAAACAGAAGTGTTTTGAGTCTAGATTTGAATGTGACTATTGTAGGAGCACATCTGATCTCAGTGTCTGATCAGTGAAAATGACTTCAGCATTAATATTACTGTAATACTGTTGCTTGTATTTTATACATTATTATGCACTATTCTGTTTCTTAGCTTAAAGATAATATACCTGTACAGCTAAAATAATAATACCAACTCAAATCAATATTTCCACATATTTATTTAATTGGTGAGTAGCCATGCAGTAATTTAATATTGTTATAATGACCTACTGACTATACTTAGCCCTTACATATTGTATATCAATTACATTCAGGCCTGAGCTCATTCACATTGAGATGTGTGAAAAGCAGCCTTTCACTTCTCTCTGTAATTTCATGTGACAACACATTATCTGTTCAGTCATCGGTACTTTGCACTGATAAATGGCTTTGGTCACTAGAATGGGAAATGAGACTAGTGGAGAACGTTCTTGAGGGCTCTGCTGGAGACATTCATTGATTGCCACTCATAATTTGCATATTTGCGGCTGCATATTTCTGTAGCGTAATTGATCCCATAAAATTAAGACTCGTGGGATGATGTAATGTGAAGTGTTTAACAAGTGCTTCAGGTCTATGCATGCATGCTTTAAATGGCAACTTGATTTCTTTATGACTTATTTTTGCTTTTTTATGTATTTGGAATACCCAAATAATGTTTGTGAGTTTTATAGTTATAGGAGTAGGTCATTTAAAAATTAAACTGCTGTCTTTATTTACTGACATGTGCTATTTTCTAGTTCTCCTGAAGCCATATGGTAGCTATTATAATGTGAGGAACAATATATTTACTGATAATCTTCATGTCCAGTGGGATGTTAACTACTAAAACTATGTCTTGAGAGCCTGATCGGTAAAATTTGTGAATTAATCATTAATATAAAAATTTATATTAAATTATATTAATATAATTAGATTTATTGAAAAGATACAACTCAAAAGTAGTACTTCTCTCACAAATTTCTCACATTTTTTCAGATTTTCATTGAACGACTTAACTCTTTTCCCGTCATTGACGAGATTTTCCATAAATTATGACACAACTCTTCCCCACCGTTGACGAGTTTTTCCGGCAATCCATCACTATGTCCGAATATGCTTACTTCCATACTATAAAGTAGCGAAAAACCTGATCAAGTCTGAATTCATAATATTCATGAAACAATAAATGAAAGTACCTGGATGACCTACTACAGATCCGAAAACAAGCGAAGTAAAAGCATAAACAAGCGATAGAAAATTGCTTACACACATGTAAGCTAACATGATCATCAAACATTAAACAGCATATAAATAAAAACTGCCAAATGTTACCAAAAATATATAAATGACTGTGCAAGTTTTGGGGGTGGTGTTGAACTCAATCTACTCGATATATGTTTGATCATCGTTCTGAATCTGATCTGGATTGAACTAATCCAGTCTTTGTATTTGACAAAAGTGTGATTTTCTCAACTTTTTGTTTAAAATGTTGCTTTTGTATAAAACTTACCCACATACAAGTGTTGATAAAGAATGCATGAAGCTAGAGTAAAATGTGTTTTATTGTTTTGTTTTGATTTGTTTTTTGAAAGCAGAGGCTCTTTTGAAATATTGCCTATTCAGATATTCATACAAAAAATTCGGGGGACCATGATATTGTGAAAATGATTAAAAATGCTGGTGCTGGCAACTTTAAAAAAAAACACTGGAGGGGAAAGAGTTAAATTGTGGTCTGCTTCTCATATGATCACTATCTATTGTTTTAGAAGTCTTCAAAATATAGTCCATGAGTTATGTTTTTTGACCATTTTGGAGCTTGACAGCATCAGGTCTACAGCGAGAGCATGATTTTGAGCTAATGTTGTCTCTTTTTTCATAATAGGCTCACTCTGTGCTGTCAAAGAGAAGGCATAGCCTACTGCTTGCCGAATTATGTAAAAAAAAACAAATTATAGTCGTGACTCGTGCTCTTACCCCCTATTACAGAGGTCATCTTTTAGTTGATGAAATCATGGCTTATTAAAATGATAAAGGTAAGCAAATTAGTTTGAAATAGCCAATTTAATAAGACGTCAAGAGCTTGAGATTACAATAACAGATAAACAACAATGAACCAAGTCTTAAGTTGTTATGTGTGACAAATCTAATTGAATTACATTTTTAGGCCATGCTTAACATCTTTGACATGCATATAGTATCCATGCATTTTTTGCATTCAGTTGTTATTAATCCATTGCAAGAAAAGAAGCGGAATGCTGTCAATATATGCAAAGCAGATGCTGGGTTTTATGTTTTTTTTGTTTTTTTTTTGTCTTATACCTCCACAGCTCTCTTTGGACTGGTTCTCTTGTATAGTCTTAAATTCATATTGTTTAAAGTGAGCATTTTTACAAATGAATCATGTTTAAACAAACAAAATTTCTATACTTGTGATATGAACATATTCACCAAGTGACTTCCTTTCCTTTAATGAGACACCTGAGTTTGTTTGTCAAGTTTTTTTTGTCAAGAAACATTCTCCAAGAAAGATCAGTAAATTTATGTAAACCAGATGCAACATTCAATATTCATTTGCAGTCTTGCATTGTGGAATCTATGTGTCATCAAAGCTTACTAATTATGAAATATCACCTATAAATTAAATACACTGCCAGTTGTTAAGGAGGATATATATAAAAACATATCTTTAAAGATAAGTGTCATCCATGCAAATTGCCAATACAAACACAAGGGAATTTACGCCAAACCTTGCTAGTACTACATCTCTTTTACAGTCTCACATGGAAGTAGACAATGACAATTTGGCATACATTCTACACTTTCAGCATGGAGTGAATGATTGTAATGGGCTCCTTGACTTTCTCAAGGAGACATTTTCCCAGACAGTTTTACATTTAAGGCAGTTTCACATGCATTAAAAAGCATAAAGGTTTTTGGCAAGAGAAACAAAGACCTATAAGATACGGAAACACATTTTTCAAACATTTATAGGAAGTGGAATATAATAACAATAAATTTACAGATATATTATTTTCTTACTGGACTAATCAATTGAATCATCTTTGCAGTCTCATGCTGGGAGTGTAATCTGTTTGAAAGATATTTTCATGCCAGCTTTCATAAATTAGTCTAGGAATCATTCGAGAATCTGTTGGTTGTTGTGAATCTGTTAAAAGATTGCTTTTGGACATATCACTTTGTCTCTACCACTGTAAAATAAATGACTTAGATGGAGGATGGCGTACTGCAGGGGAGCCCTATCTGTGTTGCTCAGAGGCATCTATCCCCGAGCTAACACCAAGTCTGAATTACTCCTCCAGTAGCTGAATGCTCTAGGAATGACTCCCCTGTGATCAGCCCAGTTTTTTTCCCCTTTTCCCCAGTTCTCATCCTCTGTGATCAGTGGGTTGTCTGTGTTCAAATGGGTCTGACTCAGACAGAAATGTACTGCAAATAATTATTTGCAGCAGTGATATGTGGTTTTTATCTTCATCTTGGATCCAGGTGGCAATTTACAAACTGTATTTATGTGTCAGCTCAGCATTACTTCACTGTTCGCCACAAAAAGAGCAAAAGAGCAAGTCATTCTGTAAGGAAATAGCAATAAAATGGAGGGGAATCTTCTAACAGAGCTTGTCCCAGAGTTCAAGTTAAACCTTTTCAACAGCATTTGTGGCATAATGTTGATTACCGTTGAAAATGAGTTTGACTGGTCGCTCAGTTTCTTTTAAAACCATAAATCAGCTTTGGTAACAGGTACAGTCAATTGTATTATTTATTATTTTTTGCAATAAAGATTTTTATTTGTATTTTATTTTGTTCAACCACTACAAAGTTTTCAATTGCAAGAAAAAACAAGGTACAAGTCAATATTATTTTCTGCAGTAAAGATTTATTATTTAAATGATTTTTTTTTTTTTTTTTATCAAATCAACCACTGCAAAGTTGTCAATTGCTAAAAAAATGCATGTAAGTATTATTAATTTCTGCAGTAAAATTTTATTTTATTATTTTATTTTATTATTTTATTTTTATTTATCAACCACTACAAAGTTGTCAGTCGCAATAAGTCAATTTAATTTTCTGCCTGAAGATTTTTTTTTTATTTAATTGTATCTATTTATTTCTTTTTATCAAATCATCCACTACAAAGTTGTCAGTTGCAAGAAATGCATTACATGTGCAAAATATGTACCTGAGCCCCCATTTCTGCATTTAGGATAAACTTTCATTCTATAATCATTCAAGTTTAAAGTCTTGTTTCTTCTACATATCTAAAATCATTTCAGCAATGCCACAGACTTTGTCAGCAAAAAAGGTTTGGTATCAAGTTCCTTATCACAAATGATGAAAATAGATCCAAAATAAGAATATTCTCTGAGAAAGAAGCCAACTGAAGTGACATTAACAGAGTTTGTCAGAAACACGTGTTTTTGGTGCTGGCCTTTGCGGTTTCCTGAGCTGGACCATGCTGGCTGAGAAGCCTTTCCATGACACCCAGTGTGCCCAGATTAACCAGCTGTCCTAGCATATGGTGGTCACCCGTGGAAGAAGCTTTGCTTTTAGGCTGACATTGGCATTGTGGAGCGTCCCTGTTTGAAACTCATAAACAACAGATTTTCACCGGAAAAAGACAGTAAGGACTTTTGATTTCATGGGAGAGGAGAGGTTCTAACAGACGTCTAAACACATAAACGCTTGCTAGACTACCCTACACCGCTTTGTGCTGATGTAACCTGACAACGGTTGCTAAGGCAGGAGTGGTCAGTAACTTTTTAAGGCGGGGCTTATTAATAACATAAACATTATGTGTCTCATAATACGCTAGTCTATACAGGTTTAGTTTATAGTCAAAACAAACAAATTTTTTTTGCATGGCGCTGTGAGATCTTTTCTCTGCTTATATTCCAGTGCTGAATCTTGTTAACTAATTACAATAGCAGATTTACATACACTCCATCTGATTCTCACATTGTCTAATGCACCGCTCAGACGTGAGAGATGACAGAAGAATCTTTTGAGATAATCGGTGCACATGAGTGATTGCTTAAATTGGAAACTGATATATTTGTTTAGCTTTCCCTGTGTTCCTGAACTGCTCATCATCACATGTATTGCTGTAATATACCCAGGCAGAAGGTGCGAATTTCCCAGAAACGTTTTTCTTTTTTGTATAAGCGGTGTTATAACCATCTGTTTCTGAAACACTCAAATGTTACCACTCAAACTAGTAATCTACAAAACAGTGAAAAATATATGAAATGATAATAGCAACCACTCACAATTATCTAGAATTGTACATGAAGGAAAACAAACAAACATCCAGTCAATAGGAGCATTTGCTCATTTCATTTAGTCGAACTGACCCTTTCATGCTCAGGGTTTACTCATTTTGTCCCCGACAATTGACCCTTCGCAGGGAGTTTGATTGACAGGCGATCTGACCAATCATAATCCACCGAATCCCCCATTTTTGTCCGACAAAGCAGTCGTGTTTCTCAAAACCAAGAATGCAAAGAACGGACTTGTGTTCTTGGGGCGAACGCTCTTGCTAGTTGTTCTTGGAAGAATGAACTCACAAGGTGACGAGCACACAGAACGCTGCTGACAGTTTGAGACGATGTGTTCTTGCTGGTTTTACGCAATAATAGCCCTGCACAGACGCCATCTGCAGTACCCAAACATAACGAGAATTATTGACGATAACAGACAGGCTTTATCGCTTAAGCCTACCCTCAGCTCAAGGGATTACTCTACAACTGTACACTATTTAACGTATATTCATAACAATAAAGCTACCTACGCTGGATATTCTCACTTCCGAAAACGTTTGAGCGCATTTTCGATTTGCCATAAATTTTCGAAAAATGCCAATATTTGAAATCTACACAGTTGATTTCTCGCATCAAATGTTCTCAGAAGTGAATTTGTAGAAAAACGACTTGCTGTATTGACCTCTCGTTCCTCGAATGCCGAAATGAATGCTGGGCGTGTCAAGAACACTTCCGGGATTTTTAACCGTTCTTGCCAAAATGCAAACTTGTGTATTGGGACGGTACTTGGGCAGCGACTGATGATGTTTCACAAGTCCACAAGAACGCAAGTACAGACAAGAACGCATATTGAGAAACGGCCTAGATTAACGTTGGAGGATTTGAACTCGAAAAACGGTGTGTACTGACGTCTTTCCGCGGTTAAAACAACATTCCTTCTTATGTTCATTTATGTTTATTTGATGCTATAAATTAACTAGAAGGAAGAGATGATCGGTTCACGAGCAGCTTTAACTGAGGCGCTACAGTGATCTGTCAGACACATTAAAGAGCCACTAAATGGTATTTATTGTTTAAATTTCTTTAAAAAATTACCAAATTTGAAAGGTGAGACTTTGTTTCATATCAAAAGTAGCCTGGTCTGTCCTGTCTGTCAGCGCGTTGTCAGTGTCCTCTCTGCTCTGCGATGTATTTTTCACTGCGTGGAACATGGTGTGGCGTGAGAGCGGCATGGCTTCGGACATAGCAACAGCAACTAAATGGGGCGAGTCTTTGCGAACGGTCAATTGATCTCCCATCAAAAATCAAGATATTTCCAATTCCCAACTGTAAGATTTTATAGTTATGTGTAGTACACGCCCCATAAAGTCAAATTTAAATAAAACTGATCATCCTTTTCAAAAGTTTACACCCCACCCCCCACTTAATTAATGCATTAATAAATGTTTGCAGCTTTTGTAATAGTTGTGTATGAGTCCCTCAGTTGTCCTCAGTGTGAAAAGATGGATATCTCAACATCATGTAACCCTTGTTGGAAAGGGGTCAAATACAGTATGTGGAAGTTGCTGGAAAAACAAAGAATGTGGAGGATTTTCAGAAGAACAGTGGACAGTTTAACTGCTCAGGATTAACAAGGGAGCCATGAATAATAACACACTGTATTAAGAGTCAAGCTTATAAACTACTGAACTGCTTGATTTGTGTAAATTCATTATTATTCTGTCTTGTGGCCTATATGTAAACATCTGTTTTGTGGAAGAGCTTATTCAGGGCAGTACTAAATAAAAAACAACATGCAATTTTTATGATCCTCCTTTAAAAAAAATAACATTTTGCAGATTTTGCAAGGTTTATTTAAATTTATGACCACAACTGTACTTAAGAGAATGTTTATGAGTCATAGGCTGTGTCTGAAATCTCATATTCTCTTAAGTAGGTTCTTATTTTGAATACATTTTTTCTTTGTGATCACTAAAAAGTATGTTCTATAGTTTTAATGTGTGTATGCAATCCGGATGTACTACTTTCGCCATGTTATCATTGTCATATGACCTACCAGTGTGTCCTCTCCTGTGGCCTCATGGGATAGTGGTCATGATCGTATAAACACTTCAGAATCTTTCTTTATAAATCTATATTTTCAAACAATGTAAGTTTATAAAACTATGTGAAAAAAAGTATTTAATAGGCTACTCAATCAAAAGAGTAAACAACTACAAGCCAAGTATACTTAGAATACTTAATTATACTTTTAAGTAAAGATTGACCTATAGACCATATACTTAGACTTTTCTGCAGTATGTCATGTAAGTGTAATTTTAAGTATATTTCTGAGAAGTACATAAAAAGTAGACTGAAAGTATACTTTCTTATTTTAATTAAAAGAAGTATGCTAATAGCACACTTGAATAAACTTGTTTTTTGTTAGGAGAAGTATGAGATTTCAGATGCAACCATATACATAAAGATCCATTGGGTGTTGGTGTCAATTTAATGATGTTTTGAGACTGTATTATACCATGGTCTCATTGGGGGAAGAACACTATGCTATTTAGTTTTTTTTTTTTTTTTTTTTTTACATGAATATCTCAGCAGCTTCTTCCTAATCAGTTTAGGATTTAAAAATTCGGTACTATTTTCTGCATTTCTGTCTGTTTGAAAGTCCACCTGTACTTCACATTCACCAGCACAGTCAGGGAATCTGAAATCTAGTGAAGTGGGTCCTGGGCAAGACCTAATATTACCACCATGTGAGAATCCTTTGAAAAGTTGACATTAGTTTGCAGTACATCTGTGTTAAAGCCTGAAGTTTTAAAATGACCTGCAAGGAGAGGTTAATATAGAAATCTGTAACTCTGCAGTATTAACAGCTCTTGTATAATGCCAATTGATGGTTATGCAATATGCAAAACAGGATAGACTATTGGAACAGACAGGGTGTGATGATGGCAGGGGTTCTAAGTCAATTTTTCGACATACCATGTTCCTGGAAAGTAGAATAATAAACACTCCAATAGTCATTTATCATGTTGCGGCTGCAGTGCTCACGGACCTGGGCTCCTGGAGATAGAGAAGTCAGGGAGGAGATTCTGCCATACTGTTCTCTCAGGGAAAAAAAAAAAACATGAAAAGACAAGAATAAACAGCAAAGTAGGTCAGTTCAGAAAAAAAACAGCTCTGTCAGAACACTGTATTATGGAATGAAGTCGTTTTTTCACAAAGTTATTGTTCACAAAGAACAGCAAGTCTGTATAGAGGTACAAATCATTGTATTGCTTTGTGTTCCCATACTGTTGACTTAAAGTGGCTATAGGCAACAGTTTTGCCTTGTTATGGCTGCTAAATGTATTCTTAAAATATATTAATTTTCTTAAAGTAGTTTACTCAAAAATTCACGTGTCTTTTATCGTATGGGAACACAAAGAGAGTTTAAAAAAAATGAAATGACTTCTTGGACGACAAACCGATGTAAGTTATAGTTCATTGATAAGATTCTATTTCAGTGCGCTATAAACTGACTCAGTGAGGTGAACTCTCAAGTTTGAGAACAAATCATTCAAACTGGTTTGTAAAACTGAATTAACTGAAAAGAGCCAACTCAAATCAATGAGTTGTTCACATATCAGACGCATGAACTCTCACACGCCAAGGAAAGCTATAGGGCTGATGTCAAGATTTTCAGTCAATAACTTTCATTTCCATTGGTTACTCACACAAAACTATTGTATCACACAAAAACACTTGGGCCTTGTCCCAAATGGCACCCTAAACACTCGCGGCCTTTCTACGAGTGCGCACTTTCGTGATGTAATGTCGATTTGACTGTCGGAGCTCGCTTCAGTGCGGGCTCGGCGAAAGTGCGCAACGTGAGAACCCTTCAGAAACCTAAAATGACAAATAGGACACCCTGCGGTCTCGTGGACTTCACAATCATGCACAAGGCAGCCATTGTAAGTCCACAAGACCGTAAGTGTATTAAGTGTGCTATTTGGGACAGGGCCTTAGAATATTGTCATATAAAACATGCTACTTATATTGTTCTTTTGTATCATTTTAGATTTTGATAGGCCCAGTGCCCTTTTATTTCATTATATTAAATAAGGTGGCCAGAATTCTTTAAAATTCACATTTTGTATGTCACATAAGAATGAAATTCATTCTTCTTTCAGTTTTGAATGAAATGAGGTAAATAGTAACTTTTTTTTCATCATCATTTTAATATCAAATTAAACTGAACTTAAAAAAGCTTCAAAGCCTAAGCCCAGTTTTCCAACTGGGGTCCAGGGACCCCCATGGAGCCGTAAGGGAGTGCTAGGGGGTCCGTGGTAAAAATTAGAGAAAAGCAGTGTTAAAAGAAATGAATAAAAATAAGATTAAACTAACTAACTAACTAACTAGATAAATTTGATTGAAGTAAAATATTAAAATAAATCAATAACATTTTATTTAAATCAATTATAAATTAATATATTAGATTAAAATAAATTGATTATAATAAATACATAAAATTTGATATAAATAAAAATAAATAACTGCATAGATAAAACATTTGATTAAAATAAATAAAAATATTAAAATAAAATGAAATTCAACTTCACTAAATGAAATAAATAAATGATAAAACTAAATAAATAAATAAAACTTGATTTAAATACATACAAATAAAGCCACGAAAAAAAGTGTAAAAGTAATCAATTATAAATGAATACAAAATATTATGAATTAATACATTTTAAATAATTTGATAATATACTAATAAAACTTGCATCAAACTGTACAGTGAGTAGGAAAATATGGAATGATATAATGTAATAGAAACCAAATATTTTACACTTTTATTATATATATATAATTTTTTTTTTTTTTTTTTTTTTTTCATAGTATTATATGAAATATATAGCTGCCTTCTAAATTTCAGGATGGACATGAGGATGATCATATTTGGGAGTCCGTGTCATCTAAAAGATCGAAAAGCCCTGGTCTAAGCCATAAGTTATTTTCCATTTTGATTAGTAAAATTATTATTCTTTATTATAATGAGATATTTTGACAGCAAGGAAACCGTAGTTACATCATCAAATGGATTTATTTAGCATAATCCTGCTAGTTTATCAACAATTGTTGTGTTCACCACAATACAGATGATCACTAAAAGCAGATTATGAATCAAAAGACAAATAACTGTGCATTATGTAAAGAACTAAAGCACACTAAGTGTGCAGTCAGACATCAAAGCTGACTGTGTGCCAGCACCTTCATTAACAACAGTTAGAGTGGCATCAGGAAGGCTCTGTGATGAGTTCTTGTTCCAGCAGCCCATCGATGGAGAAACAGCTGTTGAGTAGCGAGGGCGGGCGGGCAGGGGGTGGGTCTCAGCGGCTGGTCCAGATTCAGCCCTGATGGCTAATTAAAGGTTTGTGGCAATCAAAAGCGGCCCTACTTCCCTCTTCCTGGGAGCAGCCATGCATGGCGTGTGTGGCGTGCCAGTGGAGCAGTGAGACAGGGGTCATCTCTGCCTCACAGCTGTCCACGGGCACCCTGTCCGAATACCCTCTCCCACTTCCCCAGTCTGCTGCCGGGAAACGGCTGTCGTCTGCAACTGTCTAATCATATATTAATTACTCATGATCAGTCGGCTTTGATTCAATTTCAGGATGTGTGGCAGGCCCGGCTAATGTTATAAAAACTGATATCCGGGCGTTTTGAAATGAAGTGATCAAATTTTGCTGGATGAAGTTGTTGCGTGTTTCTCCATCTTTGCATTTTGGTAATGGTAATTTTTTTTTGGCAGTACAGCCACTCAAAAATGCTGAATAAACTAGAAAAGGGTGAAGTCTTTATGTGTTGAATAAGCAATGTTGGATGTTGGGATTGGTCCAGACTGGAGTCCTCCTGCGTCCTCAAAGTAATTGATTTGGGAAGTAATAATTATTCACTTTTCAACACTTTCTGTTTACACAGCATTTTAACAGAAGAGTCTGTAAACTGAGTGGACAATACTTGAAGATGGATTCTAAGAGAAAAGGATTGTGAGGAGTCAATGCAGATTAGAGTTTATTTAGGACAAGGTACAGGTACAGTATCTCTGGCTGATGCAGTATAAACAGAAAATAGGGAGAACGGGATTTTCAGGGAAAATATTAAGTCTAAATTACCAGTGTCAATTAAATTAATAACTTAATCAGGTTGGATAGAATTAAGCTAGAAGTACACAAAAGCCAATGTTACATTCATAATACTCATTGATACTCGTTATTTTTGTAATTTAATGTATTGTTAATGATAAATGTGTTTGGGTGTCTGATTATGCACAAATTTTACTTTAAACTAGTTAGATTTGATGCTGTGTTCCATTAAAAGTTCCTACCTGGAACTAGGAATTTTCGACTTCCAAGGACAAATGGATCGCATCAGTATTGAACAAAATTTTTGATTGTTTCTGTTTTAGGTCAGTATGACCCCAGATTAACTTAAAAAAAACAAACAAACAAAGTTTTTCAAATGAAAAAAATCTTTTTGAAAAATATTTTTGTCTCAATGGGACCTTCTTGGATAAATAAATAAAATAAAATATTATTCATACACTATAAGAAAATATTTTCATAATACAAAAATAATTATAATTATATATAATCATATATAATCAAATCATGTAGTTCAGATAACATAATATTTTGAGTTTTTGTTGATTAAACCAATCTCCATTGTACTACCTCAAATTTTTTATTTCAATTAATTAAAAATTTCAAGGCAACTATGTTACTTACTTTTTTAAGTTAAAGGGGTGGTTGATTATGATTTCACTTTTCTAACTTTAGTTAGTGTGTAATGTTGCTGTTTGAGCATAAACAACATCTGCAAAGTTACAACGCTCAAAGTTCAAAGCAAAGGGAGATATTTTCTTTTAAAGAAATAGCTTTTTAAGGACTACAACAAACGGCTGGTAAGACTAACCCCTCCCCCGGAACACGATTTATAGATTATCAAGACAGAATATGCTAATCAATGACTAGAAGATAACTACACATCAGCTACATAAATTCATCAACTAACCATTCAGAAACGTTGTCTACATGTTGTCACCTCTTCTTGAGTCTCTCCATCATTCTGACTCCGGTTTGAACATAAAAGGCTAAAAGTTTTCAGTGCTTGTCTGTGTGAGTGCAAGCTGTTGAAGCTCCGCCCCCTGTGCCGAGAGCAGCAGCTCATTTGCATTTAAAGGGACAGACACAAAAACGGTGCGTTTTGCTCACCCTCAAAAAGTGACAACTTTAACATGCTATATAAATATATCTGTGGGGTATTTTGAGCTAAAACTTCACATACAGACTCTGGGGACATCAGAGATTTATTTTACATCTTGTGAAAAGGGCATTATACCACCCCTTTAAACCAACAATATTTTTTTTCAGTGTGATATTTGACACCACCAAACAAAAGTAATCTAATTATCATAAAATTTGTAAATATCACAAATGTTTTTTTTGCACTTAAAAGAGGCTTGGGACCTTGAATGGGACGTGAGGATAAGCTTTAACACATTCAGTGTGTTAATAAATTAACTTAATTCAAGATATATTCTGTGAAAAGTAAACAAGTCTTATAATCTTGCATCACAAGTAAATTTATTTGGCTTTTTATATTTGACCATAAAATACCATACAAAATCCTGATTTTGGCAGTGTATATATTCTTTAATGTTTCCCACTGCAGGTTAAGATACAAATTTGCATTGAAGCTGGTGCAAAGTGCAATTGGGCAATATGAACGTGACGGGTGACTGTGATCTCTGAATGTGCGTACTATGACCTGACTAATTTCATGCTCACAGTAGGATTAAAATGCGAACAGCTGGCATTATTCTGTTGAATATGTCTGACAGTAACAGAGGGTGCTTGGGGCAGTCAGACGGTGCCAATCAGTTCCCTGAAACGGGCCAGTCTTCATGTGAACTGAGTGACGGGTGATGGAACTGTCAGAGAAGGGAAACAACAAACTGAATTCACCCTCTCAGTGTGTCTGTGAGAGCTAATGTATTATTCATCTGAAACACTGACAGTCAGAAGTTAGGTGATGGTTGAAAGCTGGGCTTAATTTATTAAAACATACATAAATTCTGCCTTATTTACTCAGCCTTAAAGGGTAACAAAACCCTAAAACAACTTTTTTTAGTTAATGATCTGTAAGACTGGGGCTTTATTAGTGCTGTTCATTGATTTGAGTAAATGTTTTGACATTTGGCTATAATGTCTTTTAATTCTACAATATATTGTGTAAAAACGTCTGAGTGCTGCCCTCATTGAGTTGAACGGTGGCTACTGCAGTTGAATTTTCCTATTGGAAGTTGTTTCTCCGCGTGACGTATAATGGCTCTGCCAATGGCTCACTACCTGGCACAAGCTCACCACGCCCTTCGCTAGCATCGTTGAGCACTTTGATCACTTTTGAGTGCTAGAAAAGTGATCTCTTATTTAACAAACGAACGAAATGAATGCTCTGCTAGAGTTAACTGGAGATGATTCATTTATTTGTATTGGTACATCCGTGCCGCGAGATGTTTCTCTCAAAAGTGGTGGGGACACAATCGACCCTGGCAAAAAGGGTTGGGGACATGTCCCACCCGCAAATTACACCTATGTGCCAATCAATCCGCCACTGCGGGTCTCAGGTCCCCCGCTCAGCCCCGCCCTTGGTTCGTCCCATCTGTCTCCGCTCTGCCCACTTTTCCAGCATTTTTCAAATATTGCTAGTGGGTGGAGTCAGGCTTTGACCAGGGGTTGAGTTGCACTTTCTGTGGAAGAAACAATAGATTTTTTTAAAGAATCTTTGTGTTTTTAAAATAATCTCTTGGTCTAATAACTATGAAGGACTAAAAATGACAGAACGAAAAATAAATAAATAAATAAATAAATAAATAAAAGTAGAAATAAATAAATAAATGCAGAAATAATAGTAAAAATAAATACATTTTGGTAATATAAATGGCTATTTCTGTATTTTTACATGTATTTATTTATTTATTTATTTATGCATTTCTATATGTATTTATTTATGTATTTATACATTTATTTATATATTTATTTATTTATATATTTATATATGTATTTATTTATACATTTATTTATTCCTACATTTATTTATTTCTGTATTTCCACATTTCTACATTTATATATTTCTGTATTTCCACATTTCTACATTTATTTATTTCTGTATTTCCACATTTCTACATTTATTTTTCCCTGCGCATGTATGCTAATTGACCAATGGCTAAGCCACGCCCCCAAACGCGATGAGCCAATCACAGTACGCATAGCTAACCCAATACACTTGGACATTCTCTGCTTCCTCGTCCATTGCAATGCATTGCAGTTATTAGTTTTCATTCGTTTTTATGGTTTTTCTTGTCATTTTGGCTTTTAAACAGCGTGTGTGTGTGATTTTGGTTGGGTGACAGTTGTAGGTTACAGTTTGACAAGAGTTTACAGTTTGACAAAAGCACAATGTTGTGTTTTACACAAATATAAGTAGGCTAAACACTTTGCAGTTTTAATTATGTCCTGTATGAACAAAATGGAGTATGTTTTTATGTTTCCACTGTTCGATCGCGCCCCGGCGCCCGCTCTCTGACACACACACACACACACACACACACACACACACACACACACATTCCAGCAATGCAATCTTGACATCGCAGCCTGTTCATTATTCTGCGCTCCCACTAAACGCGAATAGAGTGTCAAATTCGCGCGTATCCGCGTCTAGTTCGACGCTTGAACATTTTGAATCCAAAGCGAATAGGACGCGCGTATAAAGCGAGCGTTTGAAGCGAAATAGCACCAAACTATGACGTTTACACTGTGAAGTGTGAACTGTAAATCTTTGTTCTGGAGCTGAAGCTTATCGGCCTTCTCAACAATAAAATTATTAATATAACCCTCCAATGCATATTTAAGGCCCTTTTGGTGACATCAAGATGATATATAATCTTTATGTCTCCAAAAACTCATCAATTGCCTCCTGTGAAATGTCTCCTACTGACAGCTGCCAAAGCGCCTGTTACCGAATGTTGACTGAGTGAGTGGAGGGGGCGTGGTTAGCCATTGGTCAATTAGCATACATGCGCAGGGAAAAATAAATGTAGAAATGTGGAAATACAGAAATAAATAAATAAATGTAGAAATGTGGAAATACAGAAATAAATAAATGTAGAAATGTGGAAATACAGAAATAAATAAATGTAGGAATAAATAAATGTATAAATAAATACATATATAAATAAATAAATATATAAATAAATGTATAAATACATAAATAAATACATATATAAATGCATGAATAAATAAATAAATACATGTAAAAATACAGAAATAGCCATTTATATTACCAAAATGTATTTATTTTTACTATTATTTCTGCATTTATTTATTTATTTCTACTTTTATTTATTTATTTTTCGTTCTGTCATTTTTAGTCCTTCATAAATAACAGCACACTGGTTTGAAATGACAGTAAATAATGGCAGACTTTTTATTTTTGTGTGAACTGTCCCTTTAAGGCTTGTCGATCTAAAGCAACATTGGAGATTTCGGGAGCCTATCTCTGCTGAGCTCATTATAAAGTCTTTCTCTACCCAAATGAATAACTAATGCATTGATAACGTGGACTAATTCTTGAATGTGGCAGGCGTGCTGTCACAGCAACTTGTCAGAGGACGTAATTGGACTTTCATAAACAGTGAAAGCTTTTGGGAGAGAGATGGCAGCAGGCAGCACTCTCTGATCACTGATCAGTTTGCTCTTATTGTCCATCTGATGGATGGCTTCTTTACTCCAGCTCAGGCCGTAATGGGGCATTTGTGTCTCTTAAGACCTAATGGACTATTATGGGATTAACTTCTGGTATATCCTTTTTTTCTATCAGTATCTCTGTTAGCCTCTCTCTTTCTATTTTTCTTTCTCAATTCATCTTTTTCTATTTAACGCTTCTGTGTGTGGTTTTTGGATGTTAAAGGAATAGTATACTTTTTCACTTTTTTTCATGCTTTAGTTCTTTTGTATCCTTTTTAGAGCTTGCCAGCTTTATTCTCCATTGAAGGCCATTCAAAATAATCTGATTAAACAAAACTTTAATAATACACTCACCATGTAAATATCTAGTCATTCAATCAGAAGGCAGCAAGTCAGTGTATTAAAGGAATACTCCACCGTCTTTTCATATTAAACTATGTTATTCCCTTAACTAAGACGAGTTGATACATACCTCTCTCGTCTCAGTGTGTGCACTCAATCACTCAATCGTGTAAAATGGATAACTATATTGTATGGCGGAATACCATAGCAAGTGCTTATGAGCACTTCGTCTTGGCGGGGTGATATCTTCACTCGTGAAAAATCCTCTCACCGGCCCCCGCTCCCTCTGGTGAAGATATTACTCCGCCAAGACGAAGTGCTTACAAGCACTTGCTATGGTATTCCGCCATACAATATAGTTATCCATTTTACACGCTTAGAAAAGCGCAACGTTTTGTTTTGTGTCACCGTCCTAGGTCGAGTTACACTACGCGAGTAACTGTGTTTAAATAGGGAAAACGTGGAGGTGTTTAGTAGCTTCTCTGCTTGGCCCGTATTGAATGAACTGAGTGAACAAAGTTTCGCCGCGCGCCAGAGCGATTGAGTGCACGCACTGAGACGAGAGAGGTATGTATCAACTCGTCTTAGTTAAGGGAATAACATAGTTTAATATGAAAAGACGGTGGAGTATTCCTTTAAGGCATAGTCAAGACGATCTGCTGAAGTTCAAACTGAGCATCAGAATGGGGAAGAAAGGTGATTTAAGTGACTTTAAATGTGGCATGGTTGTTGGTGCCAGACGGGCTGGTCTGAGTATTTCAGAAAATGATGATCTGCTGGGATTTTCACATAGGCTACAACCTAGGGTAAATATCCAGTGAGCAGCAGTTCTGTGGGCAAAAATGCCTTGTTGATGCCAGAGGTCAGAGGATAGAAAGCTGATAGAAAGACAACAGTAACTCAAATAAACACTTGTTACAACCGAGGTCTGCAGAAGAGCATCTCTGAATACCCAACATGTCGAAACCTTGATACAGCAGCAGAAGACACACAACTCCTGTAAGCTAAAAACTGAAAACTGAAGGTACAATTCCCATAGGCTCACCAAAATTGGACAATAGAAGATTGGAAATACGTTGCCTGCTCTGATGAGTCTCAATTTCTGCTGTGACATTGGTAGGACACAGATGGTAGGGTCAGAATTTGGAGTAAACAACATTAAAGCATGGATCCATCCTGCCTTGTATCAATGGTTCAGTCTAATGGTGTGGGGGATATTTTCATGGCATTCCAACCAGTGGTGTGATTTTAAGAGCAGGACAACCTGTTTGTTTAAAGGGACACTTCACCCATTTGCATTAAGCTTTGCATTGTTAGAAACCCAGTCATACTATTGAATGGTCGTGCAACACTCTCTCGTTTTCCCCTGAGACGGGAGAAATCTGTTATTTACCTCTTACACTTCCTCCTACAATGACGCAAAAATCGTCATTTTGCGTCATTGTAGGAGGAAGTGTTAGAGGGGGGGATTTCTGTTAAGACTACAGACACTAGTTTCTCATCTTTCCCAGGGTGGGGCGCGCTCACGCTACAGACCTATTACAGATCAGTGGGTGGGACTTTACTCTCTGAAACTGAAAGCAATATCCTCCATCTTGTTTGAAGCTAAGCTAACAGGCGCTGTGGAGACAGATGTACAGTTATGACAATAGCGGAGGAGAGTGCTCAATATGATATAGAAGAAGAGGATTTCGGAAGTCTGATGCTTGAATCAGGTGTTTGTGGCTACCTTTACAAGCCGCATTATAGCGAAGAGCAGCCGAGGCAGAAGACCTGCCTGCCGCGGACGAGGAGCCCGGACTGGCTCGAGTTAGGGCGGACTGGTGGCGCCGGTGATGCAGCTACGAACCGCTACGAACACAGAGATAGAGTCCGTCTGCGGCAAAGAATTTCAACGATGACAATTTCTCCTGGACGAAATCTCTGAATCAGACGAGGACACGGACGTTTGTGTTGTGAACTATCCTAGTTTCGCACCGCATATGTTCTGACTGAACATCCAGGTACCATGCAATAATTCACCTTTTCGAAAGAAATACAAACGAGGAGTAATGCACTATATGAGTTCGCCAACTAACTAGACATTTTGTGTGAATGTGAAATGAATTTCAAGCTCTGGTAGTAGCTAGCCTTGTAGACGGAAGAGTGATTTCTCTTATAGGCAGATATGCGCTTTCTGGATTAGTGGGAGTGGCTTGCGGAGCTGTGCAATGTGGTGCATTGTGGGAGTTGTTGTCTTTCATACAAATGCGTTCTGAAGTTATTTTTTGTCTTTTCTCGGTCACGAAGGCACCAAATTAAAAAATTATTTTACATTTCGACTACATATATGACCCACTTTAAATAAAAAGCAATGTTCAAATGGGTGAAATGACCCTTTAAGCATGGCAGACAGGACAAGTCTTTGGGAAACCTTTTTGGAAACAGTTGTTATTGGTAGTTCCTCTCGTCACCACTAGAGGCACAGAAACGTCACACAGCAGCTTCAAACACAATACAAGACAACATTCACGATGCTGCTTTTGGAATCTGAGTTCCAAAAAGACACAGAATAGGCAGTTTTTGTCTGGACTGATATTGACCAATTGTTCTAATGTACTGAAGAAAGCCACACATGAATCCAAGTTTAGCTCCTCTGTTCTTCAGTTCAACTGTACACCAGCGCTTACGGCCTTGTTACTTGTTCATTTGTGAATACAGCGCTTGTGTGATTTGCTGAATAGGGACATTACATTTGTGTCACAGATCAGCAGACTGAACAATGAGATCACTCTTATGTCTGAAAGTTCAATCATGTGCCTTTGAGTACAGATGAAAAAGAGAGTGAATTGAGCGAATGAGCTTTCAATCTGCCCAAAATTACATTTTGCCATGTTTACAGCCTTTGCAATCGAGTCGATGCGCTCTCAACATTTAGAGTAGCACTCCTACCTTGAAAATCTAAAACCAGTGATACAAATAACTTTCTTTGAGGCCAGGTGTGTAAATTCCTTCCACATGACAGGCTGTAAGGGAGCAGCTTTAAAGAGGTGGTGTTTGGTTACCACAGAACAATACAAACTCATGGAGGCTTTCACCAACACTTCTACTGTGTCACCAACTATAGAAAGGGCTAAGAAAGAATGTAAATATGAGTGTGCTGAATGGCTTGTCGAGAAGAAAACCTTGAGATCAGTGTGCTCAGGGTGTCTTCAAAGGATCTGGCTTCAAATACTCCTCAGGTCACACCAAAGAGAAGCGATGAAGGACCGGCACAGAAACATCTGATTGGTTCAAGTACCAGTGTCAGAGGTAAAGAACGCAGAGCATTTCAAGACAGAAGAAAGCCCACAGTGTTTCTTCCTCTACTTGACTCAGATCTCAGCTTTCCTTTGGCCCTAAACAGTAATACTCCATCATTAAGTCAGTCTACTGTATGTGTAACTGTATGTATTTTCTCACTTGGTACTTCTGTCTTGTTTTTCAGTAATATCTAAACTTTCTTAAATCAAGATGCATTAACTTGAGAAGCAAAATGACAAACTATATTGAGACTTGTTATCTGCACATTTTGTGAATTTAAGTTTAAAACACTAAAATAAATGTCTATCCCTGGGTTCTGAAAAATAAACTTGTCTTTCCTTTAAATTAAGTTTATTTTTTTACCCCATTTCCATGTATTTTTTTCTTGTTTTAAGCTTAAACTCGCTAAATTTTTATATATATTTAAGAAAACAAGACTTAACATCTTATGTTATTTTGTTTGTTTCTTGATTTAGGAATGTTTAAATATTTATATAGTTTGTAGTGCATTTATTAATGCAATTAATTAACATTGCATAGATTAATAATGCTTTAAAAAAATATATTGTTCATGATACCTAACGTTAACAAATTGAAACTTATTGTCTTGTGTTGTTTTGTTAACTTATTTAGAATTAGAATTAATTTGTTTTTTTGTTGTGTTTTTTTTATTTTTTATTTTATTTTTTTGCTTTGCTTTGTTTGTTTTTTTGTTTTTTTTGTATATTAAAAAAATCTTTGCTTTGCGTTTTTATTTCATTTTTTAAAATTATTTAATCTTATCCTATTTTTAAAATGTATTTTATTTTGTTTTATTAAATTTCTTTTTATTTTGTTTCATTTATTTAATTTATTTTTATTTTATTTTATTGTTTCATTTTATTTATTTTATCTTATTGTTTTATTTCATTTAATTTCTTTTTACTTTACTTTACTTTACTTTACTTTACTTTACTTTACTTTACTTTACTTTACTTTACTTTACTTTACTTTACTTTACTTTACTTTACTTTACTTTACTTTACTTTGTAAGACCAAATGAATTGCATGCCTCATGGAGGCAATTTGTGACACAAGTCCTCTCCGCTCTCCTCATGGTGAACAGAATGTCCAAGTCCACAGCACGGCCGAGTGCCTTTGTTCTCCTCTCACTTTGGCGTGCCTGCATTCCAGCTCCTTGAGAGCTTATAGTCTGGAGATTTGCTTGTTGGGTCCTGGTGGGCTGGGACATGATCAAAGTTGGACCTTAATTTCCTCCAACAGCTTAATGAAGAGGCCTCACTGTTACAAGCACACCGCACCGAGCCTGCTGGAAGGTTCACTGTGCTCTCAGTGGTCCGCCATCTGCATTAAAATGCTGACTTGGCTTCAAGCAAGGCATGGACACACGGGGAGAGCCGTTACTGTATTGTGTCCAGGACTGCAGAGACGATCCCTCACACAGCTGGGGTCTGTTTGGATCCTGTGGCCAGAGGCACGTGTTAGAAACAGACCTGCTCTGGCTTTAACAGTATTACATCCCGTAGAGAGATCATCTGGACCCTGGTGACTAACTAGCACCAGCAGCCAGAATATATGCAGACATATGTCAGCCATCTCACATTGTTCAACAAATGAGATTGCTGATGTGAATCATCGTGTCGTCTATTTACAGAAGAAATGAAAGCGCACCATGAGACTTGAACTTTGTAATGTAAGCAAGATTGAATATTGTTTTTGGAGGTCTCTGTATTTTGATGGGGTCGTTGCATAATTGCTTGCTTTTGGACAGAATCAGCTATTGATGTCAGTCTTAATATGATTATTGGAAACATTCACTGGAAACTGTCATGGTACCTGCTGGCTTTGTATATTATCTCTACCAGGCCTAGATGGAAATGGGCTTTTTTTGCCTATGCTAATTTTGGGGGAAAACAAGCAAAACGGATTTACACGTGGTAAAATGTTAAACAGAAAATCATAATCAAATTAGCCAGGATATTTTATAAACAATTAGTTAGGTTTACAAGGTCCCAAAACAATTAGGTTGTGACATGAATATATATACACACACACACACACACACACACACACACTGTTTGGGGTCAGTATTTTTTTTTATAACTTTCTATCCATCAAAGAATTCTGAAGATTTTTTTGGCCATGGTTTACTTAAAAAAAAAAAAAATCAGCACAACTTTTTTTTCAACATTGATAATAATAGGAAATGTTTCTTGAGCAGCAAATCAGGATATTAGAATGATTTCTGAAGAGTCATGTGACACCAAAGACTGGAGTAATGATGCTGAAAATTCAGCTTTGCCATCACAGGAATAATTGCATTTTAAAATGTATTAAATAGAAAACAGTAATATTAAATTGTAATATGTCGCTACATTACTATTTTTTTCTGTATTTTTGATCATAAATGCAGTCTTCCAAAAAAACAAAGTGAGTTATACAGGTTTGAAACAGCATGAGAGTGTGTAAATAAATGATGACAGAATTTTCATTCTAGTGTAAACTATCTCTTTAAGGGAATGGAGATTTGTGGAACTCTGTAAATTCCGCAGCAGATTCAGTTTGGGCCTGATTTTCACATATAACAACAAAAACAAACATGCATGTACAGATAGACAATAATTGAAAAAAATGTGTTTTGGCTAATGGTGTAAAAAAAAAAAAAAAAAAAGCCAGTGCAGCACTTGGACTAGATTTCTGTTGCTAAAGCAATTATGAAATGTCATGAAAACATGACAGGAACTGATGGAAGAGTATATATCGGTTTTCCGCAATCATTAGCACCTAATCCCATGAGAAATGACTCACTAATGATGCCTGATCGAGGGGCTGGTGGTGAAATTGAATTGAAAGTGCCACAAAGGATGATCTCGTATCGGAGAGCAATGCTTCACGGCTGATACGCTCAGGCTAAACGAATCAGACTCGAGGTGTCCAGGTGTACTATCAAGCAGAAGTGTGTGCTTCAACCTGGCAGGGTGGAAGAAAGCGGCGGGTTCTGATCATAGCTGCATGGATGCTCTCTCTCTCTCTCTCTCTCTCTCTCTCTCTCTCTCTCTCTCAGAACACACACAGCGCACATCTCATCTCAAACAAACAAGTCTGAAGGGCAAACGCCTTTGGCTTTCCCTTTGAGCTGAGTGTAGACACAGCAACGGTGACAGCTAAATTTGCCAAATCAAACCTGAGCTTTGTACAAGTAATAAACATTTATAAATGTTTAGTGTAATGGCCATATTGATGCTAGTTTATCTTCCTTTGGGTCAGTTTGTCAGTTTCTATTATGTCCTTGATGGTGATAGCCCAGCATAATAATAATTTAGTGCAATAACAAGAAGACACGTTCATAGCAACTGGTAATGAATAACGCAACTTCTCATTGTCAAATGGAGTATTAATTGGAGTATTAATACACACACACATCTATATATAACAAAAGTTTGTGTGTGTGTATATATATATAACTTTTTTTTTTTGATGCGATTAAAGGAGAACTCCGGTCAATTTTAACATTGAGCTCATTTTTTTGTACATTTGGAGTGCTGTCAATACAGAGAACAACGACAAAAATCGGTGTTGCCTACACCGAGTTATTCTATTTTTCAAATTTGCACCCTGTTGACTTCAATGGGGCAAGTACTAAACCTGCTTTTAGCCTCTTAACATCCTTGATGTGTCATTACAAGTGCACAGAAAATGTGAGTGATTCCTTCTGAGTGAACACGAGTGGATCTGACTGCAGTAGATGTGAAAGAAATGTATAAAAATTATGTTATTTAAGCCAGCGCAAATACCTTTGTTTACATCCTGTTTTTCGGTTGAAGTCCAAAGTAGTCGATTGCCGAGTTCACGCGTGTGATCATAGGTACTAAACCTATGCGCGTGAACTCGGCAATCGACTACTTTGGACTTCACCCGAAAACATTGACTGTATTGTAAACGTTCTCTGTATTGACAGCACTCCAAATGTACAAAAAAATGAGCTCAATGTTAAAATTGACCGGAGTTCTCCTTTAATCGTGATTAATCGATTTGATAGCTTGTGTGTATATATGGACATCTAATTAGTAAACACATTTTTAGAATAATAAAAAAAATCAAACAATTGTAACAATCATGGTCCAAGTTAATGTTCTGGTGCAAAACAGTTGATAAATCTATGTTTAATGAAGGAAAATGGTTTATGACGGTTAACATGTTGTGACTTAAGTTATTTTCCTTTGATTTTGAAAAGGCGTATTGTTAACTAACTCAGCTTGAATGTTTAGACTGAGTCTTCATGGCTTTTTTCTGACATGTGCCAATGCGAACACCTGTTTCAAACGCACTGTTGTTGTTACCATGGTACCACTTCTCACATCACCTAGTTGTAATGGTTTAAAAACAACAAGATCAAGGCTGTCTCAGCTGTTACTGTCACTGTTGCTAGGCAACTTTGGAATTAGAGTTCAAGGATACAAAAGAATAAAGCTTGTTGATGTCCCCTGCTCAGTGTCTCCATACACACTCAGATCACACTCGGGTCAGTCAAAAGTGATGAGAACATACAGATATACCTCATTGACATGACTCGTATCTTCATTGTTTTGTTTGTTTGTTTAAAAGCCCGTTTTTTGTCCGCTAGGGTATTTAATAATCAATCTGATGTAATGTTCAAATTTGAGGTTGTTCTAAAATATGGTCGTTACAGAAATGTAATTAAGTATGTCAAAATATTTATGTCAGAATAAGTTTCTTGTAGAATTTGTATAGTGTTGTTTGTTTCCAGACTAGGTGGAGACTGGTTAAGGACCAGTGAAGTTTAGATGTATTTCTCCCCCTGAAATCTAAAACACACTCATATTCACCAGTTTATTTAGCAGTCACCATCCCCCATCTATGCAGTTCATCACAGAAAACTATTTTGGTGTTTAATGAGACTTCTGGAGTGCTTTCATAATGGATGTTTCAACAGTGCCCCCTAGCGGTGTGATATTAAAGACAAGATGTTTTATTTCTGCCCAATTAATACTCCATTTGACAATGAGAAGTTGCATTATTCATTAACAGTTGCTATGCATTGTGTAGAATTTGCATGTAAGTTCTCTCTCTCTCTCTCTCTCTCTCTCTCTCTATATATATATATTTAATCAAGCATATTCTAATGATCTTGATAATGCATATTGGCATGTTCCTATGATGCATTCATACGCTTATGTTAAGCTGTTTTGTAAACATCAATGGGTGTAATTTTAACTACGAACCAACACATTTGTCCTAATCCCTAATTTCTTGAATACTAACCTTAGCAAAGCACATAAAGATCTTGAGATGTCAAAAACTAGTGTTGCATTCTTCAGATTTGCCATTTGATGTCAGCAGAGACCTTTAAGGACTGTTTCTTTTGACTGTTGAGCTGCAGTGTCCCCAGCAGAGGTGAGCAAAAGACTGTCTGTTAAACTGGTGCATTTCGCAACTCTATCCTGACAAGAAATAAAATATGGTGAGTAAACGGCTGAATGCAATGACAGTATCTCAGTCCAATATGATGATGATTTTACAGTTATAACAGTTTTGACATGCCCAAATATCATGACCCTGAACAAGAAAAGGCCATCAGATGCAAAAAGGCCATGATGCAAAAAGGTTGTGCCTCACAGAAACTTGCTTTTAATGTATAGTGACACCAATTCCTGACTTTACCCTTCTATTAGCCTATGTTCGAATTCTGGGTATGACTTTTATGTTGCGGGTCAGATTGACCCTAATTAGATTCAATACAACTCTAGAGAAATCACACTATGAAAAAAAAAAAAAATCAGGTAAAAAAAAAAAAAACCTTTTATTAATATTGATACTTATCATACATTACAGTTAAAATAAATGAGAACAAATTATTTTTAAAACTGTATTTAACAACATTTTTTAACCATTTGTTAAAAACAATATGGATATTATAAACAGTATTGTAACATTATTTTTTTTAATGAAAAAAAAGTTTTTGTTTTATTCTTATTTGCTTTCCTGAAGCTAAAAACAGTAGAGCAAAGCGCTAGCAACGGCAAAATCATGCGTTCGATTCCCAGCAAAATGAACATTCTTGAACTGATAAAAATGTACACCTTCAATGCAGTGTATTTTTTTTGGGATAAAAGAGTCAAATGCATACATGTACATTTAAATACCCTCAGAGTATAGTTGAGAGTGACTGACAAAATACATCCATTTATTTTATTTTTTATTTTGGGTTGGTGCAGCTGCCCATAACCATGAAATTGCGGGTCAAATTGACCCATGAACATCAAAATCGTAAGAAATTTTGTACACGCATTTCACAACACCGTTGTCAAAATTTTGCAGGCATAAATGGGAATTAGCATTTTACACCTTCCACCAAAAATTTTATTACAGAATATCAAAAATATTCTTCCACATAATCTGATCATAATTTTTTTTGGTAACACTTTATTTTGATGGTAGTAACTGCAACAAAAGGCCAACTAAATTTTATTTAGAGTAATAGTTATCCACTTAATATCTGCTATCACTTTATTCTGATGCCCCCCAACAGACATTCTACTGACTATAAGTTATACTTTGTAACTACATGTCAACTTATTCTATAACCCAAACCCTAACACCTAACCTAACAGTCTACAGTCTACTCCAATGAGAGTTAGTTGACATGTAGTTGCAAAGTTACTTATAGTTAGTAGAATGTCTCAAGTGGACCATTGAAATAAAGTGTAACCCATTTCGAATTCTCCATATGTCTTCACTGTCTCCTTTCCAATTCGAACCAATCTCATTTTCATAGCTCGTATGGATCCTCAAAGCTGACTTTCAAGTAACCCTCTCATACTTTTGACAGCTTTTCTTCTTTTATATATAATAGATCTTGAAGTTAAACTGTATCTCAATAACCATCCACATCTTCATACAGTAGGAAGGTCTGTCCTCCAGACCTACACGTTTTGGACTTTTTTTAAAAAGTGGGAACAGTCCTGACAGTTGCCGCATTGATACAACTTTAGTCTCACAGTTTTGCGACATCAAACCTTAATGAATCTGGCATCTTAGCTGCTTTATGTTTATAGATATATGCAGTTGCAGTGATTCTGGGATGTTAAATCAGCCAGAAAAAAAGATGCTTAATAACCAATTTACTTTTACAGCCTGACATTGTGAAACAGTCTAAAAAGAGATCAAAAGGCTCTAGAGTGAAGTTTGGCTTCATGATTTAGTTAAGTTAGTTAAATGTGTGGATATGAAACTTTACAATAAAATGTCTTTCTCTAAATCTTTTTTTTTTCTATTTCTCAGTGTATTAAGAATTAATTAGGGCATCTTTAAAACGCACTGGATGTAAGAACGTAGCATAAAATACATGCAATGCGGTGGGTGTTTTAAGAGATTATGCAAATTAATGAATGCATGAATCTGGAATGTTTTGCACTGAAAGAAAGTGAATTCCTCCGAGCAAAGAAGCAGGTGTTTACATGAGGATGCATGATCACTCGGGTGGCTTAACATAGCTCCATGAAGGACAAATGAGTGCTCTGTGAGGAAAAAAGCAATTACAAAGCCCTGAAGGGCCCTCCGATGGGATGCGGTGAGTGCGCTAGCATTCTATTCAAGGACTGACTGATGTGTTCCACCATCTCGCGTACCAACTGCGCACAGAAAGACGCTGCAATTGGGGTTACTACCGTACCAAGATGTAATGACCTTCACAAACCCCATTATTGATGCTGCTACTTCGGCTAGAACAGGAGGAAACGTGGAAACATGGAAACATTTTCTTGATGGACACTTTAAGGACGCTGTAATGGGAGTCCTTCAACTTCAACTGTTCATAATAGGTGTTTCATGTCTTCATTGAGTCCACAATGTAGACTACTGTGGATTGTAAAACAATACTTTTCGAAGTCAATAGAGATGTATATGCTTTACCTGTGAATTTTAAGTGAAATGATGCAAAGTTAAGTTAGAATCGACTATTCCAGGAAGCCAAATCTAAAATATTATTGTAAAATAAAATGTTAAAAATGACTTACTATGGAAGCTTATTTCTGCCACGGAAATATAAAAAAAGGTAATTGCTATTTTTTGGCCAATCTCACAATTCTAACTTTTTTCTCACAATTCTGACTTTTTGTCTCACAATTGTGAGTTTACATCTCGCAATTCAGATTTTTTCCCCCTCAGAATTCTGCATGTGTATGCGCTCAGGTCAGGACTCGGGTATCTAAACAATTGGAAGGGGGGGAAAAATTGCGAAAAACAGCTCAGAATTCCAAGGAAATTTTCGCGATATAAATTCGCAATTCTGAAAAATTGTGAGAAAAAAAGTCTCAATTTCCTTTTTTTATAGCTTCCATGCTGATTGTGAAATATATTTATTTGCAACATTTATAATGCCAATACTTCATTATATAACAATGCATATTTTACCAGTGCCTGAATTGTTTTTGAAGGCATCTTAGAAGTGTAAAATGGACCTTTATTTTTGTTTCCTGTCTTTGACATCAAAGCTCAAGACAATTAGCTAGTAAAACATTGCTTCAGCCCATCAGCTTTGTCATGATATCCTTTTCCAGAATGATTAGTTACATGGCATTTTTGTTCGAAATGGCTAGGCAGCAGAACCGAGCACCCATGAGCACCCAATGTTGAGTATTTTCTCTTTAAAACTTCAGTGAACCAAAGATAGTCTAAAAAAGGCAGTTTGAAATCGCTGGTCTTTCTGGAGGCGGGGCTAATTTGCATAATCATAGGACCGCGTATAATAAATGAGGGAAAGGTGTAGAGTTACATTCAAGCTAAGGCATGAAGAATTTTTTTAAAGAGCATCTTGCAGGTAAAAAAAAAATCTAAATGAATATATAACCGTGTATGAAAATACCATATGAAAAGATAATGCAGGATTTAAAATGTTTTAAAACGACATAATGACACCAATTTAGTAGATAAAGTGAGCGTTTCTTTGACTGCTCGTACAAACCGCTTTTTTTTTTTCAACATCGCGTCATTTTACGTCACACGAGGGAGACGTGTGCTGTGCTCTGCCGTTGGGTTGGTATTCAGTAAGAACGGTCGTGAGACGAGACAGTGTGTTTTCAGTAGTTTTTGTATTTCAATTTATCATCGTCATGGTAAATTTTTGTGTTTGTGGAGCTTGCAAAAACTCCAGCCTGTCAGGACATCGAGTCCACCGGTTTCCTAACAAGAAAAAGGACGGTGCTATCTATCTTTCGTGCCTGGGTGCGGGTTGTGCAGGTGAAGAGACGGGATTTCTCTTCCGCGTCGGCTTCGGAAAACGCGGTCGTGTGTAGCGTTCACTTCAGATCGGAGGATTATCGTCCCGGCGATATGAAGGAGTTCAACATGGGATACCGAAGTAAGAACCGGGTGAGACTCAGAGCTGGTGCGGTTCCTTCAGTGTACGCATTTTCGGGTTCTCCCGCTGGATGTAGGCGCGAGCACAACATCAACTGGCAAACGCAATGTAAGCGGAACGAAACTGAGCTAACAGTTACTCGTTATTGTGTTTGTGTGGACCGTTTATCAGTTTGGACCAGTGCAGCGCGAGCCTGATCAAGCAACACTGTAGCCTAACTGCGAGATCCAGTAAATAAAGAATTCGCCACTGAAGTAATAACATCGCTGCGAGATCTAGTGAGAAATATTCACATTTCTCCGTTATTAACGAATCAAACAGCGCTGACGTGAAAACCAGGAATAAACATTGTGCAATGAATGAACGAACTATCCAGTGTCCATAGATCAGCAACATTCACCATGGCTTTACTGTAGTAACACTAACTGCAACCATGGAAGTTTGGCATTTTCCACTAAGGCCCAGTATGCATCCACCTCCCTGCAACACTGACTTTCCTCTGCTGTAAACATTGCCTCGCATTTCCCACACAAGCACCTATGGAACAAAATATGTATCAGGAATAAATATCTCTCTGTCTCTCCATGAGAAACTGCTAAGTTATATCACGTAACGTTAGTCTGGGCGGATATTAATGAGCATGACAAACGCCTGATCAAAGCTTAGTTTCTGTTATTGTAAGTTCCAATATGTTCTGTCTAACATTAATCCTGGCCTGTCCCTGCTCTCTTGGCAGCCTAGCAGGCTCATAATTGTATGGCTGTGGTCCGTCAACAATTTCCTCAGCGTCCGAAATGTCATTGCAATCCATATTTCCCTGTTGTATGAATCGACCGCTCTCCCTCGTGCTACGTCACGACTCTCGCCCGTCACGCCCATTTTCAGATGCGGAAGTAAAATTTTCTCACAAAAACGACTCCAGAAGCCACTGTAGCATATTTATAAGTTTTTTTTTTAAAGAAAATCTAGTTCCTACATTATTTTTCTATACATTGACTTGTTGGGTCTTCTAACCTGCAAGTTGCTCTTTAAAGGAAAAACGTTTAAATATGCCATTTTGGTGATCAAATATGAGTTTTAAGGGATACAATTTTTGACTACAGGGGGACTTTAACTTTTAACTTTAATATTTTTTTTTTAAGATTTAAAATTGAGGTCAGGTCCTCCAGAAGCCAAGCAACTGCATTTCAGATGAATGAGAATTCTAGTTTTCTCCAGACCTACTTGGTTTCCTCTACTCATATGACCTTTAACCCCCATGGTTGCAAGGTTTGTTATGGTACACAGCTGTCATAACTGAGTCTTTGCACCAGTCAGAGCTGTTATCAAAAATGGCAGTTCCACAAACATGGCGAGTTCCAGAGGCAAACACATTTTTGAGGATATCATTCTGGAGTCTTCATTTTTCCAACAACTAAAATCACTTGTTCTTTTGTGGGCCCTGACAGAATTCATAAACTCATGTCCAGAGTGGGCAGAGGAATCATTTTGGTGTCAGATAGATTGACATCTTCAGAAACTGAAGCCTTTGTGGGTTTTTTTCCCAGTGCCTTCCCATGTATTGAGGTCATCATCTCAGCTGCAAAGAGATGATAAACAGATTTGACAGTGTGCACATCATGTGGCATGCTGTGATAGTGTTTTTCATTATTTTATTATATTTGCCAGTAGCTGAGGGGAATTCTTTCACCCTTAAAGCCTTATGGGAAAAACTTTATTTTTTGCTGTTTTTTATGTCCATAAACCTCTTGAGTGAGAATTAAATGACAGGCTGACGTCCATTTAAATAGGTGATAAAAAAGTTTCCCCAGAGTGCGCACTTGCATTCCTTAAGAAGAGAAATTTAAACCACTGCACTGTGGAAATAGTGTTTCTGTTCATTGACTAGGTTTAATTTGCGACTATTACCATCTGGACAGTCTTAAGAAAAAATGGTTCTAAACAATACTAGATTAGGGTTTTTTGGCTTGTAACAAGCAGAATCCTTTTCGGTGCTAAATAGAACTGTTTCATTAAGAACCATGCTTTGAAAGTGCTAAATAGAACCTTAAAGCACCCTGTAGTCAATAATTAGATCCCTTAAAACTCACCTTTGATCTCCAAAACGTTTTAAAATGTAAAATTATAAAACAAAATGTAACTACACCATTGCCTCATTTAGTATACGGGGTTCTATAAATATGAATATAGCCCCGCCTCCACTCACTCACACCAGCTCAGAGATCCACTCGTTGACGATCATACATTGACGTGATTGATTACAAGGTAGTTTGTGACGTCAGAAACACAAGCAATTTCAAACCGCATTTTTTAAACTGTCTTTGGTTCCACATACCTGTATTTACTTCCTGTTTTCGGTCGAAGTCCACAGTAGTTGATTGTTGAGTTCACGCGCATAGGTTTAGTTACCTATGATCACGCGCGTGAACTCGACAATCGACTACTGTGGACTTCGACCGAAAACAGGAAGTAAATACAGGTATGTGCGCTGGCTGAATTAACATAATTTTTAATCATATCTTTCACATCTACTGCAGTCAGATTGACCCGCGTTAACTCTAAAGGAATCACTCACATGGCTGGGCACTTGTAATGACACATCAAGGATGTTAAGAGGCTAAAAGCAGGTTTAAAACTTGCCCCATTTAAAGGCAGGGTAGGTAGGATTTTTCTAAAAAAAAAACATTCCAAATTTGTTTAAACTGTCTTTATATACCGATACATAATTGAAATGTAAGTACTCTGAAAAAGAGAGTCAAGTCAAGTCAAGTCAACTTTATTTATATAGCGCTTTTCACAATACAGATTGTATCAAAGCAGCTTCACAGTATTAAATAAAATAGTACATCAGTGTATGTTTCTGGTGTAAAACATCCACGTTTGGTAATGCAGATCAATAGCACTGTTGAATCGATTAATCAAATTAAGTATCCCCAACTGAGCAAGCCAAAGGCAACAGTGGCAAGGAACCGAAAAACTCCATTAGGTGACCTAATGGAGAAAAAAAAAACCTTGGGAGAACCCAGGCTCAGTCGGGGGCCAGTTCTCCTCTGGCGTTTATGAAGTAGAGACCGGATTTAACTGTAAGATTAAAATATTATATGAATGCCTGGCTGAAGAGATGCGTCTTTAATCTAGTTTTAAACTGGGAGAGCGAATCTGAGCAACGAACAGTATCAGGAAGGCTATTCCAGAGTTTTGGTGCTAAATGTGAAAATGCTCTCCCTCCTTTGGTGGATCTGGATATCCTAGGTATGACCAGAAGCCTCGAATTTAGTGATCTTAAAGAGCGCGATGGATTATAGGGCGATAGAAGATCCGTTAAATAAACTGGAGCTAAGCCGTTTAGGGCTTTATAAGTCAGTAGCAATACCTTGTAATTAATACGGAACTTTATAGGTAACCAATGTAGTGATGATAAAATTGGTGTTATATGGTCAAACTTTCTTGATCTAGTAAGAACTCTAGCGGCGGCATTTTGGACTAACTGTAGCTTGTTTATTGAGGATGCAGGACAACCAGCTAATAAAGCATTACAGTAATCTAGTCTCGAGGTCATGAATGCATGAACTAGCTTTTCTGCATCAGAAACAGATAGCATGTTACGTAATTTAGCAATATTTCTAAGGTGAAAAAAGGCTGTTTTTGTAACATATGAAATATGATTTTCAAAAGACAAGTTACAATCTAATATAACACCCAGGTCTTTTACTGTAGAGGATAAAGTAACAGGACACCCTACTATGTTAAAGTTGTATTGAAGGAGGTTTTGTGGGCGGTTTTTTGAACCGATAAGTATTACCTCTGTCTTATCTGGATTTAATAAAAGAAAATTGTGCGTCATCCAATCTTTTATATCTTTAACACACTCTGTCAATTTGGATAATTTAGCGTTTTCATCCGGCCGTGATGAAATATATAGTTGAGTGTCATCAGCATAACAATGGAAACTAATTCCATGTTTCCTTATAATATTTCCAAGTGGCAGCATATATATTGAGAATAATAGAGGGCCTAACACAGATCCTTGCGGCACTCCATAGTTTACTGGAGTTATGATCGATTTTTCTCTGTTTAAATAGACAAAATGGTAGCGGTCAGATAGGTATGATCTGAACCAGCTTAATGCTTGTCCTTGAACACCGGTATAGTTTTGTAGCCGATCTAAGAGTATTGTGTGATCTATAGTATCGAACGCAGCACTAAGATCAAGTAAAACTAGTATTGAGATACAGCCTTGGTCAGAAGCTAAGAGTAAATCATTTGTGATTTTAACGAGCGCAGTTTCAGTGCTATGATGCGGCCTGAACCCAGACTGAAACTTTTCATAGGTGTCATTTTCTTGCAAGAAAGAGCCCAGTTGGGCAGACACAACTTTTTCTAATATTTTGGACATAAAAGGAAGATTTGAAATGGGTCTATAATTTGCTAGGTTATTTGGGTCTAATTGTGGTTTCTTAATTAGTGGTTTTATAACTGCCAATTTAAATGTTCTTGGAACATGACCTAAAGATAAAGACGAGTTAATAATATTGAGGAGAGGCTCTTCCACTATAGGTAACACTTCTTTCAATAGTTTAGTTGGTATGGGATCTAATAAACATGTTGTTGTTTTAGAGGAAATGATAAATTTATTTAACTCTTTTTGTTCTATAGTTGTAAAGCACTGTAATTGTTCTTGCGGGGTGATAATCGAGGCTGAATTATAAGGCGCGATTGAAGATTGAACGTTTACAATTGTGGATCTGATGTTTTCTATTTTCTCAGTGAAAAAATTCATGAAATCATTACTACTAAACTGTAACGGAATATTTTGTTCAGGTGACGCTTGTTTATTTGTTAGTCTAGCCACGGTGTTAAATAAGAACCTAGGATTGTTTTGGTTATTTTCTATTAGTTTGCGGAGATGCTCAGCCCTGGCCGCTTTTAGGGCCTTTTTATAGCGTGACGTACTGTCTTTCCAAGCGATTCTAAAAACCTCTAAATTAGTTTGTTTCCATTTACGCTCTAAACTACGGGTTTCTCTCTTTAGAACACGAGTAGTATTGTTGTACCATGGTGCTTTAATTTTCTCTCTGACCTTTTTTAGTCTCATAGGTGCAACAATATCCCATTTTCCAGAGAGAACGGTGCTCATAGTGCTGGTTAGTTCGTCTAGTTCATCTGTTTGTTTAGGTTCAGGCAGCAGCTGAGACAGATCCGATAAGCAATTTGAAAAATTATCTATGGTGGATGGAAGGATTGTTCTGCCTAATCGATAACGCGGCGCAGCATGATATATTACCGGGGTACGTAATATGCAAGTTACCATGTAATGGTTACTTTGCGGAATGATATCTATATCGGTTGGATCGGTTCCATGTGATATAATTAAATCGAGTGTATGATTAAAACGATGAGTCGGTCCGGTAACGTTTTGCTTAACCCCAAAGGAGTTTAATAAGTCTATAAACGCAGCCCCTAACGTATCATTTTGATTATCTACGTGTATGTTAAAATCTCCAACAATTAATATTTTATCGACATTGACCAATAGATCTGAGAGAAAATTTGCAAATTCTTTTAGGAAATCAGCGTAAGGCCCTGGTGGTCTATATACGGTAGCCAAGGCTAAAGATAATAGGGATGTTTTTCTATCATCTAAGAGCGTAACATTTAGTACAAGTACTTCAAATGAAATAAACTTATAACCCGTTTTCTGAGTAACATTGAGAATATCTCTATAGATAGTTGCAATACCGCCGCCACGACCAATCAGACGGGGCTCGTGCTTATAGGAGTATCCTGATGGAGTAGACTCATTTAGACCGAAATAATCATTTGGTTTAAGCCAGGTTTCAGTAAGGCAAAGTACATCTATGCTATTATCTGTGACTATTTCATTTACAATAACTGCCTTAGGTGTGAGTGATCTAATGTTTAAAAGACCTAGCTTTAGAAATTGTTTTTGTTTACTAATAGCAACATTTTCTGTTTTAATAACAATTAGATTTTTCCTAGATCCTGCAGTAGATTTATTATTTGATCGCACTAAACGAGGAATAGACACAGTTTCTATGCAATGTTCTACACTAGTATTTATATCAGTTAATTTGGTGCAGCAGAGACTATGATTTGGACTTTTGGTTACTAGTCAAAAGGTATTTAACGTTTTGGAGATGTTATCTGACAGAAGATCCGATCCGAATCTGTTTGGGTGTAAGCCATCAGCACGGTATAGCCTAGGACGCTCCCAAAACAGATTCCAATTATTTACAAAGAGCAGTTTCTGCTCATTGCACCATGACGTTAACCATTCATTTAGCGCGAATAATCTACTAAACTTGTCATGTCCTAGACGGTACGTGGGAAGCGGTCCTGACACAATGATCGTTATATCAGGCGATGTGCTGCGTACCGTATCGATCAGATTCCTGAAGTCTTTCTTCAGAACTTCCGTCTGGCGCAGCCTGATGTCGTTCACTCCCGCGTGCAATACCAAAGTTCCGACGCGCTCGTTATCGTTCAGAATCTCGGGAACGCGAGCAGCGATTTCAGAAACACGAGCACCAGGAAAGCAGTGACTGTGCACCTTATTTTTACCTGATGTAGCATGGACGTGCCGAACAATGGAATCACCGATGATCACAGCATCGCGTTCTGTTTCGCGAAGAGCGGAGAAGCGGTTTTGTGTGGATAACTCGAAAACCGGGAGGGTCGGAGAGGGTCTTGGTCTAGACCTGACTCGCGTCTTCCGCTGCGGAAATATCCAGGCTTCGTGGTGGCGTGTTGGAGCCGGAGTGAACGAGACCATGGCTGATCGCGACCTTGGCGCTCGGAACCGATGCCGAGTAACGCACGGAGTAGACGAGGTCGGAGTCAGCCGGTTAGTAACATTAATCTCTGATTTGTGAGCATCAGCGCGTGATGTTTCAAGAGCTAAACGCCGGTCTCTCAGCTCGGCCTGTCTCACTAAAAGGTCGTGGATCTGTTTCTCAACAGCTTCCAGCACCAAAAGGTAGACTACTTGCATCTGATATATTCGCCATTTTAACAGATGGACAGTAAGTTAGCAACGACACTACCAGTGATGCTATCAATTAATACTAATTTCTGACAAGCGTCTTAGATATAATCTGTCTTTTAAGTGGTACGGGTGTAGAGTAGACGCACGATAGGTGAAAAATGTTTGTAAGTGAGTGTTGAGAAGACGCGTTCAGCCGTGATCCCCGGGAGTAACCTATAAGAGTATCCAGCGTAGAATCACTAACAGGCTTGAGACACGTCTGCTCAACAGTCCGCGTTGTAACTATGAGGTTTGAGCAGTAGTGCTTCTCAGTGAGGAAAAGTAGAAAATGTTTGTTGTAAGTAAGTTTAAAGAGTAAAATCAAGAATTATAAATCAAATCGATAGAGCTCCAAAGACAACAACGCGTTCAGACGCGACGCATGCGCATTCCGAGAGTAATGCGAGAGTATACAAATCGAGTGACTGTAGACCTCTCACGACTGTTGTAAACACAGCTCATTATTTCCATTCACTCCACCCCCTCCCTTCTGAGCTCCTTCCAAAGCCACGCCCCCAAAACACATGAACGCGCGACGCCAAACGCTCAAGCGATTTATACTTCTGCGTCGAACTTATGCCGTAGCTACGCCGTAGGCTGTGCGTACCCTGACGTGCACCTCTCCAAAAATGTAACAACGCGTCAACTCTACGCGGACACAAGCGCTGTGATTGGTCTGCTAGGACCGCTCCCTCAGGTTTTACATGCTCCCTCTGCACGCGTGAACGCGGACAACGACGCAGAAGTATAAATGAAAACCAACGCGTTGCCTACAGCGTAGAGGCTCCGGCGTAGGCCCGACGCAGAAGTATAAATCAGCCTTCAGGCTCAGCTGGAAGACGCATTTACCTGAGACGAGTGGAGAGGAAGGAGCGCAGTGCATGCAGTGACATCATGTCAGAATCACATGTAATAAAATACCTAACTTTATCACTATGAATATAAACAAATAAGATATCTGCTCAAACTTAGATATGTATATGGTAGCCTAACCATAATGTTTTATATTTGAGCGCGATCGTGTTTGAATGTATCATTATTTTGGATCGTGATCACGTTTGAATGTATCATATTTTGCAGCGCGATCGCGTTTAAATGTATCATATTTTGCAGCGCGATCGCGTTTGAAAAGCACCAAACGGCTTCATGTTTTTACTATTATCTCATTTCATATCATCATAATTTTTGACTGCGATCAGCTCACAAAAACTGATTTTGCACGGGCACTTTGCACTGCTCCCTGAATCGACGCGCTTATTCATTAGTGCGATTCATTATCGCTACTGTGTAATAGTAGCCTATGCTATTCACCAACTATACTATTCAATTCGTTCACAGTCTCTTTCACAGGCATCATTTGTAGTAGCCTATTCACAAACTGTCTGCTCAAGCATAGCGTTTTCTCAGAGTTCATTTTGTGCTTTTTACCATGCACAAATAAAAATGCCAAGTTTGATGTTGTTTGGATGAAAAATGCAAAAGATATTGTTAAATATATCATTTTTAGAAGGTTGTGGTTTAAAAATAAACATTCTAACATAAACTCTCAGTCAGCTACACTGTTTACTTCTGAATATTATAGTTTGGTTCCAAAACGTGATAAATCCATTTTGATTAATTTGAGTAAAAATGTGTTTTCTTTACCAAGAAACCAACAGAAAACTAAAAACACACACAAAAACTGATTTTGCACAGGCACTTTGCACTGCTCCCTGAATCGACGCGCTTATTCATTTGTGGATGTTAACTGAATCTGTAAGTCAGCTATGCTGTTTACTTCTGAATATTATATTTCATTCTGGTGCGCTTAATGTTATCGCTACTGTCTAATAGTAGCCTAAGCTTATTCACCAACTAAACATATCCTATTCAATGCGTTCACACTCTCTTTCACGGGCATCATTTAGGCATAGCGTTTTCTCGGAGTTCACTTTGTGCTTTCTACCATGCACAAATAAAAATGTCACTGAACTTTTGCTGTGTAATTGTAACAATGAGCACTCAAACACACCAAACCAACAATTACTAAAAACACACTCAAAAACTGATTTTGCACAGGCATTTTGCACTAGTTTTGATTAATTTGAGTAAAAATGTGTTTTCTTTACCAAGAAAGTGGCAAGATGAAAACGACTATTTTCTGTTTCAAACTTTAACATAGCATCTTTAGGTTATAATAACATAAAAATTCAAATCCAGATTTTGATTTTCAAATATCTATTATAAAAACGGATTATTTCCCCCCCAAAATGCAATAAATTCATGACACTTTTTTTTAAATGCAATTAATCCATTGAATCAATATAAAAGTTATTTTTTATTATATTGAAACTGTTGAAATCAGCCGTCGCCAAGAAATATCTCCTGAACTTTTTTGACGTTGATCAGCTCACAAAAATTGATTTTGCACTGCTCCCTGAATCGATGCGCTTATTCATTTGTGGATGTTAACTGAATCTGTAAGTCACCTGTTTACTTCTGTATATTATATCTAGCTACTATAAATTACGGGAACGTCTTTCTGTCTGTTTGTGAGTGTGCGTTATTCGCATATCTCTTGAATCGTTAGTCCGATGGATTTCAAACTTGTCGGGTGTCTTGCTACGGGCATGAGTAAGTGCAGTGCCAAGTTTGATGTTGTTTGGATTAGAAATGCAAAATATATTGTTAAATATATATCAGTAAAAGAAGCACACACTGGCTTTTGCCGCTCTAGCCGCTGGCCATTCCCCCTCTCACACACACACACAGCCCAGGACCAGAGACAGAGAGGGTCGAAGAAAGCAGCATAGCTTATTAGCGTTTTCTCGGAGTTCACTGTGTATCCTGCTCCCTGAATCGTGTAGTTAAATTTTCCACATTTATTGTATGTCATTATGTCAGTATCAGTATTTGCTTTCTACCATGTACAAATAAAAATGTCACTGAACTTTTGCTGTGTAATTGTAACAATGAGCACTCAAATACACCAAACCAACAATTACTAAAAACACACACAAAAACTGATTTTGGACGGGCACGACGCACTTATTAATTTGTGGATGTTAACTGAATCTGTAAGTCAGCTATGCTGTTTACTTCTGAATATTATATGTCATTCTGGTGCGCTAAACGTTATCACTACTGCTTAATAGTAGCCTATGCTATTCACCAACTAAACATATCCTATTCAATGCGTTCACACTCTCTTTCATGGGCATCATTTGTAGAAGCCTATTCACAAACTGTTTGCTCAAGCATAGCGTTTTCTCGGAGTTCACTGTGTGCTTTCTACCATGTACAAATAAAAATGTCTCTGAACTTTTGCTGTGTAATTGTAACAATGAGCACTAGGGCTGCACGTTTTCAAGTTTTTCATTAACCGTTAACCGAGGCCCTTAGCGGTTAATACTCGGTTAACCATAGTGTGCGCGCCGCAACCCCGAGATAGGCAAAATTTGCGGGTGGGACATGTCCCCACCACTATTTTCTAAGGTCGATATTGTCACCACTTTTGAAACATCTCGCGGCATGAATACCAATACAAATAAACAAAACATCTTCAGTTAACTAGCAGAGCATTCATTTCGTTCGTTTTTTTTTTTTTTTTTTAGGCGATCTAGCGCTGAAATGTTTTGTTTTTTAAATCAAGTGATCAAAGTGCTCGTTGCCGCTGCGATCGAGAAGGGGCTTGTAAAACGTGCTGAGGTATTATTAATTCGTGGCCACAACAATTCACCTGATACTGATAAATATTCACCAATTCACAAAAAAAAAGGAATAAAAAGCTGTAGTCGGCCTTCACTGAAGAGCTATCTTCACAGGGACGAAAAACAGTTTAATAATTATTATTAATTCGTGGCCACGAAATAATTCACCTGAATATTCACCAATTCACAAAATATAGGTCTTTAGCATTCACTAATTAATAGTATCAAACTGTTTTTGGCCACGTTAAATCAAAATGAGGGAGGGAAATAGTTCAACGTGTCCACGATTTATTAAAACGAGGGAACAAATAAGTCGTCGTAACAACTAATTATTTAGATCAGTGGACAGGGCGCATAAGAACAAACAGTGAGAGAGCCCCGGCCGCGCGCGCGCGCACTCTCACCGCCTTCAAACAACACGAGCGCTGTATTGCTCTCTCTCCCTCGCGCATATCAACACAGTAAAAGGTCGGAAGACCGATTGTGTTTTATAGATTAGTAGTTTGTTCATATAAAGTGTTTGATTAGCAAGTACATGTTTAGGAAATGCATAATACAAATTGTATGGGTTAATGTAACGGTAAACGGACTCTGCGGGTAAAACTGTTGTGATGAAACTGCGCATGCGCGGGGTAAAACTGCTGGTGTAAAGCTGTGGCTCTGCGGCTCTGCAGACAGATATTATTGTGCTGCGATCAGTGGCGCGGATACTGACTGACTATATTTGTTTCTGGCTCGCGCACAGCCTTCATTCTCGGACGCGCGCTTTCTTTGCCCGCTTCATATTAGAAAACTGGTCTAGCGGTCTCTGGCGGTGCAAAAATGTATTACAACTAAATTCAATGCACACCATTGACGCCACTTAACCGAGCAAAATGTTTCACTCGGTTACGCAATTTTTAACGGTTAATCGGTTAATCGGTTAACCATGGACACCCCTAGAGCACTCAAACACACCAAACCAACAATTACTGAAAACACAGACAAAAACAGATTTTGCACGGGCATTTTGCTGTAGTTCAGTTAAAACAGAGAAAAATTACAATTTTGAAAGTAAACATTTATTGACATTTTAAGAAAGATATGAATTCCATGTTCAGAGTGTGCTAGTTGGATAGCTGAGCTTCAAAAAATCAGTGATGAGTTGGCTTTAAAAGTGTGAAAAAGCTTTGAAAGCTTTTTGTGTGACAGTTACAGATTCAAAAAACAAATAGGCGTGAAATTTACTTGAAATACACTTGAATACTGAACCCCGAACCGGTAACACTTTATAATAGAGTAATACTTGCAAATCAGGGTGCTTGTCAAAATGTTATGGTGAAATAAAAACTACACTGAGAATGCTAGCTGGATTGTGTTTACCATGATTCATGTACTTAACCTGAAGGAATTAATAAAGTTTACAAAGTGAAATCATCTTAACTTAAAAATGCTAATGAGGTGTCTAACAATGCATCTATTTCAAGACTATTGTTTAGGTGTACTTCATTTTCCAATGCTGTAAAAAAGCAACAACAGGCAGATTTTACCTGATCTTACCCTTAAAAATGACTTTAAATCTGTGGTGCTGCTGTAACCTAATGCAGTTGATGCAGTCATATTAATATTTACAGTGTAAATTCATTTATATTCAAAAGCTCTTGTATGCAAATTGATGTTCTTTCAGATGTTGGATGTTCAACCCTACCTTTCCTTACAAATCTTTCCAGTGTTAAAATGCAATTCATCTATATTCTGCAAACACCTTTGCAATTCCATCTCTAAAACACAGCATTAATGGATATTGAAAACCGAATGATTTAGAATGAATGAATAATGACATTCAGCTCATGAGATGATGATGATAAATGTAAAATAAGCAGACATGTCCAATTTTTACAGTGCTTTTCTTGATAAGGAGAGGTAGAATGTAGTCTCAGCCATGCACCTAATACAGAATTTCAATCGATTCTTCTGAATTTGATGAATAAATCATCCGTGACACAGGTCTAAGAGAGTGTCTCTGTTCATCATTAAGTGTCTCATTTAAAGTGTAAATCCTGTGAGAATCCCATTTTATTTCAATGCAGTGTTGCATCGCTGTGGGTTTTTAATTTGTGTCTGCAGTTCAGAGATAAAAAAAAGGCAAGTGGGAGATGCAAGAGTTCCAGCGTATCCTTAGGAGACGGCATCACTTAATATTTGTCTAATGGCAATTATGTAAATGAATTTTTCATTTTTTAGTTTGTGCAGTGTAATCTCTAGGTGAGATAATTGAGACCGCCAAGGACTGCTGAGCCCTGGGTGGTGCCAAACTTTACGTTTGTGTGAAATTAAAAATTGATCCCAAATTATTCAGCATCCTGCCCATCTGAATTTGAGATTTGCTTGGATTACAAGGTCACTTTTCTTCAGTTTAACTGCATTGGATAATAATCTGAGACAATCTTTCTTAAAGTTTTTGTTCCTAATGTCTATATCTATATTTGTGTATATGGCAATGATTTGTGCAACATCCCTGTGTCTAAACAGCTAGGTAACATCTGGCAACATACACTCTTGAAGTCAAGAGCTGACTTCTGAAACTCAAATCGTGCCACAGGATGATGTGTTTCAACTCAGCATGTTTTATTATAGAGAGGCATATTGCAATCTTTTAGGAGCCTGCACTGTGTACATCCTGTGATGAGAATGATCTTTAAGGTTTTTGTGCATGAAATGATCGGCTTTCGGTGGAGATTCGGATTGCTTCCTGGCCTGGGAATGACACCTTAATGGTCATGAGGGATGAAGTTGGATTCATGTCATTTCCTGAGTGCATATGGCAAACACGGTATTTGCTGATGAACAGATGTATCGAGACCGAGAAGTAAATTGAAAAAAGATATTGAATATTTAGTAGTAGATGAAGCTCACACGTGCATGGAACTTAATAAGGCAGCATTTATCACCAATTCACGATGTCGCTATTATTCTGAAGGTCTCAAAGTTCAAAGAACTTGTCACTCAAAAGTGACAGGATATGGGATCCAAACTTGTTTAAAATTTAGTTTCATGAATGTGAATGTTCTTTACAAAAAAAGGGCTTATTGTCGATTATTGTAAATTACTTTTAACAATTATCACAAACAGCAAGAAGTCAAAGAGCTCAACCAGCCCTAAATGAGCCAATATAAATTGCACATATACAGTTTATACATTTAGTGGCATTTAAATAAAAGTTTTACAGTTTTTGTAAATAAAATATTTACAGCCTTTAATTTTCATATAACCATGGTATTTATTACTGTACAAACATCATATTTTCTTACTTTAGCCTATAGAGTTTAAAAAGTATTGCATTTGCAATGACCTTGCTGTTAGAAAACACATTTTCAAGATTCCTTGACATTAACTGTTCTGTCCATGTACACACTGCAACTAAATTTGGTTGTCAGTTCACCTTTGAGTGCTTAATCCTGCTTTGTACACACACAGTACCGCAATTTATAGGAATGACAACCACATCTGCAAAAAATCCACGCAGTGTGTACGAAAAACTAGCAACTAGTTGTTAATGACATACAGTATTTCAACGCGCATCAGTAATGTATCTGCAAAAAAATCAAGCAGTAACTACGAGCCTTGATGTACGTTCGTGTTGCCAGACCTTGAGAGAAAAACAGTGAACAAGAACACCTATTTAAGCAATGGACCTATTTCAATGAGGGTAATCCAACCATTATATGAGGCTGGTAGATTATTCCATTTATTGAAACTGCTTTTAGTCTTCTGTAAGAGAGCAAAATAATGTACTCAATGGAAGGTTTTATAAAAACACCCATATACTGTATTTAAAACCATTAGGGCTATATTACATGCTGTCAACGAGACTCTGGATCATTTGATCTCAGTAAGAGAAAATGTTTGCAAAAGTCAAGCACAATAGAGCAGAATATTCCAGATGTACTATAGAGATGCTGAAATGTCAGACTGCCAGACACTTGATAGAGGACTAAGCGCTCTCCACTACATAAGGCTGCGAAAGCAATAATATCTTGCTGATTCTTTAGAAAAGAAATCATTATGTCTATGGGAAGTCTCCATTGTTGTGGCCTAATGATTAGAGTGTCAGACTGGTAACCTGAAGGTTGTGGGTTCGATTCTCCATTTGATTCTCCAACCTTCAATTGCTCCCTGGGCACCACAGCAAAAATGGCTGCCCTGCTCTGGGTGTGTGTGTCCAGAGTTTGGGTTACCATACTTGGCCACTGCAATTTACATTCACTTGGAATGCAATGAATCGAAATGGCTGTGAGTCACTGAATGGCGTATGAAGTAATGATTCCAATCATCCATCTACTTTGCTGCTGCACGTTTCATAGTACCTGGTGGTGCAGATACACGTTGTTGATTAATGTAAGGATACAGCCATTTACATCAAATATATAGATGAAAATTGCTGATCAGTGATGGGTCCAAGATATCATCAGCTGTGACCCATGATTATTCCTCGGGAACAGTAGTCTACAATACAGGATGTGCAATCACCACAGACTAGGATTGTGTGCAAGACCAATGAAGATGTAGAAGTAGCTGATTTGATGAGAGCTTAAGAATGAGGTCTTGGCATCTATCAAGGGCAAACTTGGTCAAGCAATATTGTGCCCTGGAGTATTAATTAAGGATGTCTAAATGAATTGGAATGCTAAAATATTTACAGTAGAGTAGAACTGGTGCAATAAAACATGAAGATGGCAGAATAGTGTCGTTGGAAGGTTTACAGCAGATGTCTCTTACAGTAGACTGTAAAAAAAAAAAGATGTCAAAGTTCTTAATAATTTTTTTTTAAATTAATTTCCCTATTTCAAAATTTCTAATTTAATTCAAAGTGTTACTTGTCATTTCTTTGTAAATATATGTGAAATTTACTAGCAATTTCTGAGTGAAAATTGTTTCTACACCAATTTCTTTTTTCAGTGTATATATAGTCAGCGGTTGAATAACTGAATGAACGGGTGGCATAATTGTTTGGTGCAATAAATACTAATTAAAACAACAACCCTCAATTCCAGTTAATAAGAACTGGGAGTTCAGGCTGCAGGAAAACAAAGATCCTTAAATGCAATCCATATAACTGTTGCAGTAAATATTCCAAGTATTCTAAGACTATACAACAGTTACTGTATATGTGATGATTTTTTAGTGCAGACAAACAAAATAATTAATAATTACTGTATGCCCACAAAAAAAGAAATTCAACAGAACAGGAATTCATTACAGAGAGATTAACAGAGCTAAGGAAATAGTGCAGAAAAGCATAGAAACAAATGAACTAATGAAGTAAATAAGGAGCAGGCATTATGAGATGAAGCCTAACACATCATTAGTAGTGCAGAAACAGAGACCTCTGTTGGTGTATTACTGTATGAATCTTTTAATGTTTTAATGAATACTGTCTGATGCAAACTGAAATTTTTACATTTAATTGGTGTCTTGATTTTAGTAAGGAAAAAAGTATAAATTAATTAATACAAAAAGCTAAGTATGCCTTACTTTAGAAACTCACCCCATGTATCACTTTATAATTCTGGCCTGGTATTTATTACATTTGAATTGCTTTTAATCATTACTCACTGATTTAGCTCAAGCTGTTACACTTTCAGCTTCATCTCTATTTGAGATTTTTTTATTATTTTTTTAAAGAAACATTGGCTTCTGCTCCTTGAATACCTGATTAATGTGAACAGTGTCGACAGGGGAAATGAAAATATATGAAAATATATATTATTCCATGTGAATATGAAAATATGAAGAAACAAATCTAAATAATGATAATCATGAACACTACAAATAATAATTGGCAAAAGTATACAGATCTATATCTGTATAGAGTGTGTATTTATATACACACTTCTATTTATATATACACACACAGATAAAAAATACACTATATATGTGTGTGTTTAATATGTGTATATTTGCATCCTCTACAACTAACATTATAGCATCTTCTGTAAATTCATTTACTCAGAGGGATTAACTTAGATGGACCAGCTGTTGTAGAACCACTTACAATCACTCCAATTTATTATAAGAGGTTTAAAGACAGTTGTTGTCATGCTTGAAATAAGTATATTGCCAAACAATTCATTTCAAGAATTGCACTATGTCTGGCATGGATTTTTTTTGTTTTTTTACCCTCTGCCTTGCTTCAGTAAGACTTTGATAACAGAATGGATGTGTAGGGAACTGTGAATAAACCTTTTCTCATTTGGTTAACCATGAATACAAGCACATCTCAGCATTTGTGGAATAATGGCTTGGTTTAAGCACTTACATTTACATTTATTTCCTTTCCCGACCCTTTTATAATAGAACACTGTTTTGTGAGCAAAATTAAGAATTTAGTTGAAGTGCTGACATAGACTTTTTTTTTAAAGCCATCATTTCTATAAAATACACCTAGAAGTGAACACTAGCACCCTAAACACACACTCACACACCTGGTTTCCATGTTTTATGGGGACTTTCCATAGACATTGACATTTATAATGTACAAACTCCCTATCATCACAGAAAACGTTCTGCATTTTTACATTTTCAGAAAACATCACTTAGTATGATTTATAAGCTGTTTTTTCTATGGGGACTAAAAATGTCCCCACAAGGACAAGGACTTTGGAAATTGATATCTTTGTGGGGACATTTTGTCCCAATTATAGGGTTTACCAGGACCACACACAACCTCATACTTTATATCCAGCATAGAGACTTCCATTTAGTGCACTCACTTGTACACTCATTTGATTTCCAGTGGGTTTGGGATTTATTTTTAGTATGGATCTTATGCTTCACCTTACTTAAAACATACACAGTGACATTTAGAGACACTATCTGTACAGTAATTGAGATGTTTAAATTAAATTAGAAAGTCTGTGATGACTTGTAATGTGGGTTTGCAATCTAATAAATTCCTATATGAATGATGGATTCTGTCACTCATTTTGTTCAACTCCAAATAAATACAATTACCTTGCTTTTAGGAATCTACTCTGTCAATGTGTATTACCTCATCAGTTCAAATTTTGGCTGAAGATGGAGCAGTCAGTGTCAGGGCTATTGGCAGCTCAGCCAGTATCACTTTCTTTCACACAGGACAAGAAGTCTGCTGCTGCAAGTCTGCTGGTGCTCACCTTACTGGAATGCCTATGAATGATTCAATAGAGGCAGGTGTTATTGGCGATTATTCCACCCTGCATGTGCACTGCTTTCTGTGTGCATCATTGCCTGCGGTGATGTCGACAGGTGCGTAAAGGGTTTGCCCTCACAACTCTCAGACCATCTACATTTCTCATCACAGAGTCAGTTGTTGCACAATAATTGCCATTGTGACGAATAATTTTTAATCTTTCATCATTTGAGAATATGTTCAATATTCAATTTCAATAAGGAATCCATAGGGATAAGAAAAACACTGTTGGAATTATCTGTATGTATTCAGTAGCTTAAAAATAAAATGATGCTGTGATGAATTATTAATATCATGGAAAACATTTTGAAGCATGTTCCTGCTGTTAAACACCATCCATTTTACCCCATGTACAATTTATTAGGCAAAAACATTTTGTTTCCCTGCTGAAGTGCTCATATGATTTTGGGTCATTGGGCATAAAACGCATCAACAAATCCCCCTCTGTGCATTTGTTTTGTAATGTTTGTGCAATTTCATATTACAGACAGTCAACTAGGTTAAGGGATTTACACCATAATAAAAGTATTAGGTGTTTAAAATCTGCCGCTTAGCCGCTTATATTAATGTCTATGCATTGTTAAATCCATGCACGTCGCCAGTAAAGTGTCACTAATAAAGCACCTAATTATCAGAAGAACAGAGCTATCCATTTATCATGTCCATTTATAGGACCTGCATGTTTTCTGTGCTCCAAATGGACATGAAATATTTTAAGAGAAGTGTGTAATGAAAACAAATGTAATGAGTGTATTAGCGGTAATACTGCCCTCCAGCCCTCTGCCCTTCTCAGTGCTGCTAATTGAATAGTAAAAGTCCCTTAAACTGAGTGGCGCATGTGCTTATAAAATAATAATAATAAAAAAAAAACACTTTAATAACTAGTAATACCTAAGCCACCCTATGATTTAAGGAAGAGAAATGCCTGTGGAAACAGCAGTAAACAACCTTACATTAAATCATTCATACATAAATTGTTGATTTAAATATTGCTTTGCACAGAAAGAGTTCTTTTCTCATGGATGTCAGTTTTGAGATTGACAGTCTTTGAACTCTAGCAGTGTTTTGTTGTGTATTATTTTAATGTATTCATTGCTGTAAGGTGATGTGAGAGTGGATGAAGTGGCGGGCATCAGGAGAAGATAAGGTTACGAGTGAAACCGGTCTTTGGCTTGTCAATCAGAGCAAACATGTATTATCATGACATTAGGAGTGAAGTGAACCTTCCTGACCTCATCTCTGTGCCTCTCTTGTTGTAGCTTTGTGGGACTGCTGAGGATGAGGATGAGGCCGAGGCCATCATGTCTCTGGACACAAAAAAAAGTTTTGCAAGGTAGTAAGTGTGTGAATTTGGCTGTATGCTAATATTTATTTCTATTAGTCTCTATAGAGACCTTACATGAAAGGTTTATCCCTCAGCCAGACAGAATATATTGCTTTCAAAAGCACATCATATATATATATATATATATGAATTCCACTTCTAAATCTAACATAGCAAATGCATGACATCTTGAAAGTGCTCCACACAGTATATTAATGGAAGCACTTCATGTAAATGGCGTCTAACTTTTGAAGTAATCACAATTATAATTGTTGAGGGTGAGTTACAGATTGAGAACTGCACTTTGAGCATTGAAACGTTATTAATGTCCTCTCATTTTACAGCTGTAACAGTCTTGTGAATTATCGGCAAACTTGACATAAAGGGGGGGAAAAAACTCTTAAAATTAAACTGAATCATAACCTCCGTGACTGAGTCTTAAAAAACAATAACTACTGAACAACAGCTGTGAATCATTCTTAAAACTGAACTTTATTTTTGGGCTGCCATTTCATCAGCTCTTGTATCCAAGGCCAAAACCACAATAGTGCACAACCGAGCAAAGAGCATATGGACTTTTAGGCAATAAAAGGTTATGTGGTGTGATGAGACAGACTATTCCCTCTCACCAATCTAAAGCCTATTGATTTTTAGGAGCGTTTTGAAACTTTTTGATACCAGTTTTTTTCCACCAGTTTTTTTGTATCCCTCAAAGAGCTTAAATCTATATCTTGAAATCTTGTAAATTCCTACTACACACAGTTCAAAAAGTTTATGTTAGCATTCCAAGAAAGTGTGAAATATTCCAAGAATGCAAAATGATGTAGTAACAAAAACAAGATTTATTGTACATGTATCAATATGGTGTTCTGTTGAAGAAATACAAAGAACTTTTTCTGGAGGTAACAATGTTCTGGCAGTAGGAGGCGCACGGCACGGCATCATTGGCTCGATTAATTTAAAAACGCTGATTCAGTCAAGAACAATGATTTGAGTCATTGAATCATTCACCCAGCTGATTTGTTCAAAAAGATGTGACCGAAAGTGTTTTTGACTTGAAGCAGCGCTGCGCAAACAGATCGATGTATGCCATCAAAGTACCGCAAGAGCGTTTAGAGAGCAGGCGGCTCCATATGCTTTCGAATCGCTCTCGTGGTACATTGATGTCATACACCGATCATTCTGTGCAGCGCCACTTCAAGTCCAACACACCTTGAGTAACTGAATTGTTCACTCAAGTAATTCATTCAAAAGCACTAATTCAGTCAACAACAAAACAACTGACTTCACTGAATAGTTTGTTAAAGTGAGTCTTTCAAAAACACTGATTCATTCAGAAACCCACAGATGTGTGTTGCTTATAGAGGGGTGGCGTAGTTGGACTCTTTTCGTTGGCAGAGCAAAAGTTGGAGTAACATGCAAATTGTGTCTAAAATGTAAGATGAATTATATTATTTTTTATTAAACTGTTGTATCAATATCATACTCAAAGTCACAATACTGTTGGTTTGTATATCAACACGGCTCTCTCTTGCTTGTGTGTTAGTGTTAATTCGCTATATGTTCTATGCGTTTGTCTAGGTGTACATGATATAATCATTACTTGATTAATTTTTTACCAAGCAAGTAAATCCATTAAATGAAAATAACAGCAGTTGCATGCTGCTGGCATGGGCCCTTCACTCAAAAGGTCAGATATCTCACAACCATGTATCCAAACAGTCAACTCTCATCTTGTTGTTTGCCATTTACTTGAGTTTGCTCATAGATATGATATTATAGGTTTCAGTCTGATTACAATTATCAGAAGTGCTGTGGAGAATACTAAAGAAAAGAAGTGTCAAATAAGCTCTATATTTTTGAGTTGTCACAGCTTGAGTTATCCACATTGCAAATGTCACTATCTAAAATATTTAGATGACTAAATTTAATACACAATGTTGCTAGAGTACATGCAAAGCCTTTCTAGAGAACTCCTGGTGTAAATAGAGACGGACATGCCTTTTCACTGGGGTAAACAACTGCATTCAAGAAAGAAAAAAAAAACTCTCAGAAGGCTCTCAGATTTCGTTAAAAAGATCTTAATTTTTGTTGCGAAGATGAGCGAATGTCTTACGGGTTTAGAACAACATGAGGGTGAGGGATTAATGACAGAAATTTAATTTTTGGGTGAACTATAACCCTTTAACCTTTTAAAACCTTGCACTAAAAACATTTTTAATCAGATTTTTTGTCTTGCTTTCCAGAAAAATAAGCATCCTTAACCTAAAAAATGCTTATTTTTATAATATTGCAAGCAAATAATAAACTTATTATATACAATATACACACACACACACACACACACACACACACACACACACACACACACACACACACACACACACACACACACACACACACATATATATATATATATATATATACCTGCATACCTATACCGAGGTATGCAGCAAAGCATTTGTGAAGCCACAACACGCACATGGGCATCAACAGTAGAAGACCCCACCGGGTACCACTCATCTCCACTACAAATAGGAAAAAGAGCCTACAATTTGCACGAGCTCACCAAAATTGGACAGTTGAAGACTGGAAAAATGTTGCCTGGTCTGATGAGTCTCGATTTCTGTTGAGACATTCAGATGGTAGAGTCAGAATTTGGCGTAAACATAATGAGAACATGGATCCATCATGCCTTGTTACCACTGTGCAGGCTGGTGGTGGTGGTGTAATGGTGTGGGGGATGTTTTCTTGGAACACTTTAGGCCCCTTAGTGCCAATTGGACATCGTTTAAATGCCACGGCCTACCTGAGCATTGTTTCTGACCATGTCAATCCCTTTATGACCACCATGTACCCATCCTCTGATGGCTACTTCCAGCAGGATAATGCACCATGTCACAAAGCTCAAATCATTTCAAATTGGTTTCTTGAACATGACAATGAGTTCACTGTCCTAAAATGGCCCCCCCAGATCTCAACCCAATAGAGCATCTTTGGGGTATGGTGGAGCGGGAGCTTTGAGCCCTGGATGTGCATCCCACAAATCTCCATCAACTGCAAGATGCTATCCTATCAATATAGGCCAACATTTCTAAAGAATGCTTTCAGCACCTTGTTGAATCAATGCCACGTAGAATTAAGGCAGTTCTGAAGGTGAAAGGGGGTCAAACACAGTATTAGTATGGTGTTCCCAATAATCCTTTAGGTGAGTGTGGATGGATGGATGGATGGATGGATGGATGGATGGATGGATGGATGGATGGATGGATGGATGGATGGATGGATGGATGGATGGATGGATGGATGGATACTGTAAATACAGATAGACTTTAAGGATATGTTGTCTGTGCTATTCGGGAAAGTTTGTGCAAAAAATTGCATTTGGGAAACTAAAGCAGCACTAGCTAAAGGAGATAAGTAACTGCAAATGTATTCACACACTTAATTATCTGTCTGAATGACAAAGGGCTCCATTCTCTCATTTAAAACAAGAAAGCGTTTTTTTTAATATATATTGTCATCCAATGGTCTCAGAAAAACATCTCATGAAAATGCAGGGCCAATCGGAAAACCTTCAGAGTAACAAGATTGGTCATGTGTTTTGACACTAACTGTGTAAGATGGATGTTGAAAATCCCCCAACTTCACCAAACAAGCGAGCAGAAGAAGGATTTAATAAGGATCTCATTTAGCTAATATTAAAATAACCTTATCAAATTTGAGACCATGCACAGTAAATAAGATTCTTCATGTTCCTCTCAAGCAATTTGCTCTCTTGGGTAGGCTAAATTATGACACTTGAAATTGGAGATGGAAAAGGAAACTCAAATATTGTGTTCTTTTTTGCAGCAAATTAGATGTCAATGTGTGGATATTCCAGGCTATATGAGGGGGAACGAATTGTGGCAAAGTTACCAACTTTGCAAGTTTGTGGCAAAGTTTTTTTTTTTTCTCTGTGAATGGCAACGGTCTGAGAGAATCACACGGACACTTGCAACCAACCTTAAAGGGATAGTTCACCCAAAAATGAAAATTCTGTCATCATAGACTCACCCTCAAGTTGTTTCAAACCTGTATGAATTTCTTTTTTCTGCTGAACACAAAAGAAGATATTTTGAAAAATGTCTGTAACCAAACAGTTGACGTGTCCATTTACTTCCATAGTAGGAAAAAAAAATACTATGGAAGTAAATGGACACGTCAACTGTTTGGTTACAGACATTTTTCAAAATATCTTCTTTTGTGTTCAGCAGAAAAAAGAAATTCATAAAGGTTTGAAACAACTTGAGGGTGAGTCTATGATGACAGAATTTTCATTTTTGGGTGAACTATCCCTTTAAGTATCACAATCAATTTCAGATGTGTTCAGTGCTTTGTGAAGGGCCAGACCACAAAACCAATCAGCAATATTTGTACTGCATTTCTTTCTCTGAACACTTTGACAGTTTGTGTGATTACCTTGTCAGAATGAGAAAATCTGGCCTGGTGCCATCTGTCATGATGGTTAATGAGGTCTGAAAAAGCATCATGGGATATTTGGCATATATTATCTTCTTTGAAGGCTTGAAACAATCCCAATATTCATGCACACCAGCTGTGATTAACAGAACCGCTTTTACAAATATCACTGTAGGGGGAAAATCTGAAGCGGAGAAAATTGATTTTTCCCTTATGTCCTTTACACTGCCTGAGCTCAGAAATCAAGCATTACCTGGTTTTAATGCGACCAGAGAGAGCAGAAAGACTACCTTGGAAGTGTCTGTATTTTTGAAAATGTACACTTTTCTATCAGATCATTAGCTCAACTACCGATCAATATCTTTAGAATTATCATCTCCCTCAAAAGTTTATATTGAAAACTAAACTGATGTGATGTAAAGGGTCTATTAGATCACTTATTATTAAAGGAATAGTTTCACATTTTTGGGTAAACTGCATGTCATAAAAACCATCTATCAAACTAGCAAACCAGTTTTCAAATACGTTTAGCTTATTTTTGAACTGCTTTCCGCTGGATGACTCCAGATGTTTCTTCTCCTTATGTAATCTGTGTATATAGTTACATGCATATAATTTTTCCATTTCTACCATTTTCCCCCTGAAATGCCACTGGTTGGCCTATATTTAGCCAACAGAGAGTCCACCACATACCTTGTCATTTCTGACCCCCCATTTCCTGCGCTGCATTATCAAACCACACACCCCAGCCCAGCTGTCTAATTCATTTGTGTCGCCACATGAGACATGCCTGCATATCTAGATAATACATTTTGTCCATCCTCTCACTTCAGTTGTGTAACATACTTCCAACTGATGTTAGAATGGACTTACAGTACTAGTGACATTTTGACTGGGACATTTTGACTTTCCTGAAAGTTATCACTGTCCATTCTACCTAAATAGCAATGTGACTTTTTCATTAGCACTGTGGATTACTGTACTTTATGTTCTGTACAGGTAACAAAATTAAACACAATTTTTAGTTTGGTCTTAAACTTAGATGTCGTGTACATTCACAGTTCCCAAGAACTTTATAGATTGTTCTTTTGAAAGTTTACTGTGCTTTGTAGTCATTCAGAAATAGACAAAGTTCTAAGGTCATTTAAAATCTTTAGACTTGAAATTCTGCTTGATATCTTGAGAACAAGTGAAGTAGATCCAGAGCAGTCAAGGCATAAATTTGGTTTTGCGAGTCTTTATTTTGCAGCAGTTTTTTTTTACTTTGGGTTACAGAGTGGAAATAAGTGGGTCACACAAAGTTTGAGAATGGTGGAGAGTTCACATTTTATCGTGCCAGAAATATGAAAATATAAGTTCTGTTGTTCAGTTATGAAGAATAACAAATTTTAAGAATCTATTTCAGATATGCTTCCTTACATAACATCACGGTGAAGAATACTGATTTTAGCTTTTAAGGTTAAGATCTCAGCAAAGTTGCAATTCCTGTTCTCTCCTTATTGTCTTTAATGGCTCTTGGAGCCCCAGTTTCACTCAGACTGATGGGATTAGCACACGAATGATTCACTAAGAATCTCACCTTTTGTTCTGCAAATGGCTTTCGGAGCCCAAATGGCTCTTGGAGCCTTATGCTGATTGAATTAGGATTGGCCAGACCCTCAGTCTAGGGTGTTACCTAAACCTGTTACATGCTTTGTTTGAATTTGTCTCCACCTTCAAAAGTCCCTCCTCCTAAAATGCCTATAAGACACCATGTACAGTTATGTAGATAATGTTGGATTCCTGCAGCCACGCACAGCGGAGTTCTCAATAAAGAATAACTTCTGTTGATCCCAACGTCTCCTGGTCTCTGCTTCGATGAAAGAAAACTTTCCAACAGTTAACTTGTATGGGCATAACTTGTTTTTATATATTTATGACATGAGGCACCACAAGTGTATTGCAGATAACTGCAGCGTTTCCTGCACCACGCAGAAACAAATGTGTAGTCTAATTCACAAACAGAATGAGTTGTTAATGAATCGCTCAAAGGAGTCAGTACTCAGTACATTAAACAGTGAATAAATGTTCAAAAGACTCACAAACTCATACATTTTTGGATTGAATTTTGAAGTTTAAAGTGCCTCTATTATGCTAGGTAATTAAGGTAATTCTCGAATATTACCTTTTATGCAGTGTGTAATATAGCTGTTTGTGAATGTAAAAGGTCTGCAAAGTTTTAAAGATCAAAGTACATGACAGATAAAGTTATTGTCTCCTAAAAGAAAGAATCGATTCTGAATTGTCGAAACGAGTCGTCAGCAGTTTCATTCTCCCTTCCGTAACGTATCTACGTAGGTTTGTAACAAATTTGCAAAATGGCCGCCTATGGTCTTCATTGAACAATGTCTACTTAGTACTTTGACCTGCCCTCAAACACTGTAGTTGTAGCTGAGAAGCAACATTGTATCAACATGTTATGTTGCTGACAAGTCAATAAGATACTGTTCTGCACTGCGAATCCACTTTGCATGCACTTGCATGAAATTATACGATAAAACCAACACCATTGTTCGTATCACGTATTAGCAAATCAATTGAGTAATCAACTCAGAGGCATTCCCTGCCTGTATTGGGATGTTGTTAAGTCAGCATGAAGATCTCTATATAATGAATGGAAGTGAACCGAAGTGAAAGAGATTTAATCTTCATTTCAGGTGAAGGTTTGTGTCCTTTTTTTATAAAAGCTGTGACCTTTTCTAAGTAAATAGCTAATGACATTGAGGCTCCTGTTGCAGTATCCGCATGTCAATTCACCCTTCTGATTTCTTCTGCATAACCGTAGAAGCTTCATCAGACTAACAGGCAGAGCGGCTGGAATAATCGCTGTTCAAGTATTCAAGTCGTAGACTACACCAGAATATCTAATGGCATTTTGAGGAAGACGGTGTAGATATTAGCTTGTGCCTTCAGCCATAATAGCTGCCTCAAATATAGAGACAAATGTAGAAGGATTGGATTGTAGGATGAAATCATTTAATAACAGAGTTGGATTTCCAGTCTACACATCATCATTGCACTTCGGAGCCCTAAGGTTGTTTGTTTAATCATTATAAGCACATTCATTAGCGTTTTGTCGGAACTGAGCTGAATTGCTTAATGAGTTTGGATGTGCCATTTGGCCACTGTATAACATGTGTCCCACATACAGTATAATGTGTCAGTGAGGCTGTGGAAAGCACCCCAGGAAGTCTTCCTGGAGTCTTTGTGTGTGTGTTTTTGTAAAAGGAAAATGTATGAAGCACTTCATCGCTCCAAACACCCTCTGAAGTGTAATCACTTTATGTCAGGATCCACTGTGAAGTTAATTTCCTTCTAAATTTGTCTCTGAATTTCCTTCCAATTGACTGTCAAAGCTTTCCATATTTACGACAGCCAATAAGGGTGTTAGATGCATGTCACTCCATCCAATTCTAAGTGGTTTGATCGAATGTAACAGTGTTGGCCTGCATTACTTTTTGCATTAATGATTTTTTAAATCAGATCCTTACAAAACACTGACTGATTTAACTGTATTTCAGTGTTTATGAATATCAAACTGGACCCGTCAGGATTTCTATCATTTCTGGCCTTTGAGATCCACTTTCCTGTAGTTTTGCTCCAACCCTAATCAAGCTCACCTGGACAAGCTAATCAAGGTCTTCGGCTGCATCCGAAAGCTAAAAAATGCTTACTTTGGAGAATGCATTCTAACATATGAAGGCATCAAGGCACATTCGAGTCCAAGGTTAGCTTCACTTCCTGTCTCCTGAGATACCTGATTGATTTTTGAAGGCAGCATAGATGTCCTTCACTGTTGAGCTAAAAAATATAGATGGCATCTAGAAGTTGCGTTTGATGGTGTTTCTGTGTAAACGTATGTTTTTGACCAACGTTTTCTGTGTTATTTCTAGCAGGAAATGACTACCATTGTAATTAACATTTGTGTGCAAATGCTGACTGCAAAGTTACTGCCTGATAAGGAAGCGAGGCAACAAGTCAGCTGCATAATTTTTCGGACGCAACCCTAGAAATAAACAGGCAGTTGAGTTTGATCAGGGTTGGAGCTAAACTCTGCAGGAAAGTGGATCTTGCCCTAATGGAATCCCATTAATAAGATTGAAGATTGAAATAATTTCAACCCAATGAATCGCTTATCTGAGATATATTCATTAGAGTAGCTCTGAATGCCTCAGTGAGCTTTGCATAAAATATTCTTCGTTCCTTTTTGGACAAGTTTATGCACAAATATGCTGAATATTCCATTCTGTCTCTTCAAACTAACCTCACTGCTTCACTTTATTTTGTTAAAATGACACCGGCAAAGGTTCCCTCCCTGCTTAGAGCGATTGAGAGCATCACCTGCTGAAAAGTCTTTATGTATCTTACCGTTTTTCTCGATTGTTTACACACATTTTCTGGTACTTGAGACACAATGACCACAACATGTAACTCATTCACCAACCCCCTGAGCCAATTCTGCTAAACTACAAGCACAATTCCTGCTTTACACTCAAATTGCAGTTCTAAAACACACTTTTTTTCAAAACACTGCACACAATTCTCTGCTTTTGGCACAATTTTCATGCAGAAAATCTCTTGTTTTCTCAAGGAACACACTGCCATTCAAATATGCACACTGACTCTTCACATGGGCAAACACCCGTCACACAGTTTTACAATTAGCAATCAGAGCTTTAGCATAAAAGGGCAACAGGTGAGCTCTTCAATGAGCAATGGATGCCAACATTGGATTTTATTTTTTATTACTGTAACTGTATACAGTCAATTCTTCTGTTGTTTTGTATGTAGACCACTGTATGTCCAACTTTGTGTTGGTTGGGATGTACACTGTGTACATTGTTTTTGTGGGAAAAATAAAATATATTTGTTACCGTGTATTTGTGTGTTCTGAGTATAAAAACAACATTCTCAGATATTTTACAACACACTTATGTATGTACTGTCTGTAGAAAGTGTAACACTGAACAAAAAAAGGCCTAAATCATTATGATGACTGGAGAAGAAGTGTTATTCATTCATCATAGTGTTTTACATTGAGCACATCAGTGTTCAACTGGTTCTTATAAATGTCTATTCATATGATGGTTTGTGTGTCATTTGAAAACAAAATACCATTTTGAGAAGAAATAACATTGTTTTGAATGTAAAGTTTAATTTTGCAGGAGAATTGAGGGGTTTTGCCCATTGTGTGTGTGTTTTTGGATTTGTGTGTAGAGTTCTGAGAATATGAGGCATGCTTTCAGAAAATGTGTGTAAACAATCGAGAAAAACTGTAAGCATGTTTATACAAAATACATAATTTTCATCCATTAATTTTCGCTGAGGTGTTTAGATGTCACTTTACTGTCACAATGTTGACACTACATCTAATTTCATAAAGTATACCATAGGTAAATATGAATGGTGCACATAAAAATGCTAGTCACAGTCTAGTACATGTCCACAGCATCTCATTGAGCAATTCGTTGAGGTACTTCCTACAAGTTTAATGCAAGAGTTTTGTGTGTTACCTTTTCTTCTGGTGAATGCGTTTTTGGAAAACCAGGATATGATCAGTACATCAGAACTAGAAAGATTAGTTCTAGCACCAGTGTCAACATGAGTCGTTTCCTGTTGTAGATTTTGGTGTGCAGATGGGATCGCCTCAGGGCTCATGCTTAATCTATACAGGTTGTTCTTTTTCACAGCAAACTAGAAATGACCTTACAAGATGTCAGCTGTGTTCCATTTTAATGCGCAGGAGTGAATCCACTAATCCCTACCTGTGTGCACTGTTCTCAAAAGTGCCTTTGTGATATCCCAGGTTTCAATATGTAGTGGAGACCCATATGGTCTGACCCATAAATCTAGAGTATAGGCAAAAAAAAGGTCAATTGAGTTTAAAAGCCCATTCACAAATGCAGAAAGTTTTATTCAAACCAACACTGAAACAAATTGGGTGAGGTTTTTGGACAGCCACAAACAACTAACTGTGTGTATCCTTTACAAATATTTGGACAATGATGATGCGAGATTGAGGCATTAGCTGTTACCTTTCAGTGTGTTGGTCAATTGGTTGTTCAGTGTGCCAATCTTTCATGAAGTTGTTAATTGCAGTTATAAAAGACCAAGAAGTTGTGATTGCAGTAGACATCAACTTCCATTGGAAGAAGTCATTTAAAGCTGTACATTCACACCTTACAACTTGATCACATTTGGAAATGAATATGAAGACCACTAAAGGATATTGTTTATTTGTAACCTGTACCAAAAGGAACTTTAACAACTGAGAATCTTTTGTTGCTTTCAAGTTCTCTGTAAAGGAGATTCACCACACTGTTATATCTTCATATCTCATGCAAAACGTTATAAATTTGCCATGACATCAGCATAATTCTCCCACTTACTTTTGCAAATAAATAGAAGAAATATTGTTTGGTTCTTTGGTTATTTTAGAAGAATATGAAAATATAATTAAATGTTTAATCTTGGAGATATAAATAATTACATTTTTGCATACTTAACAGGATATGATTTGCATTTTAATATGCAACAGAAGAAGCTGCAATCAAAGCTTAATTAATATTACTTTAATTAATTGAAATATCCATCCCGATTTGTGTTTGAACATTGCATCTGGTAATTTTTGTTGTTGTTGTCCCATTACCATTTAGGTCGTGTGTGTGTGTGTGTGTGTGTGTGTGTGTGTGTGTGTGTGTGTGTGTGTGTGTTAACTGAGATAAAACCGAGCAATATATCTCTTTACTTCCAGAAACTCTGACATGACATACTTCTTCAAACAGAAGATGTAAAGCAATGTTTAAGATAGCTATCTGCACATAAATGTTGATGAAACATATAAAAAATGTGGTATATATTGAATTCACAAAAAGTGAAAATGTTAAATACCTGACAAAACTATTATTTTTAGCAAAAAAACTAAAGTTGTTTTCTCAGCTACATGATTCATATTATTGCAGGCATCCCTGGCCCTTCACCTCTTGACAGCTGCTGGAAAACAGACATTGAGCTCTGCTATGTTTCATATTTATAACTTTATGTTCTAAAGACTTCACAGTATTGGAATGTAAATTAAGTGAAACTCATTGATTTGGAAATCTTATTAGAATTTGGTTAAAGGGATAGTTCACTTTGAAATTAAATTTTGGTATGTTTTAGCTTACCTCAAGGGCATCCAAGATGTAGGTGTCTTTTTTTCCGCATTTATTTCAATTTTGATATTTTTAGGTCAAATCGTTCTTGTCTGTCAGTCATTTAATGCAGGTCTATGGTCACTGTCTCAAAGAGCATGCACAGAGTCCAAATTAAAACAATTCCCCATCGTCCAAATTAAACAATTCCCCATCGTAAGTACACATTGATGGCCTAAGACACGAAACGAGCGGTTTGTGTGAGAAAACGAACAGTATTTATATAGTTTTTACCTCTTATACACAGACATTTTTATACTTAAAGACATTCGTTCCAATAAACTGCTGTAGACAAGGCAACATCTAGTGTATATATCTATGCACCAGTCTATTTATATATATATTTTTTTTTTTTTTTTTTTTTTAGGATTCTTTGTTCAAAATAACTGCGCATTTTGACCTGGTATTTTTCACACACACCTATCAAACGGTTTCAGATCACTTAGAACAAAGGTTACTGCATAAGTTTTAAATTTAAGTTCTAGGTGGTTTCCCGCCTGAGTATGTCACTACTGATATGATTAGTCATTATGTTCAGCTGTTCGTCATTAATTCGTCATAAATTTAAGTTTTGTTAATAAAGTATCTTTGTATTAATCTTCTTCGCCCTGACTTCAACCCATACCACGCTTAGGACACGTGACAATAGTCGTGTAATAACAAGAAGATAAGCAAAAGTTATAACCTTGGATTTGTGGATAACCTTTTTTAAGTAATTACCTAGGATTTGAAAAGATGCTCAAATGCCTTTTCTGGTCTCCGTAGCAGCCGCTGGCATAATACATTATAGAAGACACAAGGATGAGGGAATTTCTGTGTCATTTCACTGTATTCCATGAAGGCTGGAGGAGGTGAGATGTATTGATGCATTGAAATGGTACACAAGCACCACTCAGTAATACTTACAATTGTGTCCATAGAGAAGTGACAGTGGTAGGAAAATGTCTGCCTAATATTAATGGAAATATTTGTTATACTGCCTATGTTGTCCAAGGTATTAAGCATGATTTTGCAGAAAGTTTTCCCTTAATGATTTGTAGTTCTATTCCCCTTGGCAAGGTTATTGATGTCATTGGCTGAACTGAGCATTTATTCAAATCTGAGTTTTTATAATCAATTTAACTACTTTGAAGTTTGAAGTAGTTAATCACAAAGCCTAATCATTAACACAGATAGTCTTTTGGTGTACGGATGTTTAGGCCCTGGAGTGAAGGAAAAAACATCGCTCTTCTGCCACAGTACTTAACACAGTTACTACTCTAAATGCTTTAACGGACCATTTTACAATTACGGAGACAATTACAATTCTTGAAAAGGTCGACTTTTGCCATACAGTAATCTAAAAAGCTTGACAGCAGTGATGACATCTTACTGTGCCTGCTAATTCCCGGTAGTCTCTGAGGATGTTCTAAAGTTGGATAGATCAATATTGTGAAGAAAGCCTTGGGTAAATCCTGTTAGAAACCTCAACCTTACCATTGATCCGAGGAAGAAATGAATTCTGTTCAAACCTCCTCCCCAACGAGTAGACTTCTAAAGCTGCTTCAACACTACACAGAGGTATAGATGCTGTAGAGACATTCAGGAGGCTAATCTTCAGAGCTTTCAAAACATGCCTTAATGTTATGCTTGCCCAGATGCCACACCATGCTATATACAAGGCTTAGGGGACGAGATCCATATTTATCAGTGAACTAGCAGACAGGGAGGATTTGATGGATGTACATAAAGAAGTCTGTCAGCGAGTTGAAGATGCATGCAGTATGTAGTTTGTTAGCAGTGCATTAGATTCATAATGATCTATTAAAGGGGGGATACAATGGTGTTTCATGTATTCAGAGTTGTTTACAGTGTTAAAGAGATGGATTCTCATGCTAAACATGGGCAAAGTTTAAAACAAAATATTTTGGAAGAATTTCTGTGCCGAAAATCTTACTTCCGGGTACAAGTTTCGGCTGTTTTTTTTTTTTCGATCGTGGATCTAATGACGTAGATGAGAGTGGAACTCCTTATATGAGCATTTCTCTCGGAAAAGCGCGCCCGCGCACACGTCGACCAGAGGAGAGCAAGACCGCGCACATCAACGCGCTTCGACAGGAAATCATCGGCGCCCGCGCTGCATAGGATTTGTTCAAGAATGTCTCCAAAAAAATGGGGTTTTGGATGTGAGGGAAAGCTTACCGTGTTCAGCTTTCCAAAGAACCCAGTGTTACAGGAACAGTGGATGCAGTTTGTTTTTCCGGGGCAGCAACGGAGTGTACCAAGTGCGGCTGTGTGTTCTGGTCATTTCAGTGACGAATGTTTTATTAACAAGGCCCAGGTCGACGCTGGATTTGCAAATCGTTTGCTAATAAAACGTGGAGCGGTCCCAGTGATAAAAGACCCCATTCATGTAAGTACAACTGGATCAGATTTCTGTCTTTTGCTGGAAATCAAGCACTACCGCTTGACTCTATAGCTCCGCCTCCAGGACCTCGGCTTTTTCCGGAGAGAATCGGAAAGCTGTATTTTTCTTTTATAAATATAATAAAACTAAACACTTTTTGGAGATATTAAGGATGCACTACTACTCTATAGGTACTCAAGATTAACATGAGATTAGGTGAAACTGTGCATGTTATGTACCCTTTAAGGACAAACAGCTCAGGAAAGTAAAGACAGAGCACACTAAGGACAGTAATTTGTTATTGCTAGTAATATCAGTGATAGCTGTTACTCTCTGCAGTGGTTGTAGCCTACCCATTATCCCCCATTCACATTACCCTCTTTGAACTGTAGCCTGTGTTGTTTCCCTGAGCTGAACACTCTATGATTGATATTTGACTTTAAATTACATGCACTATAGTTTACAAATTCAAGCACTGTCATCACTCTACGTGTACAGTAGCAATGGTGTTTCATTTTCCAGTCGAGTGGTGAGATTATCAGAATGTGCTTTAATGCGGCTTTCTTCGTTAGAAAACCATTTGTATCGTGTGTCACAAATGAATGTTTTCCTGTACACACATTCATTCTCAACAGTATAGTTTAAGGTAACACACTATAGCTTTTTTTAAATCAATTAAACCTCTCCCTAAACTTATCACTCAATTAAAAAATAATAAATAGGCGTAAATAAATATTTAGGTTGACTGTGTAAAATATCTTGAATGCGTATGTGGCGACTTGTTGAATTTCCTTTGGTTTTGCTTGCAGGCTTTGAAGCTTCCTGTCACCATGGGAACAGCCAAAATGACCCAGAGGATACCCTATGGAAAATGAATTCCAAGCATAGAGAGGGACTGGAATGGAGTTTAATGGGCATCTTATGCACTGTAAAAAGTTTAACTATTATTTAAAAATTGAGTAAATTTTAAAGCTGTGAAATCAATGAAATATACTGTATGAATTGAGTAAATGCAAGTAAAAAAATTAATTAAATCTGAGTAACTGCATCTGGTACATTAACAAATAAAATTGAGTAGAAATAATTTAACATTTAAACATTAAAAAACAATATTTATGAGTAATATTAACTGTTTTTATTAATGAGTAATATTAACGTTTTTATTTTCTCTAAACCTTTGTAAAATAGTACTCCAGACAACCACCATTATACATTACATTGGCCTTTATTTTCAATGAGTACAGCAATACAGCACATTTTAGACTGTTTTTTCATGTATACAATATTGCCTGCATTTAAACTTATTTAACAAGTAAAAATGAAATATTTAAACATTCAGGTAGCCTAATTCAAGTGTAATCAACCACTCTGTTATCCAATATCCACCGAATCTGCGCTGGTCCTCGTGCCGGAGACAGACTCGCGCTCTGCGGGTGAACTTTGAACTTCATACCGCCGTCCTGCGTTTCACTCACAGTCACTGTCTGAGGCACAGCCGAAATATACTGCGAGCGACTGACATAACCTGCCAATAAACAAAAAGTGATAGTTCTGAGGACATTTTATCATCCAAATGATAATAATTATATTCATTATCATTATGAAAGTCATGTGTTTATGCAAAGCGTTTCAATCACGCAAAAAGACAAACGCGGCTCTCGTCTCGTTTAGGTGTCGAATTACGCCTCTGTATGTTGTTTTGCATTAAATATGATTTAAAACACAGTAATGATTTTATAGATAAAATAAAACATACACCAACCTGAATTTCACAGTGAAAATGCACCAAATCTGCGACGCTGAGAAGAGAGCTGTTGTCCTGGAGACTGGAGAGTTCAAACAGCCACGCTCACTCCAACCGTCGAGTTTTCGTCACGTCAGAGGGTGGGGGAGGGGGGAGGGGGGGGGGCATTGTTTTAATTGAGTAAACTTACTCAATTTTAAGAGCGTGTTAAATATATTAATAATATTGATTTGAATTAAGTAATTTTTTTGTTTCTTGAAACAGATCAGTTTAATTAAACATTCTCAAATATTTTGATAGAAATTTCACATATATATTAAGTATATTATAAAGAAATAATTGGTTAGTCAAATACTAAATTATTTTATTGAAAAAAACTTAAATATATCTGTAAATTTTAGATAAAATTAACTGTTGGATTTTTACTCAATTATTTTGGTATGTTTAACTCAAACAATCAAGTAAACGATATACAGAGATTTTATTAAGTTAATAAAGTTAAAAATTTCTGTAATATTTACTAAGCCACAGAATTATTTTTTACAGTGTGGGTACACCAACAACAGCTATCGTTTTCATTCTACAGCATCAGCTAATAGAATAAAGGCAACCATTCGCTTATCTGCAGCCCTTCACAACAACTTTAATTGACCCTTAGGAAGCAGCTCCTGTCCAATCCGACCTTCGCAAACACACCTAACCAATACATCCTTTATTAAGCTTTCAGCACTTTTCCACCACTAGCTTTTGATATTTGTGGAGACAACCGTAATTACATTTTCTCTGGCAGGCAGGTCAAATAACTTAAACTCTTGTTAGCAGTTATTTTTCAGCTGGTTTTGTTTTTCTCTTTATTAGATTTTAATTTAATTTTAATATCTTATAACTAAAATATAGAACATAATTTTTGCCTCAAAAACTAATAAAGGGAATTGTGAGTTTAAAATAAGAAGTAAAGCTACATTGTGAGATATTATGTGAATTTTTTTTTAATTTATGTTGTATTGATTGCCCTGTTGTATTTCTTTTTTGTCTCTGTGCCTCAAGGAGGTTTAAGATGATCATTTTGTCCGAAATTGAATACTTCCCTATTATAAAGTATGCAAAAGCCAGTGTTGGGGTAGTTACTCAAAAAAAGTAATTAGTTACTAGTTACTAGTTACTTCTGTAAATTGTAATGAGATTACTTTACTAGTTACTGCATTTGAAAAGTAACTTCACTACTTATTACTTTACTTTCCCATTTCTTAATTTACCCTGTAGATACCGACAAACATCATAGCCCTATCATCACTTAGCCTGTCCAAATAGTGTTTATAAATGTAGCCTACAAAATGGCATGTAAAATATGAAAGAATAATATACATGTCTGCACAAAGAAATATGCCTCAATGTAAAATCCACAAACAACAGGATAAAGGACAAATGTCTGCGGTGGTAGACACATAATCAGGGCTGGACTGGGACAAAAAAAAAAAAATCGGCATTTTGGCCATAATAATAATAGCACACTAATATACATATATTGTAAAACAAAAGCACTGAAAAATAAAGGAAACTTTCATAATTAGTTTTGTACTAATTTCTATACTTGAAAGAGATATAAGCACATAATCTTTTATTTTGACGGAAAACATGGTTTACAAACGCGTCTCATTAAATTTATAGTAAATTACGGTAATCGTCAACTATGCAGATGTGGAAATAATGTATTACTGGGTAATGGGTTCCTACACTCATGACATTCCATACACAAAAGATAAATATATTTGAAATATATTTTCAGAGTATATTTTAGAATATATGCAAATATTTCAAATTGGCCCAATAAATATATTTCACACTTAACATCATATATTTTAGTTGTATTTCAGAATATATTTCAATGTATTTGGAATATATGCCACATATATTTTGACACTTTTGGGGATCCAAACAGAAAAAAAGTACATTGAAATATATTCTGAAATATAATTGGGCCAATTTCAAATATTTGCATATATTCCAAAATATACTCTGAAAATATATTTCAAATATATTTATCTTTTGATAGCCTAAGTGTTTTGAAAGTAACTGTTAGTTCTGCTTACCGCAGGCTCTACACTTTCTCATCTCTGTCCTGATCCTCCTCACTATCCTCATCATCAGCCACAGGAGCTGATGAAGGTCATGCTGCTGCAGAAAACATTTTGACACATTTTACAGCGTCTGCTTGAAGGGCCTGTGTCTATTTTTCACGCTATTTCTCTGCACATTCCTTGCGTTTCTTCTCCATCTCTCAGACTATTTTGACAGATACACACTGACACACGTGCACGCTCGATCAAAGCCCAAAGGGGGAGGTGTTTAAAGATGTGATTGGACCAGCCCAGTGTCAATCAAGAAAAGATCCAATGGGCCACGGTGTTTCATGGACCGGTCAGCTATCAGGAAAAAAAACAAACTGACACAGACTTTTTTAACTAATGCATTACACCGGCACGCACTTACTTAACCCAGCGCCACCAATTAAGCAAAACGAATGGTCCGCCGATGTACGAGTTTTATGGTCCGTTAAGAAGAAGAAAAAAAAATAAGAAAAGGCACGTCCGCCCACTGGGAATCTCCCGGTAGTCCCGATGGCCAGTAACTTGCTGCCTGGGCATACAAAGTACATTTCACGCGAATATTTTTGTCCTTTCGAGCAATAAACTGAAAGTGATGTGAATATTGCCACTGGCCGGACCCCCCTGTCTCCGTCTCCATTTCCCGCTCCCCTTCGCACCAGCAGCTACGTCACTCAAATCGATCTCTATGACAACGGTGCACGCGCGCGCACACACATACACAGACAGACATGTACGCAGCACAAACAGATCAGAGCTTTACACGCAGGCAAAAATGGCTTGGGTAACGCAGGAAAGCGCGTTCCTATAGTCTAGTAAAGTAGTGTAGTTACCGATATTTTTAGTGTAATGCGTTACTTTATTTCGTTACCCAAAAAAGTAATATCGTTACTGTAATTCGTTACTTTGTAACTCGTTACCCCCAACACTGGCAAAAGCAATGTACCAAAAAAGCAGTATGTCTGAATACATAGTAGTCCCCAGATTACCTATTTCCTCCGAAAGCGAAGTGCGCTTTCGATGGCCACTTTACTATTCCATGAGGCCACGGTAGAGGATTTAATGGCATGCAGTAAAGCGACACAACTGACGTTTTAAGTAACATTAGCTAACAGATCACGTAACAGTAACAACATGGCGGATATAGGCTATGTCCGAATTTCAGCGGTCGCAAAGTAAGTTCAAATTCAGATGTAGTACCTAATCAGACAGTATTCGTTCATCTACATGTAACATTTATGTGCTTTTATTTAAAAATATATATTTCTATTTAGCTGTCTTTTTTCATTTCAGTTTGTTTTAGTAATTTTAGTACTTAAACTTAAACTTTTTCTTTTCTATTTTTTCTAGTTCTATCTATTTTTTTTCTATTTTTTAAGTTAAGTTTTTCATGTAATATTTATGTTTTTTTTTCAGCTTTATTTCAATTAACAAAAACACTTTTTGAAAATACTTTTTGCTTTAGTTAACAATAACAACATGGGTTGATGTCATTTTCTTTTTTATTAAATCCTATTTTTTTCTATCTTTTGGGCACTTGTGCTACAATTTAAAAAAAAAATTAAAAGACCATTGATGTTCCAGTTTTATGTCACTTCCGTTGTTTGCCCTATACTGTAGACGGGTGTAACAAAAGACATCAAGACAATATGTACCGTACTAATTGGCTAAAATTTTCTATATACACCCATTCAGTACCATACCTTGTGTTTTCGTCTTCTACATGACTGGTATATTCTTTATTAGGACCCTCCTTTCATTTTGTTTTGCCAGCTTTGTTTGCATAGCAATCGCAATGATCTTTTGTTTGATTACCTGTTCAGAACAGCACAGCTCTACATTGCCAACACTGAGTCGCGAGTGGTTGCTTTAGGACCACAATATAATGAGAACACACTTTGATTAAGGTTTAAGTTATCGGTCACTCCTCTATCTTGCCTCAAAAAAGCACCATCCCATTCAATTAAACAATACTCTGACCTTATCTTTCTCGAATCAATAACCATGATAAACAGTAGTGTCCAGTTTGACCAATCACAAAGGTCTCTGGGTGAACCAGATAGCAAAGGCACACAACTTGTTGAGACATATGAGGTCAGGAGTTTCTTTACTCACAATGGCTTCCATACATCAATGTCTGTGGGAATCGTGTAGTATTATAGAGGTGGAGAAACAGCAATACATAACAAAATGAAGAACAATTGACGTCTTGATGTCTAAATGATTGTGTGAGCTGGAACCAATATACAGTATTTATTCAGTGTTGTGTGGACAGTGAGACCTGATTGTATCCTCGATTCTAATAAAACATTTAAAGGTGCCAATTTTATGTTTTAAATGTTTAATTTCTGTGTCACCAAATCAGAATAGCAAAAATAATGAGATTATAATATGACATATATGACCGTATTTCCTGTACAGAATACAGACAATTTCGGTAAATTCATTTTTGCTAGAATAATTTTCAAAACAAAAGGGTCTGGCAAAAGTAAACAGCAGTTCATTCGTTTGATTCTGTTCTGGTAAGCTGCTTAATCGCAAATTATTTCCTGCCTGCTTGTGATCATAATTATGTATTAAATTACCGTAAATTGACTTTATCCCAAAGGCTTTTTGTGTAGCATCAGACAAGGCCATTTAAATGTATCATTTCTGTCCCCAGGAATCTTCTATTCACTGTTGACGTGATTTGAATTAAAGGTAAAATAACATGCTTTGATGATAAAATCATCTATTAATTCTCGCATACTTGACTAAACATGGACAAGCTATTGCTTTTTACATTGATTTGTATTATAAATACGATTATTTAAAGATTTCAAAACCACAAAGCATTTCATTTTCAAAGTCAAAACAGTCATTCTTTCTTCAATTGCTTTGTCTTGTGTCCCCTTTCTCTCCCATTATTTTTGTTTTGATATTTTCTAACACTGATTATTTTTGAGAGATCGTTACCCAAAGATTTGGAGAACCTGATGAAACTTCCATCCAGCTGCTATTTACCAACCTATATTTGTGTCAGTTTTGATGAAACAAAGCAAGGAGGAAGATGAAAATTTGAGTGTGTGGAGAAGGAAGAAAAAGCAAACACAGAGGGGATTTGCTTTATGTGACAGTTGGTGACTAAATCATTACAGGCTAATGCTATCACACAAATGTTGTCATTATCATGTGACCTACCAGCGTCAGTTACGTCACTTAAATGGAAAATGAAGTTAAGCAACCACTGCCACTCACAAATCCTCTTCTGTGGCCTCATGGGATACTGTAAAGACTGGAAGAACTGGAAGAGAGGACAACTCTCTGAGGAAATAAAGGAAATTAACATTTGAACTCTCTCTTGTGAAATTAGCATCACCATTCGAGACGCAAGTCTCACCTCAGTATCATCCTAATCTACATCTCTTTCCCTTGACCCCCCATTCCCCTGTTCCTTCTCTCCCTCATGCTGAGGTCACCAAAATTCACCCAAAAATCTATATGGTTTAATGTGAACAGTTATCATACAACACTATGGGCCCTATCTTGCACCCAGCGCAATTGACTTTGTACACCGACCCATCTATCATTCCTATTTTGCACCCGCGCAAAGCGCGTTTTTCCCTCCACAGAAGCACGTCGCTAAACTAGGGAATGAACTTGCGCTCATTGGGCGGTTCAGCGCAAAAAAGGAGGTGTGTTCCGGCGCAAACGTTCCTTCATGCTATTTTGCAGGTTTAGAAAACAATTGCGCCACTAACCAGGAAAAAATAGTTTAAAGTCAGTGGCGCGTTGCGCATGTTATTCATATGCTATTTTAAGGGCGCATGCTTGGCCATAATCAATGTAGCGTGTGCACAACGCGCATACACTTTGATTCTCTCATCTACACAGAAGCAGCAGTTTTAATTTTTGCAAATCATACATTATTACGGTAGATAGATAGATAGATAGATAGATAGATAGATAGATAGATAGATAGATAGATAGATAGATAGATAGATAGATAGATAGATAGATAGATAGATAGATAGATAGATAGATAGATAGATAGATAGATAGATAGATAGATAGATAGATAAATAGATAGATAGATAGATAGATAGATAGATAGATAGATAGATAGATAGATAGATAGATAGATAGACAATTTATTATAAAAGCATACATCTAGCTTACACATTTACCCAAATTATCATACACCTTTTTAACCGAAGTTTATTTGGGTGGGTTTCTCCATCCCCAATCTCCCTGACGAGAGCGTTGCTCTCCTCGGCTGTGAACCGCTCCTGGCGCGCGCCTGGCAAATCCGCCGTTACAATAATCCGCTTTAGAACAAGCGCGCCTGCTCTTAAAGGGAATGTGAGATGACGCTCTGATTGGTTTATTTCACGTTACGCCCAAACCACACCTATGAATAATGAAGCTGCTTCAGACCAACCCATTTTAGATTTGCGCCTGGCGCAAGAGTCATTTATCCCGAGGGGAAAATAGCAACAGCGCCAAGACCCGCCCACAAAGTTACTTGCGCTTTGCGCTTTGACACTTGCGTTTCAGATCGTTAAAATAGGGCCCTATATGTTTGGTATCATTTGAAATGTCTCAGTGCCACTGGTACAAAGGTCTCATCCCCACAGAAGTAATTCAAAAGGTAATAAGGTTTTTAAGAGTTTAAAGATAACTTGCTTACAGAGGAGGGTGTGTCTCCCAGGCAAATGGCATCCTGCTCTCAAAAGGTGTAAACTCTGAATGCAAATTCCCATTGTTAGCAAATGTTTCCATCTGAAATAAGTTTCTGTCTCGGTCTGTGTATTTAAAGAAAGAGCACAAGAGGCTCAGGGCGATTGGTTTCTGAAATCAGCCCGTGATTCTGAGTGTGCTCAAGACACTCCGCATCATGTGTTTTCTAATGTCAGGTTCGCTTCTTTTCTCTTTATTTGCATTTGGTGTTTTGTATTTATTATCTTTGAACTGATTATGTAATTGGCATGATACATTTACCTGACATAATAAATAGTTACATTTGATTTTATTCTGACTTACTCTGAAATTATTTTCCCAAATAGATTAAACTGATTCATATGTTACCGCAAATCTGCGTCAGATTAGTGACAGATTCCAGTTTTGAGTGGAGCATAAGACACACCAACTGCGATTTTAGAGTTCCGGTTAATATTTGGCACTAATTCAAGTGTACTTGGTTTTGTAAAACAGCTAAATGTTGCTCGACCAACCTAAATACCGGTAGGGTGAGTCTTAACTCTGTTTAATGTAATGTTACTTAAGTTCAAGTGTACGTGGGAAACCATGACATGACCAAACCAAAGCTACTATCAGAGAAGTATTGGTTGGCTTATATCTGTAGTAGTGGTCATGACCTCTGTCTGAAGAAAACGTTACTTTAATTCAAGTCTAAACGAACCAAGGGGGCTGTACAAAAATATATTTGATTGTGTTAGCGTGAATGCCACCTTCTAAGGTATAGCCAATTACCTCTTTTTAGTTACCCGAAACTGGCGAGTTTGTGATTGTGAGACCCGTGTTATAAATGGCCGGCGTGAGGACCTCAAAGCGACATAGTTTCCTAATCTGAACTGGTAAAATATAAAGTAAAGAGTTAAATAGAATAATCAAATGTATTGCTAAACTATTATATAAATGACTAATAACCAATTGGCAATCTAACCTAAATTCGAGGTTGTGATAAAATGGAGTCAGATTAATTAAATGACTTTGCCACGCTGAAAAGACAGTAACACACAGTCACCTTCACCTGCTTATCGGATACTGTCGTTGGACCGATTGTCCATCGCATGCACACTTCAGAATCCCGCCGGAAGTAGTAGGTTATCTGGGTACTTTTTGCCTATGCACTTTGATGAGTACTTTGAATTTGGACATACTGTTTTTCACCTACTTTAGTATGCGATTAGACACCTTAGACACCTACTCATAAGTATGCTATTTCGGATGCAGGCAGAGTGATACCCTGTGTCTCAATGTCCATAGTATCCATCCTAAATAGTATGTGAGATTAAAATGAGTGTGTCCCAAAGCATAGTGAAAAGAGTATGCCAGAAGTCCCCGGATGATCTACTATTTCTGGTGGATTTGCAAAGTGTGGATCCGTGCTCACTATAACAGCTAATATTGCCCACAACCCATTGTGCTCTGGAGGAGGATCCAGTTCAGAATTACAAACACGAGTAAAAAGTGTTCCGAAAACTACAAAACGTGGACAGGTCAGTTTACGTGACAGGATGCGTGTAGCTAATGACAGAGAACAACCGTTAAAGACGCTATTTTATGACGTGATAGTATGTACTCTTCTGCTTCACACAGAGGTTGTTTGAGGTTTGTACAGGTTGGAAATTTGCAGTTCCTTCATTCCTTTGCTTATTCATTTCACTGTTGGTGTTAAAAAACAAAAAAAGCAAGCAAGCCCGCAGGTGAGAGAAAGTAACGCAAAAGTAATGTAAAGCATTACTAAACACAAAAGGTAACTACCTCAATTAGTTAATTTTAGTAAAGCACTGTTGTAATGCCTTAGTTTTGAATGTAACTTTCCTCAACACTGGTCATTAATAACATTATATCTTTATTGTGAGATCAGAGTTTGATTTTTACACTGCTGGTTGGGAATAGTAATATATGCTGAGAACTAATTTTCTAATGTGCCTGAATGAGTCCTGATGAATTAAGAAAGACTGGTCTAAAAATCCACACCCCCTCTGAGTTAATGTCTCAATTACCTTATATTAATCTGATTGTCACATAACCATTCAGATAAAATTATTACCAGAGCTGAGAAGAAGATAATCATAACTTGTCAGCTCTACTTCGTTAGCACCTGTCGGAATATATGAAATGGTCCTGCTGAACTGTCATCACTTTACTGCATTGTTAGCAACAGAAGACTTCTGGCCAATCCCCTACCAAGAGCGACCTGTCATGTTGAAATAAAACAGCGAGGCCACTCATGAGCTGTCAGAGGTGAAAAAAATTGATATATACGTGGAATCTGAAAGCTTGTCTATCTGTGTGCATGTTAGCACACGTGTGTATGTGTTTCGCGAGCATGAAGTCGTGCTGCAGGGGAGGTGAATTTAGTTACCCATAAATAATCTGAAGGGCAACATTTGTCCTGTAAGTGCTAATACAAAGGGACAGACAGATAGATCTTAACCAGGGGGCCTCAACCTTACATTATTCAGTGATATATGGCAAGGCTTTGCCATTTAAGTAAGCCTGGCCTATGTGTTTAGTATGTACTGTTGATATGTATTTCAATGTAGTGTGTTATGGTGCTGATATTGCAGAGTCATTCAAATAATAGTTGTACAGTACAGAGTTTTTAGTAATATATTAATTATAATTTTTCTTTTTTCTTTTTTTTAATTTTAATGGGAAGGACAAACACCATTTAGCAGAAGTTTCAGCTAATTTTAAGTTTTTTCTTTTTTTTTCTTTTTTTTTGACACATTATTAATTTCACACTTTTTTTCTTTTCAGAAAAAATATTTTGAGATCCAAAAAATAATTGGTGGACCCCAACAGTACCATTACGGACCCCCTGTGGAAGAACCCTGATCTAAACAGAAAGGTTATCATAAAAGAGAGTTTAATCAGTAAACATTAACCTAACATCCTTTTGGTCACTTTGATACAGTTTATGTGGGTTTGTGTGTTTTTTTGGAGACTACACATGACTGTTTCAGTATCGTTGTTATTGTCATTTACAAATATGTATGTTTTTGTGATTAAAGGAGAACTCCGGTCAATTTTAACATTGAGCTCATTTTTTTGTACATTTGGAGTGCTGTCAATACAGAGAACAACGACAAAAATCGGTGTTGCCTACACCGAGTTATTCTTTTTTTAAAATTTGCACCCTGTTGACTTCAAGGGGGCAAGTACTAAACCTGCTTTTAGCCTCTTAACATCCTTGATGTGTCATTACAAGTGCACAGAAAATGTGAGTGATTCCTTCAGAGTGAACACGAGTGAATCGAGTGATTGCCGAGTTCACGCGCATAGGTTTAGTTACCTATGATCACGCGCGTGAACTCGGCAATCGACTACTTTGGACTTCAACCGAAAAACAGGATGTAAACACAGGTATTTGCGCTGGCTTAAATAACATCATTTTTATACATATCTTTCACATCTACTGCAGTCAGATTCACTCGTGTTCACTCTGAAGGAATCACTCACATTTTCTGTGCACTTGTTCTCCTTTAATATATAATTTCTGTGTTGCTGACTTTAAAGGAATTGCTCATCCAATAATGCATGATATTCCCATGTAATACCAGTTAAATGCCCCCAAAAGAAGCACAATATAGAGAGAACTTTCATTTTGGGGTGCACTGTTCCTTTAAGATGAGATTAATTGATGCCACTGTATCTTCTAGGTCAGTTCTTGGTTAGTGAAATCATTCTATTTAATTCTATCTATTTCTATTTAATCATTCTATCTCTAAGTACCACATGTGGAAGATGTAAGGGTTTGTGCCCTGTCTAAAACTGATCAGTGCCATCAGCATTCGGCCACTTTTCAGATGTGAGCTAATAAATGTGTGAAAGGTAACAGCATGGGTGCAAACAAAAGACATGGCAATGTCAAATGAAATTATCACACACAATGATGGGTTGACTGCCAATTATTTTCCTTGATTGAGCATTGGCCTTATCAGAACGACGGCAGAAGAACGACCTCCATATTCATTAACAGACAAAGTTCAGCAGAACATGGGGGGAGTTACAAAAATACATTTAACAAGGGTTGTTTTCTTGAGGGTATATACCAAATTATATTTTAACATGCTATTTTGCACACGATTTTGCAAAAAGCTGAATATAATATTTCAAATCACATTTAAAGACGCAATTCAAGCACACTGCTGGATGTAAAGTGACATTTGAGGCTTTGACATTTAATGGTATATGATAATGCAAAGGTATATAGAAGAGAAAAAGTTACTCTTGGGTCACAATTCATCAACAATGGCAGATGATTGGTAGAGAATTAAATGTGCGCCCATTTCAGTTATCACAATACTGATGAAAAAGTTAAGCACCCATAAGCATCAGGGACCCCCCATAAGTCCCAAAACCAAAGTGTGTATCATCGCACGAGAAAACTGTGTAGGCTATGCACACAAAAACAATTTTTGCCATATAAATGGTAGCCTACGAGAAATAAAATTTGTGCCATAAATACGCACTTTCATGAGAGTTTTCACCTCACGATGACGGTAAGATAATATTTATTTGTTTTATGATTGTTTGGTAAACCTAATTTACTGATACTGAATTTTTTTAATTGATTTACTGAAGTGTTTATCTTAGAACCGAAAAGTCACTATTATTATAATCTTGGTCTGTAAAGTGTCTTTTTTTTTTTTTTTTTTTTTTATATCTTTCAAGATGCTAGCTCAGAAATGATGGAAAGAATATAGCAGCATATAAACTGTTCTTTTTATTTTATGTAATGTTTTTTGGGGAAGATTGTTCCAATACTGGTCCTGAATGTGTTAAAAGGGGTATTTTTCATAAATTTGCATTGAAAGTAATGTTAAGTTCGTTATTAGCCTACATAGATTTTTTGTGGAGAAAAGAGTAAATGCTCAGCTGCAAAAACATGTTCTGAAAAAAAAAAGTAAAGTAAATGAAATTATATTATATTATCATATGAAATAAATAAATGAAAAATTTTATAGAATTAAGTTGTTTGTTTTTGTTTTGGGGGAGGTGGAAGGGGTGCAATTAATTGTTCACACGATTCGACTTTAAAGCCATTTTTAAACTCACTGAATAATGCATTTATTAGGCTCGCTAGAAGACTTTTCCTAGAATCTCAGTTCATAGAGGGAATAATAGCAAACAATTTACATGCTGTTTCCAATCAGGACCACAAGCCAGCATGACAATTGGAAATTGGCTCTGCAACATTCAGAAGAAAAGTGTAATTAACCGTCTATAGTGTTCGGCCTTTCACTGAGGGTTGTTGTGCATTAGTGCTTTTTGCTAAATATATACATTTTAAATACATAGCTTTTTGCTAGCACAATGCCAAGACTCACAAAGCCTTTCTCACTGCTCCTCAGTGACTGACACTCATCCTGTCACATTGCAAAGGAAATGTAAGCTTTTCTTTTCTCCCTTCACAAAAAAAGAAGAGGAAAAGCATCTTGGGAAGTGAAAAACATACAACAGGTGGTCTTATTCCCATGGATGAACCTTGTTTGTTAAACTGAATACATATAGAATGAGGCTGTTCATACTTTCATTACTATTTCATAAAGGACATTTTCTATTATGTATGAGCAAGACCTAAAATATTAGTCCAGTCAGAGGAGTATATATGCTTACAAATATGTGACAGAAAATCCTTGTCAGTACTCTGTCAATGTGATCATTTATTAGTGTTATTAATGATCATTTCTGTTCAAATGTAGCACCTTGTTTTCTCAGTTTCTCAGCTTTGAATGACGATGCACAATAATATATGGAAAACCTCCACTTCTTACAGCCTTATGAGGGTTTTTCAACACCATTCCAAACCCCTTTTATGTGTCTGATTTATATTTAATATATAATTATTGACAGTTATTTTCTTTCCATTTTACTCTGTGACAAATAAAATAAAATTAGCATTAGCATTCTGGGAGACAGCGATAAAATATCAAAAAAAAATTCTTTAGCTACATCTGACTTTCAAATGTTTTGCTGTGACTCATCCAGCAATGTTATGATGATAATAAGGTTAACTTTATCTGAATAAACAGATTATGGTCTTTAAAAATAGACAAAATTTGCACTGCAGTTGCTTAGGGAAATGAATAGAGTCTATAAATAAATACTACTTGTTTTGCATCTTTTCATAAAACATTTAATCCAAAAATCTGTTTAATTTTAATTCTTTAATAACTTGGCAGTATTTTTAACACATCTTGACTAACATTATTGAACAATTTATTTCCCACAAATAATACAGTAAGAAAATCTCACAAATACATTGAAATAATTTCAAAAAACACTCAAATACATATTTGCAATGAACACATACAAGTTACTTAAAACTGACTAGTAATATTTCAACACATAGAACAATGAATTAATTTATATGCAATTATGGTCCCATGATGAAAATTGTGGAATAAATATTGTGGAATATTTTGTAATGTGGAAATGGAACATGCACATTGTAAGCACAACTGAGATTTTGTCATGATGCTGGAGATGAATATTTCTGATTAAAATATAAACTCTTGATTCAGAAATGAACTGCTTAATGAAATCAACAATTTAAAGTATACTGAAGTAAATACATTCTTGTTAATTCAATAAGGGTGTGATCAATCCCAGCTTGATTGAGTCGAGTTTTAGCGATTGATGTTTTTAATTAAAAGTTCTTGATTAAGAATCCATAACCTTGTTGTGGTCAACATGCATGTCTGAATTGTCATTATAGCATTATATAGATCAGCTAGGCTGGTAGAAGACATATCTGTGCATTAATCTATATATAACAACATGAAACACTTTTCAATTCAAGAGCAGAGGAGGCCCTGGCTACATGTTGAGTCATTCATACAATTACAATAACATACCGGTACATTGTTTTCCTGTTTTGAGTTGATGACTGTGATACAAATTACTGCAAATAGTACTGTTTCTAAGTTTACAGTCATTACAAGTAATGAATGTACAGTAAGTAGCAGACTACTGTAGCGCAGTAGTGTAATAGAATTACTGATTTTGTGGATTAATCTCATTCTTTTACTGTTTTTTACATGTGTCCTTAAAGATATAATTAACCAATTTGGTCGAACTTTTCTTGATCCAATATAAGAGCACTGTTTAATTTAATCTATGCGTTTAATTTACTCTCAGAGTGAAATCCCAATAAAGCAGATGGGAAAGGGTAGTGTGCCTGTTTAATCAATCTATCCGTATTAAATTTAGATCCTGCTTCTGTGGAACAGTCGATCGATTCCTGAGGAGGTAAGTTTGACGTGTCTTTTCACTTCACTGCATGATGCAGTAAATATAAATTTTACTGTTTTTTGTGCTGCTGTTTTATTTGTAAAAAAATATTTTTATGATTTGCTATCACAACTTTTTTTTTCTTTTGTCAAATCAATTTAGATAATTAATGTAGTTCAGATAGCATACTATTTTGAGTTTCTGTAAACAATTTCCTTCAAATTGTTAATTTTAATTTACTAAAAATTTTAAGGCCAACAATATTTTTTTACAGTGCACTATGCTTAAAAGTCAAAGTCTCTAGCCAGAAACAAACTCGAGTGAAAATTTTCCACATTTAATTGTACTCTATGGGCCCTAATTTAACGATCTATAAGCGCATGGTCTAAAGTGCACGCACAAGTGCACTTGGAGTGAAAAGTTATTAGCGTATTCCGTGTGGTTGATGTCCAGTGTTGCTAGCTGAGCAGAAATACAAAATCATGCTTCGCTTGGTCCCCTAAAAGTTGCGTTGGGTTTTCTCCGAATCCACTTTTGCTAGTTTAACGACAGGAAAAATGGTCGGCGCGCCCAGCGCATGGTCTAAAAGGGTTGTCCTTATTCTCTTAATAAAAAGAGGTGTGTGTTGGGCGTAACGTGCAAAAAACAAATCAGAATCTCATCTCCCATTCCCTTTAAAAGCCAGTTGCGCTTGTGCCATGGCAGATTCGCTATTTACATGGCGGAATTTGCAAGCAGAAAGACTGAACGCTTTTTCCAGAGAGAAAACGGATCTGCTCGTGCGCAAGGTTAAAGCACGCAAGCAGACCATCTACCGAGACAAACCGGATTCCACCATATCTTTATGTACACACAATAATAATCTTTTACATTGTAATCTTTTTATTTTTAATATTTGGCATGTTTGTGTGCTGCTGCGCATCCCTGTGTGTGTAATAAGCATAGTGTATGCGCGTTGTGGACCCGCCTATAGGCTCATATTACTAATGTGCTATTTAAAAAAAAAAAAAAAAAAAAAAATACTGCACCATTGACTTAAACCAGGTTTCAGTTGCCTCAAAATAGCAATGTGCCAATAATGCACCTGAGCACACCTCGTTTTCAGACCAGCACGCCCATGGGAGCACAAATGGCCGCAAATGCATTTGCTATTTAAAGGGTAACTAAACCCCTGGTCAGAGCCTGACTCCACCCACTGGCAATATTAGAAAAATGCTGGAAAAGTGGGCAGACCCCAGCGGAGATAGAGGGGGCGAACCGAGGGCGGGGCTGAGCGGGGGGCGTGCACCTGAGACCCGCAGTGACGGATTAATTGACAGCTGCTGTCAGACTCTAAAATGGAGAGTGACTCACAGGGTCGCAAGACGACGTAAAGTACAGTAAAGATGTCAATAGTGCGCGCTCTCTGTAGGCATATTCATATTTTGCCGCTATGTGAAAAAATCCAGCAAAATGCACCAGCGCGTTTGTCGACCCCAGAGGATTAACTTTAGGCTAACCATAAATTGTGATTAAAATATATATGATCACTCACATCAAGACGCCGCTGCGGTGGTGGAGTCCATGCAGGAGGAGCAGCGTTTGGCACTGTGTTGCTTTTCAGCGCGAGCTGTGTGGAGAAGCCCATTTCCACCTCTATTGCGTTGGAGAAGCAATCCCGCGTAAAATGCAGGTTGCACACTTGAGCTCTAGGCGGAAACTCACGGTCTTCCAGGTCAAGTGCATGCAACCACTGGTGCCTAATTTCCAAGTCTGCTGGAAAGCTATGCAGTCCAGAAGTGCTGTTGCAACCAGCAACACTATACCTACGTACCCTCCTGACCACTGTACTAAATACAGATAAATCTACACTAACTTGAAGCTATCCTAACTGATGCAATACTATGCGTGGTAGCTCGTACCAAGGGCGTGGTGAGCTGGAACCTGCTTACGTCACGCAGTACCGCAGACATCCAATAGGAAAATTCAACTGCAGTAGCCACCGTTCAACCTGAAGAGGGCAGCACACTTTTTACACCATATATTGTAGAATTAAAACACTTTATACCCAAATGTCAAAAAAGTTACTCGATTCAACGAACAGCACTAATAAAGCCCCATTCTTACAGATCATTATCTAAAAAAAGTTGGTTTAGGGTTTAGTTACCCTTTAAACAACGTGGCGCAGGACGTGAAAATGATAACTGCATTGGGCTGAAACTAGTAAAAAACACTTGTGTCACGCCTGGCGCTGCATTGCTTTAAGGGGCTTACACCGGGTAGTTCGTTTCCTTAAGAACGTTTTCCTGGTTGCATTCGCACCACCAGTAGGAACTCTAAAGTGACGTAAGCTTTGACCTTTATTTTGGCGGTTTTGAGAAAGCCAGCCAGAGCCTGAGCAAACAAACACTGCTCACATTCCCTGTGTTCATTAGTTTACAATCTGTCTAACAGTCCTGTCAAATACGTTATTAGATAGAACTGTTATACATAGAAAGTAGACAGTGGTGAAAAGTTATTAGCATGCCATGTGGTTGATGTCCAGTGTTGCTATCTGAGCAGAAATACATTATCATGCTTTGCTTGGTCCCCTCAAAGTTGCGTTGGGTTTTCTCCTCAGCGTAAGATGGTTAGAGGTTAGAGGATAGAGGTCCATCTATCACTGTTTTCCATGTTCGTAGAGTTAGTTTGTGAGGTAAATATATAGGCTGTGTAATCTGTGTGTTTACAGAGCTTTATAAAAAAATGGCGGGTGCCGGTGTTTCGCGAGCGTTCGCCCAATCAGCATATTTTTTTTTATATATGTCCTCCAGTCTGAGCAAATCAAACTTTTTCATCTTTCTTTTATGTATTTACTTTGAAGGGATTGGACACCGGATATGTAGGCTTATTACTTGAAATTGTTGAATGTTACATTCAAGTGTCAGGCAATTCACAATAATTTTCAGCAAAATTAAAACGCATTGCTTTAGGTCAAAAATTATGTGTTGAGGGGTCTCTTCACAAGGACAAATTATTGTCATTAGTCACTAATTACATTTTCCATTAAAATGGTTTTCATTTTTTGAAGAAAAATGTATAAAAATTTTCTAGAGAAAAATGTAGGCCTATTATGATGACCTATGATAGATTTAAAGGTCTATGAAATTGCGAGCAGTAAGATGTGTGTGTGTAAGTGTCTATGTTTTGAGTAAAAGTGCAAGTACCGGTATTCAGTTTTAACAGGACTTAAGTAAAGTACACATTTTCTACAATAATACCCTAAGGACCACAAGATCACAAAAAGCTCATTGAACTTTGTTTAGGGCACATTATCATGTCATGACATTGATGCTTCATTTTTGCAGGTTTGGGACCTCATGAAAGGCTCGAAACATGATTGCCTGTTTCAGTTTAGTTTTCCGATGACAGTCACTACAGTTTATAGGTAATATTTCCACCTCACAACTGTATGATTATTCCACACCATTAGATGTGGAAACAAAGCACTCCAAACAGAAAAAAAAGTATTTCAATAATATATTGCAATGCAGTGATTTAGAGGATAACATTTGTTGGTGAATCTAAGAATGATACACAGCATGCGTTTTTTATATTAGTCTGCCATGATGATCTTGGCGTTCCTTTGACTCATATATCGGAAGCTACAGGGGAACGTGTCTCAGAAATTTATATTCATGTTGAATCCTAATCTGTTTATGCATAATCTAATCACCACAGTTTACCCTTGAGTGTGTGACCTGTCTGATCTATCATAGTTGACATTAACATTCACTGGAGAGAGCCAAGTCATTGCTCCTAAATTTAATATATTGTGAATATATTGTCTATGTCTGAGAAATAGAATGCGACCATAGGCAATGCAAATGATTTAAGTGATATCTCTGTAATATCTCGTTTTTCCTCCTGGTGAAATCAAAACTGCTTTACCAAACATTCAATTACTGTATTAAGTGCACTTTCCATCGATTAAAGTTGAATTTTCATCATTTGACTGGATGAAAAAGGAAATATGATTGAGCTGAAAAGCAAATCTGCCATTATACAATAATGGAAACTCTAGTCCAATATTTTGTACAGAGCTGATATTTTATACAGGCAGAAATTGTGTTTTGCTTGAGGAGAAATAGAATTAGCCTTCAATTATCAGCGGGATATCCATTCCTTTCTGTTTGCAATAAGAATAATATTTCAAAAAATAAAGCAAATTTCAATCTGGGGCTCATGTGACGCTGCAACCTTTGGGAAAAACATACATGCAATATTTACAACAGTAATCCTTCTGTATTTCCTGCTTCAACAAACGCCCATTTACCCAGCTGGGTCACCAAACACTTCAATTGAACCTAAATGTGAGTCCCCAAGCCTTAAGAGAACAGCTGCTAAATGTAGACTCCTGGTTTTTGGCCATGCCCGTTGGCCACGGCAGGTGCGCTCTTCTTGATGGAGGTCATGCGGATAGCAGAAGTGCTCTGAAGGTAGCTGGTGTTGCGCTCTTGGTATTTGCGCTGTCTGCACAGCAGCTGGTTATTGAAATGCCTTCTGAAGCTCTCGCTCAGCAGGTACAGGGCAAATGGGTTCATGCAGGAGCTGGAGAAGCTCAACACTCGCGCCACAAGCGTGATGATGAGGTGTGACAGCGAAGAGTCGATCTGCCGATAGTTGAAGGAGCGGTACATGTAGAGAACGTGGTTGGGGAACCAGCACAGCGCGAAGAGGCCCACGAACACCAGAACGATCTTGGCTAGACGCTTCCTTGTTTCCGTCTCAAAAGAGGGAAGGAGAAAAGTTGACAGATAAGACCACTCAATAAAGCATGAGGTGCATTTTAGATGAGGAAAAGGTCAATAAAAATGCATGCAAGTTCAGTACTGCTTCCTCTTGCCTGATTCTGAACCCAGTAATTGACTTGAGTCTTCAGAGTCACATGATCCTTCAGAAATCATTCTAAAATATGCTGATTTGCTGCTCAAGAAACATTTATTATTATGATCAATATTGAGAAAAGTTGTCCTGCGCAACATGTCTGTGGAAACTGTGATGCATATCTTTGATGAATAGAAAGTTTAAAAGATTTTATTTAAAATAGAAATTTTTTGTAATATTATAAATGTTTTTACTGTCACTTTTGATCAATTTAATGGGTCGTTTGCTAAGTTAAAGTATTAATTTCTTTTCTTTTCTTAAAAAAAATTATATTCCACACTTTTGAATGTAAGTGTTTCTGCAAAAATCTTGAACTTGGAATTATGCATTTCTATGTCAACACTATCAACGGCAAAATGAATCTGTAGCAGACAGGCGGTACAAATAAGACGTACTGTACGTTGTTTACGTTCATTATTATTGTAATGTTCAACGCATTCTCATCCTAGGGCGTCATATACTGACGCTTTTGACATTTCGTCTACATCGAACGCACATGGCACCCTTTAGCGTCAATATGACACGCACAGAGCTTTGTTCGGTTATGGGTAGGTTTAGGTCTGGGGTAGGGTTAGGGTTAGACCGCTAGGAGGCGCCTTCTGGCCCATATCTATCTGCGTCTCATATTGACGCTAAAGGGTGCCATGTGCGTTCGATAGACGAAATGTCAAAAGCGTCAGTATATGACGCCTTGGGATGAGAACGGGCTGTAATGTTATGTGCTTTGAGACATGATGTAATTTAACGAAGACTCTGCTCTGACTGTGTGCGTTCATGTGTTTTGATGGAGGCGTGGCTTTTGAGATGTTCTGAAGGGAGGATGTGATCTCATGCTTTCAAAGCTAGCTTGCTATTGCTAGCCTCTCCAAAATTGCCTACTCTACCTTTAAGCAGCAAAACTGCTTTCAACATTGATGATAATAGTGAAAAAAAATTCTTGAGCAGCAAATCAGCATATTAGACTGATTTCTGAAGGATCATGTGACACTGAAGTAATGATGCTGAAAATTCGTAATTATTCCAAAGGTTTGACTGGTAGGGAATGTTGGTTTTTGCTTTAAATTCATCTTATTCATTTATATATCTTCTTTTGTTTTCCACAGAATAAGGAAAGTAAATACAGGTTTGGAACAGTGTGAGTGTGAGTAAATAATGTCAGAACTATTCCTTTAATTATGTTATTTTTTTTATGGCTCCCAAGATTCTGCAGTACTGATAATGCATAATTTACATTGCTCAATGAAGTACATACAGTGCAATACAAGAGATTATATCCCAATAAGCTATTCATGCCGTTCAGAGAAATTTATGATAGATGGATGAACAAGACTGATGTTTTGTCTCATGAAATGCATGATTACTCATAACCAAAAGAGATAAAACCAACGGTACACTTCATAGAATGATACACTGTATTATGAAGGGCAAGAGGGAGCAAAGAATGTTAGCTGCCTTGAAACAGCTGCTAAAAGAGAATATTAACGAGAATATCTGTCATCCTTAAGGACCCTTGGAACAATGCTAAACTGATGATTCATAGCCCATGCAGCGAAAGATAAAGTGCCCTGTCTCAAAAACCTGTCAAGGGAGCATTTTGTGTAGGGTGTCCCTCAGTTCAGCAGAGGCTCATTTTATACTTTCTCTTAAAATGTTTATGGTTTGGCTCTTGGGGAAGAAATATTGTCTTAGATCATAAAAGGGCCAAATCCATTTAAAACAGCTGTTACTGCAAATCGACATTTAATTGTAAATAATGAGTAAGGGTTGTATGCATTCCGATTCAATTTCTGAATTTGAATTGAATTTGTATTAAGGTAGCACACTGCATGCAGGGTTAAAATGTATTGAAAGTCATGTAACTGTGATTTTTAACTATACTGTAAAAACATATATTTTAAGTTGTAAATAAAACAAAAATTATTGGATAAAGAGAATACTTTCTTTTTACTTCAAATTTGACCTGTCATTCAATGTGTTACTTGTCATTTCTTTGTAATTATTTATAGATGGATGGATGGATGGATGGATGGATGGATGGATGGATGGATGGATGGATGGATAGATAGCTAAATTTTGGCATTTACACAACCCAACCAATTACTACATAAAGCACATTTTGGGTTAACCTTTTTCCAGTGGGCTTACAATGACAAATCCGAAATGTCTTTGCTCTTATCTCAACTGTGATATCTAAAACATGACTGATGGATTGAAGCAACAATCCGCTATGCCTGAAGAAGAACTTATTTTGACAAACACAGAAGACTGGCATTCAACCAAGCATGTGAGCTTTGCGCTTTTCCCCTGGAACCTCTTACCTGTCTTTTGGAGTGCTCACTAATCTCACCTGGCATATCATGAGCACTCTTGACAAGTGTCTTCGCGATGTGGTAGTAGTAAACAGAGATAATGCTCAGGGGGATGAGGAAGTAGACGAGGAATATCATAATCGAATGAATCTTGGGATGCATCTCGTTGGAGAGTGGATACGGCACACAAGCGGTGAACGTCATGTTCTTGTCTGGCATATGAACCACCTGTGAAAAGACTGCCTCAGGGATAGCCAGCAGCACTGAGACAACCCATATAGTGATGGCCTTCAAGCAGGTCCAGAACACTGCGCTGGAGGTCTGGATATCCATTGGATTCACAATAGCTTTGTGTCTAAGAGAAACATATGTGAAGAATTGTCAGCACACAGATTGCTGTGACTTTCATCCAGGTTGAGAATTGGTGAAAGAGAAAATTGCCTTGTTTATCATCAATTTATCATAGCTTTAGGGAAAACACTGTTCTTATCTGAAGTCAGATTTGATTCTGTGCTAAGGTTTATGGTTATTCCTCAGCAGGATGTGTGCCTGTTTATGCTAGACCTGCTGTTATTATTGAAACAAGTTTTGAGAATAGGCATGTAACTGGTACATTTCAATGTTCTATTCAGTTTCATTCCATGACTGTTACATGTTAATGAAATGATTGCTGTATGTCATCATACAGAGATTTATCTTATTGAATAAGCTTATTATGTGACTGATTAAATACACATCAACACAGTCATAATTGAAAATTACACTCTGAATTTTCACACACACACACACACACACACACACACACACACACACACACACACACACACACACACACACACACACACACACACACACACACATATATATATATACATATACATATGTAAAATTAAAATAACATTAAGATCAAAACATTAAAACATGGCAATGCTTTCAAAAGTTGCGACAAAATTATCCTTTTCAAGCCATAAAGATACTATTTATATATATATATATATATATATATATATATATATATATAAGAAGGAAAATATTTGATATATATATCAGATATTTTCTTCTCTACTTGAACCTAAAAAATCTTTACACTGGCGCTTAGCAATCCTAAGTCTAAAACTACATGATCAAACTTATAAATGATTCATCTAAGGTTTTTCTCCCAAAAGAAAAGCTGTCCTATACGAAATACGATATTTCCTGAGCACATCTTTCCGATATTCTGCTCCGGCTGCAAAGCCTACAGACGGAATAAAGTAAACAAAAAACAATAGGGAAAATTCATGGTGGAAAATTGGTTGCTTTTGTTCCAAGGAAATTGTCAATTTTCTCCTATTGACAAACCGGTCAGGTTTGATCTATTCGACAGTGTCCTTTAGACATTCTGCTGCCGTCATCTCCAAGGTAAATGGAAATCTCATATGACAGCATCTTCGCCCTGACTTCTCTCCTCCACCAGGTTTTATTGCTCCGGGCTTGCTTTTTCCTCTCTCAATGAACACAGACTGCCCTGCCTGAGGCATGGGTTAGCTGAGGAGCGCCACGATCACAGCTTGATTTCTCCATGAGTAAACAAGTCTGAGTTGAGCATGCAGTTTAAACTGACTAACATGCAAATGAACTTGATTTTTTTTCATGCATGACTGTGAATCTCAAGTAAGTGCTAATCAGATTAAGTCTTCAAAACAATAATTTGTGTGATGATGCAAATAGTCACTTTTCTGTTGCTTTTATCAATGCACTTGTCCTCCTTCCTCAGGCAAAAGCTTGTCAAATCTATAATTTTAGACGTAATTCCTTTGGCCTTGAGATTCATTATCCCAAGTAACTACATTTTGCATCACGATTGTCGTTTTGGGGAACGGAACTCTTAATGCAGCCTACAAATCAATAGCAATAAATGAACACTGCTTGGACCCCAGGGTCGCTGTGGCACAAATGAACTTTCAGGTGCTCCAAACAACAAACAGACTGAGCAACAAACCAGGCTAGGAAAGGTCGTCACCTTTAGCTGAGGCCCCCAAGCACTGGGATACAAGTGAAGGTAAGGCAGAGTGAAACAGAGCGGACATATGTCATCTTCACCACAGATCCTCGTCCACATTTTTAATGCTCTTTCACAGACTAATGCTCTAATACAGCCAGAGCTAGTCAATTAATAAAACAGTATTATGTTGCCAATCATCATTTAGGATTTGAAGCACTGTAATCTACTAATGAGAACATCAAATTCTGAAGATACTCCTTTCAGTTGAAGTTTAAAGGAATATTTGTTAATTATGGTCACAGTGTGTATGCAGGTTTTCTTGAATGGACAATCATTTTTTCTAAGCTTTATCCCAAATCTACCTCTTTTAGCTATAATGATGTCTCTGTTATTTACAGCAGCCTTGGTCCAATTTGGCTATGAAAACGCTGCATTTCAATAATAAAATTCACTGCGGTGTGAGTAAATCAGAATAATAATGTCAGTCAGGGGTATAGGCTGTACAGATGACTTCCAGCCTTCAAAACAATATTTATGTATACAGAAAGTATGAAAACAAACTGCCTAATAAATCATTCATTATCTGTCCAAATCTGTGCTCTGTGAGTGTGCACACCTAAACCCATCACATGTCAGGGAAATTAACTGCATCTTTGTTGTTGAGAAATATGTCTCTGTTGATTCATGAATCAAATGTAATACAGAATCCCTTCAGGCAGTTTGCCAAATGGGACATGATATCTACAGCATCATGATTAATTCCTCTCTAAATCAATGTGTTTGTATTAATTTTGCTCTCAGCTACAGGTGCTTAATGAGGAATTCTATACAACTTAATAAGCTAAGACAGTATACAGACTTAATCTATTGGGTTTTCAGAATATATATATATATATATATATATATATATATATATATATATATATATATATATATATATATATATATATATATACATACATATGTCAATATATAAAAAAATTTACAAACACGAGGAATGAGCTATAAACAACAAAATATATACACACATACACGTTGTTTATTGCTGATTTCTCTTGTTTGTTTTAGTGGTTGTTTCAGACATTGTGCTCATTTTCACAGTAGTGAATGTGGCAGTGATTGAGGTTCATTCAGGATTTTTTTCCCCCCTTAACTTACCTGTCTGCGCTCAGTGCCGTGAGAGTGAAAACGGAGACTCCGACCGAGGTGAGCTGGATCACCGGGATCATCTTACAAGCCACAATTCCAAAAATCCACTCTTCATAGAAATACCTAAACGCGTCCACTGGTACACAAGTGACCAAAAGCAAGAGATCTCCCACAGCCAAGCTGGAGATGAAAATGTTTGGTACACTTCGCATCGCGCTGGTAGTGATGAATATTTTCACAAGAGTGATGTTGCCCAGTAAACCAACCGTTATGATAAGTATATAGACCGATGGGATAACGCAGCGAATGATGAAATGCACCGTTTCCCCTCCATCGGATGTCCAATCATCTGTGAAGTTCTCATAAGCTGAGGTATCCTCAGAGAAAGTGTGATCCATATTTCGTTTTAGTGGTTAGAAAGCAAAGAAGTTAAAATTAATAATGGATGTAAAGTTGCCCTGCTTTGGAAGAGAGAGAGAGAGAGCTGCTGTCCGCAAAACTTAGTGCTGAAATGAGCGATGTCTTCAGCCACGTCCCTAAAAGTTGACTGGCTTCTTTGAAAGGCAGGAACAAGCAAAGGGGGAGCCTATGGCAAACCATCTTAAAGGTCCCGTTCTATGCCCCTTTTCACAAGATGTAAAATAAGTCTCTGATGTCCCCAGAGTGTGTATGTGAAGTTTGAGCTCAAAATACCCAACAGATCGTTTTTTACAGCATGTTTAAATTGACATTTTTTGGGGCTCAGAAAAACGAGCCGTTTCTGTGTGTGCCCTTTAAATGCAAATGAGGTGCTGCTGGACGACACAGGGGGCGGAGCTTCATGAGCTCGTGCTCAGTCTGTCAGGAAAAATTCATCTCACGGAATGATGATAATATCAGAAACTCTCAGTAACGGCGTTCATTTCGAGTCGGACAATAATGCCTACAGAGTCAGATTGCTGTACAGAGATGAAACAGGTATGGTTTAGTAGTTTAATTACGGTTATTATAACGTATTTGTCATCTGCTTGTAGGCTATGTATCCATTATTTATTAATAGCCTACAAGTCTGCTGTCTGATTGAATGATGATCAAACATGTACTGATGAGTTTAATAAAGTTTATTGTACATCACACAAAAGATGAAGCGTCAGTTTTACTTCAGAAAATCACCGTAAGAGCTGAGTAAACACAGTAGGCTAAGTTATAAGAAGTGCGCAAGTAGCCAGTAGAGTTGAGGGAGCATTCCTGTGGGCGGAGGTTAGTCAAGAAACGGTTCTGGTGATGTCACTAATGCAGGAAGTAGAGGGGTGTAGTCCAATCGAGCCGTTTTTTGTAGTCAACTTCTGTTAAATAAAATATCTCGCTTGGCATTGAACTTTGAGCTTTATAATTTTACAGATATTATTTATGCTCTAACAGCAACATTACACACTAACTAAAGTTTGAAACATGGAATCGCATGCAACGGGACCTTTAACATTTAATCCTTTAAACTAACTATTATGTATTGGTGCTATTAATACCTATTTTAGACTAATAAATCCAATAGTGACTTGTATTGTTCTCAATTTCTCATTTAGTTAAGGGGGTGGTATAATGACCTTTTCACAAGATGTAAAATAAGTCTTTGATGTCCCCAGAGTGTGTATGTGAAGTTTTAGCTCAAAATACCCCACAGATATTTTTATAGCATGTAAAAATAGTCAGTTTTTGAGGGTGAGGAAAAACGCACCGTTTTGAGTCTGTTCCTTTAAATGCAGATGAGCTGCTGCTCCCGGCACAGAGGGCGGAGCTTCAACAGCTTGCATTCACATGGACATGCACTGAAAATTTCTAAAACTTTTAGCCTTTTATGTTCAAACCGGATACAGAAAATGATGTCTGTCTTGAATATGCTATCTATAAATCTATAATAATCTATAAATCGTGTTCAGGGGGCGGGGTTTATGTAAATTTTAGGGTTGGTGAAGTCACTAACCCGGGACGAATGTCGTGTAGTCCCTACCAGCCGTTTGTTGTAGTCTTTAAAAAGTGAATTCTTTAAAAGCAAATATCTCCCTTTGCTTTGAACTTTGAGCGTTGTAAATTTGCAGATGTTGTTTATGCTCAAACAGCAACATTATGCACTAACTACAGTTAAAAAAGTGAAATCATAATCAAGCACCCCTTTAATCTATTCATTCTTTGCCACTAGTCATCACTATACACTTCCTACTAGTGTATATTTGATTCAAGTAGAGTTGATTCTGTTTACTATTCCGGTTTTACTATTAATTATTGGATTCATTAGAAAACTAGTACTGGAACTAAATATAGCCTATTAATGAATACATGTTAAATCAGCTTGCCATAAGAACAGCATTGCAGAGAGCAGCACCAAACAGTTTTGCATTATCTATCTATCTATCTATCTATCTATCTATCTATCTATCTATCTATCTATCTATCTATCTATCTATCTATCTATCTATCTATCTATCTATCTATCTATCTATCTATCTGTCTGTCTGTCTGTCTGTCTGTCTGTCTGTCTGTCTGACTGTCTGTCTACCATCTAAATGTGTTAATTCCCCATCTTCCACACAACATCCACCCTTCTGGTTATTAAAGTGTATTTATTTATTTCATACCAAAATAAATAAATAAATAAACTAAAAAACCCTGAATCCCCATATATGAAAGAACAATGTTGGACAGTCGCTCGTCAGTAGGCCTAGCTCAAACTGGAATTGTGCTTTCTGGACTCGTCAGGTGCAGCTTTTGTCCGCGCGCCCTCTTATCGGAGTTAGACTGGAGCTCTTTCATGCTCTTTCTATGACTCGCATGGGGGATTTACCGATGGAAGAATGGCAATAAATACGTAATCAGGAAACCAACTGGGTCAGGACAACTAGAGTAGAAAAACCGGTATGAGATTTTTTTTTATTCTAACCTTCATGTTAGGTTTGCTTTCTCATCCTTATAGGGATAAAATAAACAGACACAGCAAACATTTATGCATTAATTGCTGATGACAAAGGTTCTTTGTTCAGAAAAATCTTGAAATTGAAATTGGATTTTCATTTGGCCTTGGCCTCAGAACCAATCTATCATGGTCTTGTATTCACTCACCTATATTGGCAAAATAAAGGTTCCAAAATCTAAAGAACCTTTTTCTGATATAAAGAACCTTTCAAAGTTCTTCATGGAACTATTGATGCCAATAAAGAACCTTTATTTTTAAGAGTGTCGTTCTTGCTTTTGGTCTGTGCAACCTGTTATTTCTCCATAATGCTGGATAGAGAGGCTTTTAACCCTCATGAGGGTCTGCAGAAGCCTCATTTTAAAAGGCTTAGTTCAAACTTTCAGCAATTTTTATTCAGGAATGATGGAGTGTTTTGACAACTCTTACTGGTTCTGCTCTGCTTAAAGATCAGCCAAGGGATACCTGAATGGGAATGACTAGGAATGAAAAGCATTACAAGTCACTGCCGCACTATGTCTCTAGTGTCTCTAGTTCATCTTCTTGACTTGGTTCTCACCTTGACTCACACCCTGAGAGCAAAATTTCTTGTATCTAAAATGTGTGTTATTTTAAATGTGTGTGTGTGGCTTGATAATCCATACAATCTATAAACTACTATTAATTCATTCTTTGACACTAGTCATCACTATACGCTTCCTACGAGTTGATTCTGGTAACTTTTCCGGTTTTACTATTAATTATTGGATTCATTAAAAAACTAGTACTGGAACAAAAATATAGCCTATTAATGAATACATGTTAAATTGGCTTGCCATAAGAACAGCACTGCAGAGAGTAGCATTGTTATTTTAAATATGTGTGTGTATGTGTGTGTGTGTGTGTGTGTGTGTGTGTGTGTGTGTGTGTGTGTGTGTGTGTGTGTGTGTGTGTGTGTGTGTGTGTGTGTGTGTGTGTGTTTTTGTTTATATTACATTGTGGGAACCAAACGGCCCCACAAGGATAGTAAAACCTGAGATCACCTCCATTGTGGGGACCATCCAGCGGTCCCCATGAGGGAAATGGGTTAATAAACATACTAAATGATATTTTTTTTTTAAATGTAAAAATGCAGAAAGTTTCCTGTGATGGGTAGGTTTAGGGGTAGGGTTAGTGTAAGGGGATAGAATATACAGTTTGTACTGTATAAAAACCATTACGTCTATGGAGAGTCCCCACAAAGATATGTGCGCCTGTTTGTGTGTGTGTGTGTGTGTGTGTGTGTGTGTGTGTGTGTGTTTACCACAACACAGATGTTTCCTGAAGTAAATGTAGCCTCTGGTAATAGGCTAAATTAATATAATTTCGCCACTCACTTGGGTTGCATGTAGTGATGTCATGTTGAGTTAGTGACATCTGCTGGCTTTAATGACGCTCTTGATGCAACAATGGTAATATAGAGACAAAATTAATTACAGAAGAATCATTGAGCTATTTTTCTGCAGTAAATTAACAGGTGGCCTTATACGGCTTTCTTTCACCATTATCTAAAAAATCAGCACTGAAACATATCTGTCACGTTTTAATGAAAAAATCTTTTTGCTAACTTTTTCAAGGATTCAAGATTCCTTTAAGAGATTCATTAGACGGAAGAGATGGAAATAGACTTAATTCAGAAAATGAAAACTTTTTCATTAGATATGTATTCAAGGTTTTTTTGTGTCATTTTATTTATTTATTTATTTATTGAATAGGTTTTATATGGAGAGAAAATCTATTTTAAAAATGCGTTTTTATTTCAATGACTTTTTATTTTCAGATATAATGCATAAAACGATGTAAATAGACAAACCCATCACAAACATCACAACGTCTATTGAACGGCAGTATACCAGTAATATAAACTTGTATAATGGAGTCCTCCTCCATCATGCCATTGAGCTCTATGAGCAAACAAACAATCAAGCACGGTCATATATGAAGCATCACTTTGACTGACGTGTGCACCACGTGCGCAAAGACCGTATATGACCGCCAGACCCCAGTACTCTTATTCCGGTAATTAGCATCTCTGTGGCCATAATGATCTATTCTTTGCTACGTTTCTTTGATGGCTTTCCTGTCTGTTTGCTCTTTGGTTTATGACTCGAAAAAGCTTGCCGTCAGAAAGGCGCCCCCAACATGCTGCTTTTCCAGCAGGTCCTTCTTTCCCTCGGGACGCAGTGACATGAGAGCAGGACCTCGGTTCTGATTAAGAAGGGGGATGAACAACACTCCGCCTGGATTACGGTTGGTGTGTGGACTTTTAATAGAAGATTTAACACGTTTCTTACCGTGTGAACGTTTCTCGTGCTATTTTATTGAAGAAACACTACTGGGAATTCTAGAGAATCTTTCAGTAGGCCTGGTAACTGTTATCAGAGATAGATAATGTAGTATAGATGTACGTTATAAAGAGAAAAAGGTCTTATTTAAACAACTATTTACATAAATATAAATTAGAGGTGTCTGGAAACCCTTATAATGATCTTAAAGACCCAGGATATCACTTCGTAATCAGTTTTCAAATAGTTTTACAAAAGGCACTATGGCAGTCATTGTTGGCTTGAATTCAATTGCCTGTTTAAGTACTTCTCAGGAATTATGAATATATTTGTTAACCTGTTAATTGTTGTTTTCCATTATGTGATTTGCCCAGTGATACAACTGCATTTTGTTGCAATTGTCATGTTTGCTCTGCTCTATTGTGAGATGCAAGAGTTGTTTTTTTTCGCTGACATGGTTGAATAGGGATTAGCCTATGAGCTGACCACATGTCCTGTGGCCTTTGTTTTTTTGGTTTGTTTTTTTGCACTGAGTAAGTAAATTGATGAAGGCACTGCGGATAAAAGAGACTGCATTGACAAAGGGGTTTCTAAAGCGAAAGGTCATTTTGAGGTTCAGAATTGCTATCTGCCTCTGCCCGAGGCCAGAAGACTGGCAATGATGGTGACAAGCAACCATAGAATGATGCAGAGCTGTGAAGCCAAATTATGTCACTAAACTACATCAAAAACTTTTATGAAGGATGTGTAAGTATGCAGTCTAAAGTTTGACCTTGTATGCAACATTAGAGACATATTGTGTTTGAAAATGGTTTTAGGGAATGCGTGTTAAGATCTCATCATTGCATGTTTCAGCTCAGGCCTCCGACGGTGATAGGCCAGTTCCACACGCTGTTTTTCGGCTCTGTGCGTACGTTCTTCCTTGGAGTCCTTGGATTCGCCGTCTATGGCAATGAGGCCCTCCACTTCAGCTGTGATCCAGACAAAAGGGAATTAAACCTTTACTGTTACAATCAGTTCAGGCCTATAACACCACAGGTAAAAGTGCATGAGAGTATATGAATTTAATAATCTGTTATTGTAATTTAATGAAAATATACATGAAATGACAGCCAAAAGTGAGCATGAATATATGGAAGTAATAAGAAAGAAAAATAGATGAATTCTGGGAAATTCCATCAGCTTTTGCTAATGAAACCATGTAACTTTGGAACTAAGCCCGTTCACACCAAGGAAGATACCAATAAAGATAATGTTATAGTATTAAAGCTACACTGTGTAGGATTTTCTCCCATCTAGTGGTGAAATTGTTTATGACTACCAACTGAATATTACTTTCTAGCCCCTCTCATCCCGAGGGTGTTTTAACTCCTACGGTGGCCGTATTATTTCAAATCTGCCGGCAGTCGCGAGTAATCTCCCCCTCGCATCTGTCACGGTGCCACTGAGTGTAAAAACGCGAAAGGCGAAGCTTGAATTTCCAGGTATGTCCCTCTTTGGCTAATGTATTTTCAAGATGGAGGCGCAACATGGCTGCCGCCATTCGAGCGACTCGCTCGTATGTATTCTAAATGGCAGATTCTACGCTTACGAGAATAGGCTACTTGATTAGTTGGTACAAGTAATTACACATTAATGAGCACATGTATTTTTGAAAGAACAAAGTGTTTTTTGCTAAGAATCAACATAAAAAATTACACAGTGTAGCTTTAAAGAATAGCTGAGTTCACAATATCGTTGGAATCCCTTTCAAAACGATTTTATCCAGCTGATGAACGATAAAAACATTGACACATTGAGCCTTTAAATTGACAGACAAGCACGCGCTGAGAATAAACAGAACGATATCACCCGTTGGTGTGGATGCTAATATAGTTATCTTTATAGTTATCGTTCTTGGTGTGAACGGGCCTTTAAAAGTTGACTAACTCTATTCTTCTATATCTTAAAAAACTATTTAAGAAAGAAAACCTGGATGGAAAACTGTATTTCAGTGAATATTAGAAGCTGCTAGTGAAGATGTATTATGGCCTATAATCACTTTTAATTTTATGGTGGAAACTTGAATAAAAACCATATTTGAGGACAAATTGAAAAACAAAAACAAGCTTAAACTCACCATGAAATCAAAATGGACAATTCTTATTTTTTTATGGAATATATTGCAGTATTTATTATAAATATTTCTGTATAGATATATTTCTGTGCACATCTTTTTTTAATTTTTTTTTTATTCACGTGCCCTCGTAATTTTTAATCAAAATATCTTCCGCTCCCTCTTGCAGCGACATCTTTTCCGATGATATGTTTACTGGTGCAGGACAACCTGTCATTCACATTACAGCAATAGCAAACCATAACGATCCAACAATCCAATCAATTCCTGATGGAAAAAATCAGTCCTGCCCCCTACATTTTTTCTTGTCCGAGAAGCTGCTTCACTCAGATATACATCAAAATAGAAAAGACTATTGCAATGTCCGTTTCATGACAGTTCAAGCCTAATTTTAAGTAACATAAAATATATATTTTTTCTTTTCTTGTAGGTATTCTGGGCGTTGCAGCTAGTCTCTGTCTTGGTACCTGGAGCTGTGTTTCATCTTTATGCTGCCTGTAAAAACATAGATCAGGAGGAGATCCTTCAGCGACCGATGTCCACAGTCTTCTACATCATCTCTGTCCTGTTGAGAATAATTCTGGAAGTGTTAGCATTTTGGCTTCAGAGGCACCTCTTTGGGTTCCTGGTTGATCCTATCTATATGTGCGATGCCAGTGCCCTTGCGAAGATCTTCAACATCTCAAAGTGTATGGTCCCTGAACACTTTGAGAAGACTATCTTCCTCAGTGCAATGTACACCTTTACAATCATCACCATACTCCTCTGTATAGCTGAGATTTTTGAGATTCTGTTCCGAAGAATTGGCGTTTTAAACCAGCCCGTGTCTTGAGAATTTAGAAAGTTTGCTTCAACAGTGTTAGTTTTTTGTCTTCTATGGGTCTCTGAATGACAGACAAGACATAAACCCACATACCTCTAGACTTTCTGGTGGTAGACACAGAAAGACATGTTTTTTTTTAACTAGATAATTTATTAATCCTTTTCTGGGAAGAAAAAAAACAAGCCTAATTAATGACAAGGGAATCAATAATATTTTTAGTTAAAGCCAACTTATTTAAGCCTAAATAAGTCACCTCTCTTGCAGGAGAAACTTAAATATATATATATTTTTTTTTTCATTTATTGACTTGTGTAAGTTAATTTAAACCCAAAGTATTTAGAGTATTTAAAATAAAAAGTTAAAGTTTTGAAGACAAGTATTTAGTAATTCTCTCTGCAATATTATTTAAATTTCTACATTATATTGAATTACTACACAAAATGCGAGTACTATTTTGACAAATATTCTTTGATTAAAATTTCAACAAGGGAATAAGGAAGAATAAGTACATGCAACATGGCATACATTTTTAAAAACATTATTGATTGGTCAGTGGTACTGCGTACTTAGTCACGATTATGCACATTGATAGTATATTTATCATGGTGTTGATTTCCATATAGTTTTCAGTCCATTTCAGAATTATCTTGTGTGTTTGTAGTATTTGTATCTACATTTTCATCAGGCATCCATCCAACTTTTTGTTATTATTCTCAGCTAAGTGTTTCATCTCAGGTACAACATAGCATACTGTGAACTAGGTTTGGCCTTCACATCTTCTCGCAGTTGCCTTCCCACTGTTTCAACACCACAGCTGTTGGAGTAATAGCTTTTGTATTATGTTTAGAGAATTGATCATCTATATTGTGGTTTTTTTTTTTTTTTGATCACCAGTGTCTATGGGATTTAAGATATGATTATGCATGAAAATTTAATTTACACTAGGTAACATAATTGGTGCATATGTTATGACTGCCATAATGTATTATCAGTCTAGGGAAATATTTAGTGTAAAGTAACTCATAGTCAGAATAAACAGAACTGCTTGTGAATCCACGGCACTCTTTCTGATACAAAGCTTTCATAATGTTTGTGAAGTTTCAATCAAGTAAAAATGTTTAAAATAGTTGTGTCACTCTTTTTGTGTACACCATACCATATCAGTGATATTTACACAAACTAGAATTGGAATACAATAAAAGCTGAATCTATTGAATAACAGGAACTAAAACTTTACGAGGTGCTCTTAAAGTATTTTATTTTACAATAGCCTAGCATTAACCTCTGCAGTAAACCTAGCCTATAGGTTCACCATTGTACAACATTTGAACAAAAGAACACTTGATTATTATAACTCTTTATTAATGTAAATATATAGCTCAAATCTAAAACAGAACAAAAACAGAAAAGCAAAACATTTGGACTTGTTATTCATGTAATACCCTAGCCTATAGCCTAATTAATTAAAACAAAAAATATATTATGACAAATAAATTATGACACCTTCAAATAAATTACTAAATAAAACTTTTACAGATTTCTCTGTATATAACGTTAAGTCGCCGAATAAAAATAATCGCAGATTCGTGTGGGTCATTTGCTCCTCCTCACCTATTGAGGTCAGTAAAGGCGTGGTTGCGCGTTCACGTGAAGACGCGGAAGAAAGCAGCTCCTTCGTGAGCGCTTGTCATCTTTGTTTTTAGCCATTTTTCGGCTCTTGTAGAAGTTTGTAACAGTGACTTCTCTTCATGATGGCTCTCCCACCGCAGCTGAAAGCGATCCAGCACCATTTAAGAACAGCACAGGAACACGAGAAAAGAGAACCGGTGGTCGCTTATTACTGTAAGCATGTAACGTTAACATATCGCTTTGTTTTGTTAGCCTTCCCTCCCTTCTTATTGGTTTATTAAACTTGTCATTTTTCAGATTATCCTAGGCAATTCTAATAAAATGGTTTTAATTACTCACATATATATATATATATATTTACATGCAGTAGTTCGACATATGTAAATCTGTTTGTTGTGGAAGTTAGCTTCAGTTTTTTTGCTAAGCTAGCATCTGCTGTTTTGATCATGTTTAGTTTAAATTGTCCAATATGTTAGTGTAGAATATTTATAAGTTGAAATGTGTTCTTGCGTTTATGTAAAAAAAAAAGTTTCCCAGCTGGATAGTTGTAGTTTTCCACAAACGCAGCAAGTTTAGCTACAAATGTAGCAGGACTGGCTAACTGGTTTGTTTTGAAATGTTTGACTGACACTTCACTGCATCACTAACGTTAGTACATCACAGAGACTTGCATGTTCTAGATTTAATTTAATGCTGTTCTGAGATATGTAGTTGAGAGGTAATCATTCATTAAGCAGTTTGTTTCTTTATGGCAAGTCAAAGTAAGTGGTCAGATATATGCTGAATCATGTAAGGGACAGTTGCTGCCATTCTCACCACGCAATGCTGGAAAAACAAGTTCCTTGCGCGTCCATATTGAGGTGTGTTGCGATGAATTGTGAACTGGCTATGGAAAAATGTCCACAACCCCGTATACAGTATATTTCTGAATGTATCTCAGAAGTTGTAAATGTTGTCATTATTTTGCATATGGAGCGTATCAGTGTTGTAAAGACTTTTTTTTCCCCAGGGCTTTTGAAGGACTTTGGCACAGTGCAAGAGATGAATCATCATCTAGGTGTAGGTGTGTCAGACATTGCATGTACATCTATTTTTAGCAAAACTGTAATCGTTTTGTAGTGTGACAGACTGAGATGACTCTTTACATCACAGGAAGGTGACCAGCCCGGATGCTCAGGGTCCACCAGGGACCATCCGCAGGCCTTGAGCCTCTAAATGGTCCCCTTTTTCCCATTATCCCGTAAGTCTGGGCTCACGTCATGTGATGCATGAGCCATGACACATGCATATTTTGTAGCCATATGCTTCTAGTGATGTCATAAACTCTGCAGTGTTTTTTTTTATTTGTTTCCCTGAATATTTTTTTTATATCAAATTATTATTATAATCTATTAAATCCCTCACAAAATCTTTTATAAACACCTTTTCCCCTCTGTAATACGCTTCTTGGTCAATGAATGAATATATAATTGGATTTCAGCAGTGGCGTGTAACGCAGTCCCTCCTACTAGCCACTTTGGCGGGTTGAATTTCATATAGGCCTAATATATACTTTTTCAATTGTAGTCTTTTAAAAAGACATCTGAAATAATAAACTAAGTGCAATGTAGTGTTGTAAAAGTATAGATATTTCGATGCATATCGATACTGAAATATCTGAAACGCTTCCAATACTCATTTTTCACAGGTTAGATAAACGATACCAACTGCGCTTTCTCGCTCGTTTCATTTGCTCCGCATGAATATTGTTGCTGTTAGAGCTTGATTTTCGCTGTCAGATTGCACGTATTGGGCATAATTTTACACATTTGTGTACACACCCAAACTGCGCGCACATAAAGTCGCCTCTCAGTACTAAATTGAGTATTATTATTTTTTTTTGCTGCTGCTTATTGCTCAAACACAAATTGTCAAATAGACACAAAATCAATAATTTCTTCTCTTCTGTGTCAGATCTCCTATGCGATTCCTGCAGTAAACACAGTACAGTGCTTCTGGGATTTACATCAGAATGCCGGCTCACCATTGGCGAGCTCTTGCATGAGTCTCACACGCATGTGTCGTGGTGCTCACGTGAACCGCATCGGCCAATAATTAGCCGGCATTCTAGGGTAGAACTCGGAAGCGCTATACCAGGGCTATTCAATTAGCTTCATTTGAGGGCCGGATTATCAAATCGCATTATGTTTAGCATTTATTAAAACATAACAGTTTCAATAAATAAGTTAAAGTAACCCTAAACCAGTATGGTATTTACTTGGAAATGTGGTACCCAACAGTATGCAGATATGTAAAACCATAATAAATAAAAACTTGATAATTTACAGCTGTGTACAACTATTTAGATTAATAGATTAATTATACAAACTCGTAGCTGTTGGTGAGAAATAATAATTATTTTATTTATAATTGTTATGCTTAAAATGAAAATATTCTGACAGTGAGACTTGATAACCACAGGCTACTCACTCCCATGTATAAAAAATGCCTAAACACAAGTTAAAACCTATACGCACCTTTACAAAGAAACTGACATAATTTCATAACAAACATTAATTATATATCATCTACCCACCTAATAAATCTAATGCAATATAAATCTACTATTATACTATATATTTATTTATTTATTTATTTATTTATTTATTACTACATAGTATTCAATATAAATATTGCACATTTCTGCCCAACCCATGGTAAACTACTACAGTACATTCATGGTAAATGTTTGTAAGGTTGATTAGGGGATTTAAAGTCTTCTAATTTCGTTCATGCCACAATGTTTCTCCTGCTTTCCTCATCAGTCTTGTTGGGAATGTTGAGGCTGTTTCATCCTATTTAATACTAGTTAACTAGGTTTCTGTCGAACTGAAACGCTTCCCACTGGTTGTCGCAATGCTGTTTAATAATAGTGACCGGGAGTAAACGCAACTCCATGCTGGGCTGTGGTGAAACATCTAGTGAAACAACTGAAAACAGCGCTATTTGTTGTTACTGTCCTGACCGAGAAACCGCTTCAGATGATTCAGTGACGGAGCGGTCCGAATGAACCCGAATAGTTTTAGGCCCCGTCCACACTACTGCGTTTTAGTTTAGAAACGGAGAATTAAAACGAATACGATCTCCGTCCACACCAGCGTTTTAGCTGCGTATTAGAATTGATCTCAGTGAGTCAACATTAAAACGACTGAAAACGCAGATCACGTGACTATTCACCAACACTGCATGCGCGTGCCGGTGTAAACCTAGAGACTTTCAGACATAGACTGTAAAAAAATGCTTTCAAACATCAAAATGTCATTTATTAATATGTATTTGTGTCAAAATTACATATAAACATATTTTCCAATTCTATTTTGCCTGGAATCGCTTCCAACACGTGTCGCATGAAAAATAGGCGTCGGTTCTATTTCTAGCATGCACGCGTTTACCGTGCCTGAGACGCGGCAGTTTATTACTGTAAGAGACTGATTCAGCGGGTGAAGTTTACTGAATATTACCTGTGTACTCCATGACTGATGACACCCAATCATAGAGCCGAGCGTGAGCCTCTGCGTCATCGTTTCTAAAGTCCTCCGTTTTGACCCGTCCACAATAAAACGCCCTCCGGAGATTCAAAACGGAAAACGGGTCGGCAGCGTTTCTAAACTTCTCTGTTTTGGGTCTCCGTTTTTGCCGTTTTAGTGTGGACGGGAGGTGCAAACGTAGCAAAAGGTCTCCGTTTTTAAACGAAAACGCAGTAGTGTGGACGGGGCCTTAGACCGTTATGCAAGCACGTTTAGAAAGAATCGAACCAAAATAATGATTCATTCACGAATGATTGGTAGGCTATCGCTGGGTCAGTCGACATAAATTCGGGACACATATAATAACTGCTGAAATATTCGCACGTAAAACATTTCTCAGGTCAATCGGAGCGAGTATCAAACTAAATTAGCCACACCGCCAGGAAAAGAGGAGGGAGGTTGGTGCCGTCGGGCCGGATGGAGATGATTGGCGGGCCGCCAATTGAATAGCCCTGCGCTATACTGTTTACTAAGCGGATAGCATAGGATATCTGACACAGAAGAGAATAAATTGTTGAATAAAGTTGTTATTTTTGTTTGTTTTTACCGGTAAAGACTGTATGTAAGTGGCTAGTACCTCCCTTGTCTCCTCTGAGGAAACGCCCCTGAATATACAGTAGGGAGAACAAGTATTTGATACACTGCCGATTTTGCAGGTTTTCCTACTTACAAAGCATGTAGAGGTCTGTAATTTTTATCATAGGTACACTTCAACTGTGAGAGACGGAATCTAAACAAAAATCCAAAAAATCACATTGTATGATTTTTAAATATTTTATTTGCATTTTATTGCATGACATAAGTATTTGATCACCTTACAACCAGTAAGAATTCCGGCTCTCACAGACCTGTTAGTTTTTCTTTAAGAAGCCCTCCTGTTCTCCACTCATTACCTGTGTTAACTGCACCTGTTTGAACTTGTTCTCTGTATAAAAGACACCTGTCCACACACTCAATCAAACAGACTCCAACCTCTCCATAATGGCCAAGACCAGAGAGCTGTGTAAGGATATCAGGGATAAAATTGTAGACCTGCACAAGGCTGGGATGGGCTACAGGACAATAGGCAAGCAGCTTGGTGAGAAGACAACAACTGTTGGCGCATTTATTAGAAAATGGAAGAAGTTCAAGATGACGGTCAATCTTCCTCGGTATGGGCCGGGGCACCATGCAAGATCTCACCTCGTGGGGCATCAATGATCATGAGGAAGGTGAGGAATCAGCCCAGAACTACACAGCAGGACCTGGTCAATGACCTGAAGAGAGCTGGGACCACAGTCTCAAAGAAAACCATTAGTAACACTACGCCGTCATGGATTAAAATCCTGCAGCGCACGCAAGGTCCCCCTGCTCAAGCCAGCGCATGTCCAGGCCCGTCTGAAGTTTGCCAATGACCATCTGGATGATCCAGAGGAGGAATGGGAGAAGGTCATGTGGTCTGATGAGACAAAAATAGAACTTTTTGGTTTAAACTCCACTCGCCATGTTTGGAGGAAGAAGGATGAGTACAACCCCAAGAACACCATCCCAACCGTGAAGCATGGAGGTGGAAACATCATTCTTTGGGGATGCTTTTCTGCAAAGGGGACAGGACGACTGCACCGTATTGAGTAGGGCTGAACGATTAATCGCACTTTACATGTAATCGCACTTAAAGCGAGATGGCTTATTGCGATTTTAAAATCTTGAAAAAAAACTTTTTTTTTTTTATGCGCAGTTTGTCATTGATGTACAGCTCTGTAAACGCTGCTCCATCTCAAAGCACTGTGAGTTTGAGTCACTTATAACGTGCATTTGAAAAAACAACACGTGTCAAACATCTTTCCAAAACATGAGAAGCATTTATGAACCTCTTGTCCAACAACAGACAACATTTAATAACATGCATTTACTCCAAACTCACTTCATAACGACAGTTGAGCTCCTCCTCCAGTGAGATGATGTGCCTTCTTACACAGAATAAGGCAGTCGTGTATTTATAAGTCTTGTTTAATCAAAGCGTTTCAATCTTCTGTTTATTCAGCTACAGCGATTTCCTGGAATGATGCGCATTATTTTACTTCTGCGGCGGGGCATATTTATCGTGTTTGCGTGAGAGCGCCCTCTGGCGTTCAGATGGGGCAGTATTTACTACCAATCAGCCGCACTCCACTGACAAGCTGCGCATAAGATAATCGCAAATGAATGCAGATTAATAATGCAGTTTTGTTGCGATTAATCATTCAGCCCTAGTATTGAGGGGAGGATGGATGGGGCCATGTATCGCGAGATCTTGGCCAACAACCTCCTTCCCTCAGTAAGAGCATTGAAGATGGGTCGTGACTGGGTCTTTCAGCATGACAACGACCCGGAACACACAGCCAGGGCAACTAAGGAGTGGCTCCGTAAGAAGCATCTAAAGGTCCTGGAGTGACCTAGCCAGTCTCCAGACCTGAACCCAATAGAAAATCTTTGGAGGGAGCTGAAAGTCCATATTGCCCAGCGACAGCCCCGAAACCTGAAGGATCTGGAGAAGGTCTGTATGGAGGAGTGGGCCAGAATCCCTGCTGCAGTGTGTGCAAACCTGGTCAAGAACTACAGGAAACGTATGATCTCTGTAATTGCAAACAAAGGTTTCTGTACGAAATATTAAGTTCTGCTTTTCTGATGTATCAAATACTTATGTCATGCAATAAAATGCAAATGAATTACTTAAAAATCATACAATGTGATTTTCTGGATTTTTGTTTTAGATTCCGTCACTCACAGTTGTAGAGTACCTATGATAAAAATTACAGACTTCTACATGCTTTGTAAGTGGGAAAACCTGCAAAATCGGCAGTGTATCAAATCCCCACTGTATTTATTCAAAACACTTATTAAAATCATTCATGTGGTTTCACAAAGTGTACAACAAAAAGGCAATGGAATGTACAATCTTTAAATGCCAAGAATGAGTTCAATAAACTATTGTACACTTGGGGTGTAAATCGGATTTCGGTTTCTTCATGATACAATCTGACATCAATTCTCTTAGCCAGCGATACGATATTTGCCGATACCCCAACATGCCGCGATACAATTATTATTTGATTAGATTCAGGTGCCTTCGATTAAAATTTAGATGTCAAGATATTAAGTGCCTATTGTACACTACCAGTTACATTTACAACTGAAACCAAAATATAACACAAACATTGGATTGAAAAACACTCTGAAAATGTAAAATCCTGTATCCCAATTGGGACATCCACAACAAAATACACAAGTTTTTTTTAAATAATGCAGAAAAATAAATAACGAAAATAAATTCATGTCACAAATGATATCATCAATTATCTGATGATAGTCCATCATTGGCTTGTGCAATGAAATTAACTTTAATAAAATCAAAGTGCATAGGAAAGATAAATTGAAGTAGTTCTGTTGGAAGTTTAGCAAATCATTGTGATATGATGGTAACTGATATTATTGAAAGACAGTGCCATTGCAGTTGAAAGGAACCAAATAACAAACCAGAAAACATTTCGACAGAATGTGAATGTAACGAGGTTTGTTGGTACGGGAAGAAGGAGGCGGGAACCGGCGAACATTCAACATATTTTAATAAATAAATCCACAAATACAAAAATGAAAGTAAAAGCCAGCAGCCCCTCACGGACGACTGCTGGCAACACAAACAGAAACAAAACATGAACTAAAACACAGGCCTGTCCTCTCTCGCTCTTCACTGTCGTCGCTCCTCCTTTATGCCTCCGCTCCTCCGTGAGAGATGCGAGACCGGTGCGTCTCACAGGTGTAGCTCATCACAATTACGCCACCGATCTCGCGCCGTCCTCCCACGGCCCTCGACCTCGTCCTGCTCGCCACATACCCCCATCGCCCCTCGCAGGCCGGGGGGTACCACCGAGGCTGCGCCTACTCCCCCTCCCCCCCTCCCCGGGGGGACCGATCACGGCGGCTGCGGTTCCTGGGGGTATGGACAGACGAGGCGAGAGTACAGGAGACGGAAGCATGAGGAGCGACAGAGACGAGAGAGGGGAGAGAGGAAAAAAAAAAATTCTTGATCCGGTTCCCGGACACTGCCGCTCGGTCCTCAACCAGCTGAGAGTCACTCGCGGTGCCATGCGATGGTACTGGACATTCGTTGGGGGACGGCTCGACGCCCTTCCGCCTCCTGGCGGCCGGCAGTGACTCCTCTCGAGGGCAGCCGGCAGCGAGTTTCCCGTTCCCTGCTCCGCCCCCATCATGGCCGACGGCAACAGGCTCCGGCCCACGGCGAACGGGAGCGACTCCTCCGCTCCCTCTTGACGGCAGCCACCCCTCCTCGATCCAGGAGCACGGTGTCGAGCTCTCTGTCCCACCAGATCTTCCATCGCTCCAGCACCATCGCCTCGGGCAGCAATCGGCGGCCGACGCTCCCTCGTGCTGCCCGACCTCCTCAGCACCGCGATTCCTCCCAGCAGCGAGGGCTCTCCGACAGCGTGTCCCTCCCTCTTCCCGGGTTTCGGCACCAGTGTAACGAGGTTTGTTGGTACGGGAAGAAGGAGGCGGGAACCGGCGAACATTCAACATATTTTAATAAATAAATCCACAAATACAAAAATGAAAGTAAAAGCCAGCAGCCCCTCACGGACGACTGCTGGCAACACAAACAGAAACAAAACATGAACTAAAACACAGGCCTGTCCTCTCTCGCTCTTCACTGTCGTAGCTCCTCCTTTATGCCTCCGCTCCTCCGTGAGAGATGCGAGACCGGTGCGTCTCACAGGTGTAGCTCATCACAATTACGCCACCGATCTCGCGCCGTCCTCCCACGGCCCTCGACCTCGTCCTGCTCGCCACAGTGAAGCTCTTCTGAAACTTCAATAATACTTTTATAACTGAACAGCTGTTAGTTAGTGTGCATGTTTTGTATGCATCATTCAAGCTGTTTAGTGTGCATGCTCACAGAATCAGATGTCTTAGAAGCCTGATGGTTTTTGCAGAGTGTGGTGTGAGATAGATTTGGCATGACATTCATTTCAAAGTCTGTTTGCAAAGCCTGCGCCAAAATTGCGACTGATTTACCAAAGAGTGAAATTCCACAGTGAAATGTACCACATACTAGTGCTGGGCGGTATGACCAAAAATCCATATCACTGTATTTTTCAAAATTATACCGTTTCACGGTGTATGACGGTATTTTATTTTTTCAAACATGACTGGGTGTTAATCACATTTTCTACTGATTGAGATATGAAATACTGCAGTAGATTGACTTAGAATGCCCTGTTTTACTGTCATGAGTGAATATTGTAGAAAAATACTAGTATTAACACAGGTTTGCATAAAATGATGCCGTTTAGAAAGAGGTGCCAGCAGGAGGCGATGTAGGCGCGTCAGAAACAGTGGTTGCCCCGTTAACGGCTGTACACAAAGCAGCGCAGCGCTCATAACCACTGCTTTATCAGGAAAGATAAAGAAAGATTAAATTAAAATAACATCAAAACTTTTCTAAAGACAGTCAGTTCCCTTCAAAAATACATTCATATAAAAACACCCGCGCCACGTTTTGACTTTGAAACGTGCAGTGCTCTTGTTTATTCAACGATGGCAATTCCAACCACAAATACATTTTCCAACAAGCTGTGTTGATATTGTGAACCAATGTATGGGAAACAATATAATTTGACAGCTATCAATTATAGTTTAACCTATTCATCTTCACCGTCACGCTTAGTAACACATATAGCTGTGCATCACCACGGTGTTAAGGCCTGTTCACACCGGGACGAATTTCGCGCGCGATATTCGCCGACGTTTAACGCCTCGTGACTAAACAAAGGGCGCCAATGTGAGTGTGCACACCGACGCGAAAAACGCCACGCGTAAAAGCGTAATTTTTTTAAAAAATGCCTCGGGTTCGTTTTTTTTGGTTTGACGCACCACGTCAAAAACTATCCGACCAATGAGATTGCCGCTTTTGCTCACGTGTCTGGAGCTTCTGAAGTTACAGTAAAACACAACTTGGGGGCGCTCAAACACAAAACGGTCTTGCCGAGCACACATACGTAACGGCGAAGAAGATATACGCCGAGTAGCGTCTAAACACTGCCGGGAAGAAATAAGACGAGGAAGATGCAAGGCGAGATGAATGTAGAGCTTCTGGTCTCGTTGGTGTCGGAACATAAATAACTATATGACAAACGGGACAGTGACTACTAAAATCTTGATAAAAGAGAACTGTTATGGAGTGGTATTAAGCGCCATCTAATGTCAGGGAATGAATTTGCATGTTCACTCGGCTCATCGTCAGCGAAAATCGCTTGGGTGTGAACACAAATAACGCGTTGAAAAACGCTGGCGAATAACGCGCGCCGATATGTGTGTGTATATCGTGTGTACGGCCCTTTACAGTGAAAAGCGACCCCTCAAATAGTATCACGCCGTGGCCCGTTCCGATCATTGTTAAAGCGACATACACCGCTATTGCGGTATATTAAAAATTCATATCATAACAAAAATAAAAACCGGTATTTGGTATGAACCGGTATACCGCACAGCACTACCGCATACAAATAAATAATGCTCAACTGAGACATTCACATTGTTGTGATTAAAAACTACATTACTAGCATTAGGATTCTTTGAAAGGTAATGTTATCTGTAGTCCATCCTGTATTGCTCTTATCTCCTCATCATCACAACACGCCAGTGGGCGGGGCCAAAGTTGCAATGGTAAAGTAGGTGTTGATTTTCTTCTGCAGACGCGGTCTTTTTACCTATCTATTATGTCATAAATAGGCACATGCCAGGATGAGTCGTTTGCTGGGTGGTAACAGTAAAAGCTGTTTTTGGACTTTTCAGTTCTGAAACTTTCAGGATATTATTATAGTGATGATATGGAAAATTTGATTTCTCAGTTCATGATGACCCCTTTAAATTATATCAATCAAATATTAATGACAACTTTTTTCAATTTTTACTAATGATCTGTTAAACTTTGTATATTGTTTATTAATGTTAGTTGACAGATTGTACATCTTCAGTATTTTATGTCTGGGGCACAAACAACCTTCCTCACATTTATTTTTATTGGCATCCTACTCGGGGAATGTCTTTGCTCATGAATAGTAGGGTAGGGTTATTTGATTTTCACAGGAGTATCTTGAAAGGAAGATATTGTTATTTGTGTGCTGATTAGCCTGAAAGTTAAGAATTCATGCACATTTAATAAGTTGACTGGATGCTCCTGAAAGGGTACCAAATGTTTGAATGACTCAGATAGTTATGCATCTTATTTCACATGAGAACAGTAATTTTCTATCATATCTTAAAATGGCTACTGACATTGAACACAATCATGATTTTTTTTTTTTTTTTTTGTCTTGCTTTCTTATTGTCATAGCAACCATTTCAGGTAGACTGCACTTTTGGAGTCTAACCTCATCAATAGAGGACCTCCCACTGCTTCTGCAATTTTCCATTTCTGAGTAGTGAGATATTATGTCCTTTCTTTGCTGAGTCTAAATGTCAAGCTTCATATTTGTTTTATGACCTGAGCAATCCGTGAAGTCAAAGGGGCAACTTCAAGAAAATGTTAGACGTAATCTCTCTTCTTTGTTGGGCTGTTTCTGAACTCTGAAGGAGGAAGGCAGTCCAATTACTCTCACAAAAGCTACGTTTAAGGCTCCAGACTATAATGTCATCATAATGTTTCAGGGCAGAATACTGTAGAGATGGTTTGTCACCATTTTTGGACTTCAGTTTCTGTTAATATAGCTGGAATCTAGCCCTCTGAAAAGAGTGATACTTGTTGACAGATGAATCTGATTCTTTTCTGAATGTTCACTATGGTTCAACAGGTTGGTCACACTTTAGATTAGGGTCCAGTTCTCACTATTAACTAACTATTAACTTTCATTTTGCCAGGAAAAACTCCTAATTACTGCTTATTAATAGGTATTAAGGTAGTTGTTACTATTAGGTATTGGGTATGATGATATTAGGGATGTAGGTCATGCAGAATAAGAAATTAATATGTGCTTTATAAGTACTAATAAACAGCCAATATCCTATGCTAATAAGCAACTAGTTAATAGGGAGAATTACAACCTAAACTATAGTGTTATCATACGTTTTTTTTTTTTTTTTTTTTTTTTAAACAATACTTTATTCAGGATTCATTAAATTGATTAGGAGTTGCAGCAAAGACATGTATAATGTTGCTGAAGATTTCTATTTCAAATAAATGCTGTTAAATGCACATTTTACATTAATATATTAAGCAACACAGCTGTTTTTAACATTGATAATAAGAATTTTTTTCTTGAGCAGCAAATCAGCATATTAGAATGATTTCTGATGGATCATGTGACTGCAGACTGGAGTAATGATGCTGAAAATTGAGCTTCATCACAGGAATAAATTACATTTTAAAATATATATCAGTATACATTTAAATTGTAAATATTTCTGTAATATTAATATTGTGTTTTCTATCAAATGATGAGGCTTCTGAGCATAATAGACTTAAAAAAAAATGTGAATACTTAACTTAAAACAACACCAAAGCACTTTTCCTTTTCTGTCCCCCTACAGGTTGGAAGCATCGTGTAAAACACTGTTGAACTATTAGTATTTTTTTTTTTTTAAAACACTGTCAGTGTATTTTTAAAATATTATAGGCCGTTTCCGTTTGTGATTGGCTAACACATTGTTTTGGAACATTCAGTGAGGTTTCACTGTTGTTTAAAGTTGTTTAAAGATCTGATTGTATTGTACTTATACATAGAGATTTTCCTATTAAATCCAAATAAGAATTTTCTTAAGACAGGGTGAATTCATTGTGCCACTGGAGGTCAGCATTGACATTTAAGTGAGGGAATCAGGACTTGCTGAAATTGTTTCTGTTGTTGGCTTACTGTATCCTTTTACTTGACACTTTATCTGTTGTTTGCTTATACTCAGTTTTTTTAAATTGCAGATGATCATGGTCTCTTTAATATCTAGATGATGATGATGATCTAGCTGTCTCGGTTCTCTTATTTTTCTTCATTATCCTTTAAGTTTAAATATGCTTGGCTTGGGAAGTTAAGCTCGCTTTATGAATCACAATTAGTTGTTTCTTTTTTTCTTCTTCTGTTTTTCTGGATTATAAGGATTGATGTTTTCTATGAAGACGTCATAATGTGCAACAGCCATGTGCGTGGTGCCAGATTAATGTGTGGCAGACTTCAGTTGTGTGTGGTTTTTGAAGCAGAATGCTCTTCTGATGCGGTTCTGCTCTGGCTTCTGTCTCTTTGACAGAGCTCCAGTTCTCTGATTGGCACCATGCTGTAAACCTATGGAAAAGGCCCTCTTTGACATTGTTTTCCTTCCTTCTTGCTGGACCTTATCCAGTCTTCAGAGTGAGCAGCAGCTACATAATAACATCCTTGTAGTAGGGAAAGCAGAGTGCGCGGGCTGACATTCCTGAATATAAAATTCAGTTCTTACTGCAGATGTCAGTGAAATACCCGGGCATGTCCTCAACTGAAGAGTCACGCTGTCTTTCGTCTGTCAAACGTCAAGCTTGCGTTGATGCTTACTCTGCCATAATGAGCATCTGAGATATTGTACATGCTTTGTTGTGCAGTGGTCATTGAAAATGGGTGCAATCTGGTGTTTAGCCCAGTTTTTCAAAATTAATTTACATTGAGGCCACTTAAAAATGTCTTCTGAATTAAAGGGATGGTGCACCCAAAATGTTTAATTCTGTCATAAATTACCCTCACCCTCATGTTGTTCCAAATTTGTAAGACTTGTTCATCTTCAGAACACAAATGAAGATCTTTTTGATGAAATCTGAGAGCTTTCTGTCCCTCCAAAGCTACACAACTACCACTTTGACTCTTCAAAAAGTTAGAGATCATAAAACTAATCCATATTAATTGAGCACTTTAGTCCAAAATTTACACGATCACTTTATATGAACAGATTGAATTTAGTTTAGGCTTTTATTTGCGTAAACATTCATCAGTTTACATATCAGTTTTGATCAACAGAAGCTCAAGCATGTTCGCTTGACATGGGAGAACCAATGAGGTTCATTGTCGTGTTAAAGGGTTAGTTCATCCAAAAATGAAAATTCTGTCAGTAATTGCTCACCCTCATGTTGTTCCAACTGCGTAAGACCTTCGTTCATCTTCGGAACACAAATTAAGGTATTTTTGATGAAATCTGAGCCATGTCTCACTCCTCCATAGGCTGCTATGTGACCGAAACTTGCTGGCCCAGAAAAGTTATTAAAGAGATCGTTAATATAGTCCAAGTGACTCCAGTAGCTCAATCTTAAGTATATCAAGCGACGAGAATACTTTTTGTGCGCAAAAACAAACAAAAATAACGACTTTATTCGACTATTCATTTCCTTCTCTCTGGACCTCTAGTTGGTTCGCGTAGTGTTTTTGCGCAGCGCGTCTGTGTTACACGTCACCACGTAGGCTCACTATTGGCCGACGCCGGTCATGTGTGTGATGCGTGATGACGTGCAACACAGACGCGCAGCGCAAAAACACTACGAGGCCCAGAGAGAAGGAAATGAAAAGTGGAATAAAGTCGTTATTTTTGTTTGTTTTTGCGCACAAAAAGTATTCTCGTCGCTTGATATACTTAAGATTGAGCCACTGGAGTTACTTGGACTATATTAACGATCTTTTTAATAACTTTTCTGGGCCAGCAAGTTTCGGTCACATAGCAGCCTATGGAGGAGTGAGACATGGCTCAGATTTCATCAAAAATATCTTAATTTGTGTTCCGAAGATGAACGAAGGTCTTATGCGGTTGGAACAACATGAGGGTGAGTAATTACTGACAGAATTTTCATTTTTGGGTGAACTAACCCTTTAAGGGCCCTACACACCGGGACGAATATCGGCGCGCGTTATTCACCAGCGTTTTTCAGCGCGTTTTTTGTGTTCACACCCAAGCGATTTTCGCTGACGATGAGCCGAGTGAACATGCAAATTCATTCCCTGACATTAGATGGCGCTTAATACCACTCCATAACAGTTATCTTTTATCAAGATTTTTGTAGACGCTGTCGCGTTTGTCATATAGTTATTTATGTTCCGACACCAACGAGACCAGCAGCTCTACAATCATCTTGCCTTGCATCTTCCTTGTCTTATTTCTTCCCGGCAGTGTAGACGCTACTTGGTGTATATCTTCTTTGCCGTTACGTATGTGTGCTCGGCAAGACCGTTTTGTGTTTGAGCGCCCCCAAGTTGTGTTTTGCTGTAACTTCAGAAGCTCCAGACACGTGAACAAAAGCGCCAATCTCATTGGTCGGATAGTTTTTGACGCAGCGCGTCAAACCAAAATAACGAACCCGAGTCGTTTTTTTAAAAATTACTCTTTTACGCGTGGCGTTTTTCGCGCCGGTGTGCACACTCACATTGGCGCCCTTTGTTTAGTCACGAGGCGTTAAACGTCGGCGAATATCGCGCGCGAAATTCGTCCCGGTGTGAACAGGCCTTTATGCAGCACATTTGAACTTCCCCAAGAGGTTTGTTCTCGCGTGTCAAGCAGGTTCGGTTGAGCTTATGTTAGCTGATCAATGTTTATATGTGAATAAAAGCCTAAATTCATTCTGTTCATCATTTGGACTAAACCGCCAATGCATATGGATTAGTTTTACGATTTCTTTATGAACTTTTTGAAGCGTCAAAGTGGTAGCTGCGTAGCTGTCAATGGAGGGACAGAAAGCTCTCAGATTTCATTAAAATATCCTCATTTGTGTTCCGAAGATGAAAATAATTTTGTAATTTGTCTAAACGACTTACATCTCCAGAGTTATTTGATTCTTTGCGACCACTTTCAATAAAAACACTATTCTAACATTTATTCACACTCTTTATTTCACTTGCTTTCATTAAAACAGATGAAACAAAGAATG